>NW_004444012.1:10678015-10704711 GCF_000243295.1 Trichechus manatus latirostris
AAAAAAAAAAAAAAAGATTTACAGCCTTGGAAACCCTATGGGGAAATTCTACTCTGTCCCATGAATGGACAGCAGCGGGTTAAATGGCCAGTCAAGTCTTCGGGGGCAGGGACATTGAGAGAATAAAGGCTTCATTAACCTCAGACAATGGCTTGGAGCAGAGTCCTCCTATGCATTCAGCAGGCTGTATAGGACTAGTGCATACAGCCCGTGTAGAAGGCCTCATGCTATATCCCATTGACCTACAGTGTCAAAGCAAGAACGCCTTTAGCTGAGACAAGGTAAGCCTCTCTGTAGCTGTATTTTCTCTTTTTAAAGAAAGAAGCCCAGGAAAGCCAATGGAGGTGTCCTCAAAGTCTGTCCTGGGGCTGCCCCTGGCTTGCTGTCCCCTCACTTACTCCTCTCTGACTTGAATGGTGTTGCCCTAGACAGTGGGCTCAGGGGCCTCCAGCCAAAGCTGCTGACTCTGGGCTGCATTCATTTGCATCGCACTGCTGAGGGTGGAGGAGCTATATAGCTCGGGCCATTCACGGGAGGATTAGGCCTGGACGGACGACGCAGAGGGAGAGAGGCTGCAGTGAAGGCCCAGCTCCACTTCGTGAGCGGTCACCATGCCCTACCTGCTGCCAGGATTCTTCTGTGATCGTGTGATCAGGGAGAGGGACAGGAAAAATGGAGAGGGCACCATCACACGGCCCCTCAAGTTTGAGGGGCAGGATTTTGTTGCTCTCCAACAATGGTGCCTGTCTCAGAAGTGTCTCTTTGAAGATCGTGAGTTCCCCGCAAGTGCTCAGGCCCTCGGCTCCCTTGAGCTAAGCCAGAAAACCAAGATGGAGGCCATCACGTGGAAAAGGCCAAAGGTAGGGATGGAAGAGACGGGACTTCCGGAGAGCCCCTGGGGAACAGGAAGTCAAGTGATCCAGAGCCTGAGGCCATGAATTCCCTCACTGAGCAAGTGGCTTATCAAGGTTCTTCTTTCCCATGTGCCCCTCACAACGTCATCCTGCTTCCTCCTGAAACTGAAGATGTTATTTTCTACTCCTGAACTAGAGATTATTCTATTTTATAGGTTCCTGAGATTGTAAATATTTTTAAGAGAGTAATACATTGACTTAAATTCATAGTGAAGTACAATTGACTGTCAGGTCTCTTCCTGGGAGCAGGCATTTGGGGGTGGGAGACTAGAGCAGCTGAGAGTACTAAGGCTCACAGTTTCAGGGAGAGTTCCACAGAAGGTGGTCAATAGTAAATAAACAGTGGGCTGGAGGAGGCTGGAGATTTGCCTTCTTTGCCCTTTCTCCTAACGCTGGCTCATCAGACCATGTCAGTTCCCTTTAAATAGAAAGGTCCACACTCACTAGCCAGGCTCCTTACAGGACAAAGCAGTTTGCCAAAGGCTGTGTTACGGGGCAACCAAGGTGCTCCTTTGGGTCAGTATGAATGGGTCATTGCTGGGGGGTCTGAGGAGAAGACCATTCTTCCTGCAAGGAGGCACCTGTAACCCCAAGGGTTCATGGCCTTCAGAGCAGGCAAGTATCTCTCTAAATCCGTGGGCTCCAAGGTGGAGGATGCATCTCGGGTCTGCAGGAGGATCCACCAGGGTGTACGAAAAATATCTGAGCTATTCTAGTTTTTAAATAAACTTTTAAATTTAGAACAGTTTTACATTTACAGTAAAGTTGAGAAGATTATACAAAGGAGATCATATATCTCCCACCCAGTTTTTCCTGGTATTAACAACTTATATTAGTATGCTACATTTGTTCCAATTAATGAACCAATACTGATGCATTATTACTAACTGTAAAGTCTACACTTTATTCAGATTTCTTCAGTTTTTTCCTAGAGTCCTTTTCCTGTTCCAGAATCCAGGATACATTACATTTAGTTGTCATGTCTCTTTAGGCTCCTTTTGGTTGTGACAATCTTTAATGTTATCTATCTATGATTTATATAGCTATATAAATCCATCTATATATGTATGTTTTGTTCTGTTATGTATAAGGTTGCCATGAGTTGGAGCTGACTGGATGGCAACTCACAACGATAACAATCTATATCTATGTATATATCTTTATCTGTCTATCTAATCTCCCCATCTCTGCTTTCCTCCAGCGGGCTAACATCATCATGTGGCAAAAATGGCCACCAGAAGCTCCAGGCTCACACTTGTACCAGTTTAGCAATGTCAGCAGGAAGAATGTATTTCTTTCCCAATAATTACAACAAAAGTCTGGGGCCTGACTCTCTTTGGCCCGGATGTGGTCATGTGCCCATCTGTGAACCAACTACTCTAACTGCCCCTAGGATTTCTGGAGCTGGTTGGAGGATGCAGCCCAACCAGAACCACATGGGCTGATAATTTGATAATTTAGGTGCAATCTCAAAAGAAGGGAAATGCATTCTGGGGAGGCAAAAACAACTTATGTCCACTGTACCTTGATTCACTTTTTTTCTCCCCAAGGGAAGGGAGTCTTGTTCAGAATAATGAGAATTCCGTATTTTCATGGTCTGATTTGCATTATTATGGAAACAATAGTGGTTAATGCACTATTCAGCGTTTCTATATTGTAATAAAAGGCTATACACTATAGTTAAACAGATTGTAGTTTGAATCCTGCCCTGCCACTTACTAGTTGTGTATCCTGGGCAAGATATTTAACCTCTCTGTGCCTCGGTTTTCTCATATGTAAAATGGGAATAACAATGGCACTTATCTCATTGGATTATGTAAGATTTAAATAAAATAATATATGAAAATCAGCTAGGATAGTGCCTGGTACAAAGTATGATCTCAATAAATTTTAGCCATTAATGTTAATAAACTATGTAGACGAGTACAATATATAAAATAACACTTTTACAGGTAAATTTTTACACATATTAGTGATTGATCATTTTTGGCTGAATTAGCTGATGTTTAAGAGAAAGAAAAAGCAAGCTAAATACTTGACTCTTTCTCTTTAAGCTTAGTTTTTAAGACAATAAATTGGTTCTTTGTCATCCTTTGAAGGTGACCAATTAGTTCTTTAAAATATCATTACATACAATACAATCCAGCAATTCCACTCCTACCCTCGAAGAGCTGAAAGCAGGAACAAAAACAGATACATGCGCACCAGTGTTCACTGCAGCACTATTCACAACAGCCAAAACGTGGAAACAAGTTGAACGTCCATCAACAGATGAGTGAATAAACCAAATGTGGTGTATACACACAATGGAATAGTACTCAACCGTAGGAGAAATGAAGTCCTGATACATGTTACAACATGGATGAACCTTGAAAACATTACACTCAGTGAAATAAGCCAGATAAAAAAGGACAAAAGCTGGGAGATTATTTTTAACAATACAAAAAGTAATAATTTAAAAAGTTACTATAAATTTATAGAAAAATTCCAACACTCAAATTGTAAAATGGACAAAGACATAAACAGTTGTTGTTGTTGTTGTTAGGTGCCATTGAGTCGGTTCCAACTCAGCCACCCTACGTACGACAAAGAAAACACTCCCTGGCCCGGCGCTGTCCTCACAACTGTTGCTATGTTTGAGCCCACTGTTGCAGCCACTGTGTCAATCCATCTCATTCTGGATCTTCCTCTTTTTCGCTGACCCTCTACCAAGCATGATGTCCTTTTCCAGGAACTGGTCCCTCCTGATGGCATGTCCAAATTACGTGAGACTAAGTCTCACCCATCCTCGCGTCTAAGTAGCACTCTGGCTGTACTTCTTCCAAGACAGATTTGTTCCTTCTTCTGGCAGTCCATGGTATATTCAATATTCTTGGCCAACACTATAATTCAAAAGTTTCACTTCTTCTTTGGTCTTCTTTACTCGTTGTCCAGCTTTCAAATGCATACGAGGTGATTGAAAATACCATGGCTTGGGTCAAGCGCACCTTAGTCCTCAAAGTAACATCTTTGCTTTTTAATACTTTAAAAAGGTCTTTTGCAGCAGATTTGCCCAATGCAATACATCATTTGATTTCTTGACTGCTGCTTCCACAGGCATTGATTGTGGATCCAAGTAAAATGAAATCCTTGATGACTTCAATCTTTTCTCTGTTTATTGTGTTGTTGCTTACTGATCCAGTTGTGAGGATTTTTGTTTTATGTTGAGGTGTAATCCATGCTGAAGGCTGTAGTCTCTGATCTTCATCAGTAAGTGCTTCATGTCCTCTTCACTTTCAGCAAGCAAATTGTATCACCTGCGTAATGCAGGTTGTTAATGAGTCTTCCTCCAAACTTGATGCCCCATTCTTCTTCGCATAGTCCAGCTTCTCAGATTATATGCTCAGCATACAGATTGAATAAGTATGGTGAAAGGAGACAACCCTGTTGCACACCTTTCCTGATTTTAAATCACACAGTATTCCCTTGTTCTGTTCGAATGACTGCCTTTTGGTCTATGTACAGGTTCCTCATGAGCACAATTAAGTGTTCTGGAATTCGTAGTCTTCACGATGTTATCCGTAATTTGTTATGATCCACACAGTCAAATGCCTTTGCACAGTCAATAAAATACAGGTAAACATCTTTCTGATATTCTCTGCTTTCAGGCAGGATCCATCTGACATCAGCAATGATATCCCTCATTGCACATCCTCTTCTGAATCTGACTTGAATCTCTGGCAGTTCCCTGTCCATGTACTGCTGCAACTGACAATTCATAAATGGCTAAACTTAAAACAACACTGAAATATCATTTTTCCTTTATTAAATTTGCAAAGATGTTTTAAAAATTAATTCTGATGCTGAGTGTTCATGAGGGTAAAATGGACACTCTCAGTCCCAGATGGTGAGACTGTAAATTGGTATATTCTTTCAGGAGGATGTTTGAGAGAGAGGTCCCTGAGTACTGGGAGCTTCAGCACACTTGGGCGTACTGGGGTGGTTGTGGATGAGGAGGGAAGACAGGGCAAGTGAGCTGTGTCAAGAATTAGCAAGCTGTGAAGAATGGTGTTAAAACCAAACCACAGAATCTGTAATTATTTTGAAATTTAAAAAAAAGTTAAAACAAATCTTAAGACACATCCAAACAGAAACAAGAGCACCCTCTGTTGGTAAAACCAGGGCTGCTCGGGGAGGCTGCTGTGTTGGGCTGCGCACAGTCCGTGGTTCCTAGACTTTGAAGTGCTGGAGCTGGTGCCCGGTTTGGTAAGCTTGCATAAGGAGAGGCACTCCCAACGGACAGAGACGCCTGCGAGACCCACGCCAATTTTTTTTTTTTAATTGTGCTTTAGGTGAAAGTTTACAACTCAAGTTAATTTCTCATACAAAAATTTATACACATTTTGTTATGTAACATTAGTTGCAATCCCTATAATGTGACAGCACACTCCCCCTTTCCACCCTGCGTTTCTTCTGTCCATTCAACCAGTTCCTGTCCCTTCCTGCCTTCTCATCCTGCCTCCGGACAGGAGCCACCCAGTTGGTCTCATGTATCTGATTGAACTAAGAAGCACACTCTTCACGCCCACGCCAAATTTATTGTCTTTTCTTCTCAGCTCTCAAGTCCTGTGGATCCTGGGATACGTGCTGACTCTGTATATCTATGTTGCCACATCTTTGGGGAGAAGGGTCCTTATTTTCCTTTCCCGCACCTCTTCTTCTGGCATAGAAAAAATAAAAGCCATGCTTTCTGCTGCTACTTTGCCAAAGCCGTGACAGGAATGACACTGCCCTAGCTCTCAAGCTGCACCCTGACTCACATAGTATGACAGCGTGGGAAAGCCATGTGCAACTGCTTCTGGCTTCCACCACTCTAGCTCTGTGTCCTTGGGCAAGTTACTTAACCTCTATGAGCCTCAGTTTCTGTATTCAAAAAATAATCCTTTTATCTGATTTTTCCTCAAATAAGTTGGTGTCTAGTGCTTTATCGTCAGTCTCACTCATTCTGACTTCCATTGCCTCAGTTCTGCTCCTGTGACTTTCTATTGAGTATCTAATTACGAACTTTTATTGTTAATCTTCTGAATTTCTGATTGCTGTCTCTCTATGGATTCTTGCAGGCTGTTAAATTTGTCATTATGCTCTTCTCTAATCTTTTTAATTTCTTCTATTGCGTGTTCTGCATTTTGATTAATTTCCTTCCTAATCTGTTGAAGAGTTCTGTATATTAATCTTTTCTATTCTGCCTCTGGTAATTCCAAGAAATTTTCCTCCTCTGGAAAATTTCCAGATTCTTTATTTTGGGAGCTTGCTGAAGCCATCATGGATTGCCTTTTTATGTGATTTGATATTGACTGTTGTCTCCGAGCCATCAATAAGTTATTATATTTATTTATTTTATGTTTGCTGACTGTGTCCTAGCTTTTTGTTTTGTTTTGATATCCCCAAATAGGCTGCTCATACGAGCTAGTTTGATTATTGGCACCTTTGAAGCTCTAATGTCCTCAGGTGGTTAGATCTGTTACTAGGTATGTGAGCTCAGGAGTCTGCCCACTCCTCCTGTATGGATTCAGTGCAGGTGCCCTGGTGTAGGCTCTCACTTACAGTCCTAGACAGGCATGGGTGATTGGTGTAGGCACAGGCATCTGGCTGCAGCAGGGGGACACACAGTGAGTAAGGCAGGGGGCTGACGGCCGCCCCCAAGTGTTGAGGAGGAAGGTGTGTCCCTGTTCCCTAGAGCATGTTGGTGGGTGGGTTTTGCAGCCAGACTATGAGCACTTAATGCTGCTGGCTGTAAGGACTGGAGGGCACCTCTTATTCCTGGGCCCTATCTCAGGTGGCTAGGTGGCATTGGGTGGAGCCACCAGTCCTCAGGCCCCTGATGTGGGTAGGTGAAGACCCTGCTTAATGGGCAGAGCAGTGTCAAATGTCAAGAACCTGCCACTTCACAGCTGAAACAGTTGAAGATAGAGTTCCAGTATATACCCTGTTGTACTGTAGTAATGAGGGCCTACGCTGTTGAGATGGGCCCACACAAGTCTATGCAGGGGGAAAGGCACTCAAAGTCTGTGGATCCCTTATGCCTGTGCCTAGGCAAAGGAGCTGTGCCTACCCTCGGTTTCTGGCTTAGGGAAGCCAGAAGTTTATTTTTTCCCCTGTTTGTTAATTTGTTCACTCTCCAGGGCAGGGAGAATGGCTCCGGGCTTGGCAGATTCTACTTCCAGCCCAGGGGACTCAGTAATTGCTGAAGTTGGTCCAGGACCCAGTGCAGAGCAGGGGGTGGGGAGGTAAATGGCAGTAAGTTTTTCCCTAAGGGGGGTGTTTTTGATCCGTGGGTAGGCCGTAAGCAAGTACTTATCTTTCGCCAATGAGGGCTGCTTCTCACTGGTTCTGGGTGGCCATGTAGACTCTCTGGCACCTGGTCTCCCCCGGTGCAGAAAATGCGCCTCCCGAGCACCACCGCTTGCCTGCCTCACCACTCACCCATGAGCTGATCATGCCTGAAGAGCTCAGGTTCTCACCGGGTCAGGTCTGGCAACTCTTCTCTGCTTCCAAACCGTCTCTCCCTCCCCCTGCTACTCAGTCTGGTTCCTCAACTCTGCCTTTGATGTTCAGGGCTCCCAGATTGCCACTTGTTTTTTCGGGTCTTTGTTGTAATAGGGTCCACCAGAAGCATCTGACTACTCCGCCATCTTGGTCCCACCTCCCTATATTCAAAAAATAAGAATGATAGTGTTCAATACACAGGGCTCTTTTGGCGGGCTTATATGAGTGATGTGTGATACATGGTGCCAGTACCACATAATGAAACTCAATAAATAGTAGCTACTATTATTATTACCTGATCATTTCCTTTTTGCTTCACAGGAAATTTGTAAGAATCCTCAATTTATCATTGGTGGAGCCAATAGAACTGACATCTGCCAAGGAGATCTAGGTAGGAATGTCCCCGGGGGTCAAATCCAACCAGATGATCAAAGGGTAATTAAAATTCCTTTACAGAAAGTAAAGGCACAACAATATGCTTTTGCTTTTAATTAATTTTCAGGAGAGTTTCATATCAGTTACTTTATGCTTATTTATCTATGTGTTGGTGATTGCTTCATTTAATTTCTGTCACTTCCACGTCTCACTAGTACTTTGCCTTATGTCACAGGAGGTATGTCTCATTCTACAGCCTTCCCTCTAGTCTCAAGAATGCTTGTACACCCCCTCAGCAAAACAAAAGCCCTGACCATCTTCCTTAGAAGACACTTCTATGACAGTCTATATACCAAGCATGTTTCTTAGGCATGTAGAACCTATACATGCAGATAGCATGCACTACTGAAAATAGCGCTAGTAACTCAAATTCTTGTTTAAATTGCTCCAGAATAGACCCATATTAAATGAGTCACTCAACAAAGATGACATTTGCCATGTTAGTGGGCATCCAATTTTCTGTTTGATTAGCTAGCTTCACCTCTTGTTCAGAAGTATTATCTTTAGGTGTGAACTTCTAGAAAGCTCCATGAAGTAAAACTGGAGAGAAAAGAGCATCAACAGAAAGAATTTAATCCTTGAGGGAAACCTTAGGGGGCAAGGAGTTTATGTTAGCCTTAGGGGGAGGAACAACTCAGAAAAGGAGGGTGAGAATGGTTGCACAACCCGAAGAAAGTAATGTACGTCACTGAATTATACATGTAGAAACTCTTGAATTAGTATACGTTTTTGCTGTGTATACTCTCAACAACAACAAAAATAAATAAATTATTAAAAAGAAAACCTTATAGAGCATAGTTCTGCTCTGACACACGTAGGGTCGCCATGAGTCAGGGTCAACTCAACACAACCAGTTTTTCTTTAATGTTTAAAAAAACAATAAACTGTGGCATCCATTAAAAAAAAATTTTGAGGGAAAAGGGGATCCAAGACCAAATAAAAGGAGTTTGGCTTATCTGGCCACAGAAAGAGAGGCTGAGGGGGAGGGATTAGATAACTGTGTTCCTACACCTGAGGGAAGGGTCCCTGGCAGAGCTCTGGGAAGCTAATAATCTGGCCCTTCAAACCAATGACTTATTTCAAAGGAGAAGCTGCTTCACAGGGCAGGGAAGGAGGGAAGGAGAGAGTGGCTACTGGTAGCTTTCAGCCTTCCCTATCCAGTCTCAAGGACACTATCACATCCCACACAGCAAAACAGAAGACTGCAGTTAACTGTACCCAGCCTCCTTAGAAGGCAGCTCTATGACTGTGTGTGACCAGCCATGTGCATGTACACACACACACACACACACACACACACACAGCAAAATGTCACCTCCAACTACACATACTGCACTCTGCCAGAAAGGAGGTCTGGGGAGTAAGAAAATTTCTCCATCTCATTCCATTGTCAGGCATGTATGTCTTGTTGTGCACCATTGAGTCGATTTCAACTCATAGTGACCGTATATGACAGAGTAGAACTGCCCCATATAGGGTTTCCTAGGCTGTCATCTTTACAAGAATAGATTGCCAGGCCTTTTCTCCCTGAGAACTTCTAGGTGGGTTCGAATCGCTGAACTTTCGGTTCGCAGCTGAGTGCTTAAGCTCTGCGTCACCAGAGCTCCTTATATATGTCTTAGTGCCCCCCATAGACTGGTTCCAGGCAGCTGCCCAACTGGCTTTCCCTACAACACAAATCTGTTTGGCTGGTGGTGCCCTGATCTTGCTCTCTGCTGAGGTCCGAAGGAGGCAGTGGGCTCACACTGCCGAGGTTTGGGCAGAGCGGATTTCCCTCAGGGGTCAGGAAGAATGACCCAGTTATGATGACCTACTGCTCAGTCTCTCCATGGAGGTCCAAAGAGGAGCCAAGTCTATATTGCACATGGAGGAATTTCCTACAGCCTTTAGGAAAACTTTCCTCTATGAGGGAGTAGTTAGCCTGCTTATCATGTTGTCAAGGGACTCCTGTCAAAGCCTCCTTCCCTCTGTAAGGTCATCTGGAAGTAGGGCAATGAACATCAAG
Organism: Trichechus manatus latirostris; assembly: GCF_000243295.1. Taxonomy (NCBI): domain Eukaryota; kingdom Metazoa; phylum Chordata; class Mammalia; order Sirenia; family Trichechidae; genus Trichechus; species Trichechus manatus. The sequence continues at coordinate 10,687,895 of NW_004444012.1, forward strand.
CAAACTCCAGCTCTTTAGAGGAACCCCAAAGTGGAGCAGCTGATTGGGATGGGTCTTCCTCTTCTGGAGGAGCAGGCCCCACTGTGACCTGTGTGTGTGTGTGGTTGCCTGCAGGGGACTGCTGGTTTCTCGCGGCCATCGCCTGCCTGACCCTGAACGAGCGGCTACTGTTCCGAGTCATACCCCATGATCAGAGTTTCACCAACAACTACGCGGGCATCTTCCACTTCCAGGTGAGGTAACGGAAGTGTAGTGAAGAGGGCCAGCTGCAGTCCGCCTACCTGTGGTCTCCTGGCCTTGACTTCCCAGCAGCTCCAGGAAAGGCTCCACCCACCTTCCCATCCTTGACAGTGGGCCGTGTCCCCTCAAGGCATCAAGCCTGTGAGGAAGCAGTTGTTTATCCTGCCCCCTGCCCCAACCCCACACACACTCACCTTCCGCTCTGACCCAGAAAGGACGAAAAACATCCTGTTTGCTGGCATGTGGGTCTATTTTTGCCTCTCCAGTGGGCTGGCTGTTGTGTTATTGCCTGCCGACCTTCTCAAGTAGGGCCCTAACATATTAGCACTATGAATCCGTGCGGCCCTTCAGATTGTAAAGGAACCCGCAGCTGAAGAACTACAGCTCCTGTTTACTTCTTTCTCTTTAAAGCAGGTCTATCACTTACCTCTTCTAGGCCGTGAGAGAAAAGTCTGGTTAATCAGTCTGGGGACCAGACTTCTGGTTGGCCCAGGACTGAGTCTCTTGGTTCCAGAATCAATTCAGCTGTTGGAAATTTTCTGGGTCCAAATTGTCCTGGCACAGAACCAGATCCTGTTGCTGGCCCAGAACTGAAGTGAAACCCATATGCCCTGGTGGCTCAGTGGTTAAGAGTTCAGCTGCTAACCAAAAAAGGTCGACAGTTCGAATCCAGCAGCTGCTTCTTGGAAACCCTATGGGGCAGTTCTACTCTGTCCTAAGGGTCACGTCAAGTCAATTCTGACAGCAACAGGTTTGGTTTTGGTTTTTAATAGATACTGGGGTTTTGTGGAGTCAGTCTCCAGTTCTGAAGCCTCCTTAACATTCCCAGACTGACCCAGATCATAAGTTGATGTAGCCACTGATCTTGTACTTCAGGACTGAGGTCTCAGGTTTCTCTTCAGGTACCTCCCAGGCCCAGCGTCTTGCTGCCCTCTGAGCGTGGGCAAGGCAGCCAGGTCCTGAATGTTGCTTCTTCCCTTGCCATCAATCTACTATTTTCCCTCTGATATCTGAAGAGTCGTGCCGGGGGGGGATTGTTGTTGTTAGGTGCCATCAAGTCGATTTCAACTCATAGCAACCCATGTGACAGAGTAGAACTGCCCCATAGAGTTTTCTTGGCTGCAATCTTTATGGAAGCAGATTATCAGATGTTTCTTCCAAGGAGCCACTGGGTGGGTTTAAACTGCAGACCTTTCAGTTAGCAGTCGAGCACTTAACCATTTGTACCACCAGAGCTCAAAGATAAGACTGAAATTTTTGCCCTGTTTTCAATAAGGGAGAAAATGTCATTGGGAAGGAGACTAAACTACATCTGACCTTCAGTTAAAGCTGATTTGTTCAAAAAAGAATACCCAGAATTGAAATTATTGACAATAATTTGTCAATTTTCTCTATTTCAGTCTTCAGCAGCAGTTTCTGCATTGTTTGTCATCAAGAAATACATAAATCAATACATCACCTTCAGCTAGACCAGTAGTTCTCAACTTTGGCTGCACATTATTATCATCTGGGCACCTAAAAATGCTGATACCCAAGCCCCACCTCAGATCTACTGAGCAGGGGAGTGAGAAGCTCAAGTCCTAAGATACTCACTGGGCCATATCCATATCCAGTGCTGAGCTGGGCTCTGTGGAAGAGGCAAAATGGTGTGTAACTCACTCCCTGCCCTCAAGGAGCTCACAGTCCAGTTAGAGATAGATTCACCTACCTCGAGCCCAGAATAGTAGGAACAAGCACCAAGATGCAGAGCCTAGGAAATGGCACTGCTTTGGGATCCAAGAGACCCCCTAAGGAACATGAGCATAGAGACCCACTTTCCAGTGGTAATATGTGGCTATGACTCTATGCTTGATGCTTCTGTGCAGTTCTGGCGCTATGGAGACTGGGTGGATGTGGTTATTGACGACTGTCTGCCGACTTACAACAATCAACTGGTTTTCACCAAATCCAACCACCGCGATGAGTTCTGGAGTGCTCTACTGGAGAAGGCCTATGCTAAGTAAGGCAACACTTTAGAATGTGAAGCAGAGCTAGAGGTGAGGAGGTGGGCTGCAAATGCCAGCCAAGGTCTCACTTACAGAAGGATGCATGCTTCTATATATGTGGATATGTGTAAATGTGTATGCATTCAGCTATGACAAAGTCAGCGAAGGGCAGGTCCAGGCAGCACCAACTCTAACTAAAAACACCTATTTAAGAGAAGAAATGAATATTTGGGTAGGAAATCTTCAGCTTTAGCTTTGCATAGTGAGCTCTCTAAATTTGCACTAATCAACACTCTAAATCAACACTTTCATGGCAGTGTTGAAATTCTTGGATCAGAGCATGGTGCCTCTGGAGCGCAGAACCAAGGTTTGGGTTGGCTCAACCTCATGAGCTTGTAGTATATGAATAAGGTCATGTTGTCTGTCTCTTAGAATGCATACCCCAGCTGCTAAGGCTTCGGTGCAGCCCTGCCTCAGGGTTCAAGGAGTAGTAGAAATGAGATGGGAAGATCTGGGTTCCAACCAGAGTTCTTCTGGTTCTCTGTGGCCTTGGGTGAGTCTCTTAGCCTCCTGAGCTCAGTTTCTCCACTGTGAAGAAAGGGAATCATAGTATCCATCCCATTAGCTCACAGTGTTGTTGGGGAATGAAATGAGAGAACAAGAGTAAAGTGCTGGTGGCAATGGATCATGTTTCCTGGAACCCTGTGATCCCAGATTGGTCCTCATCCTCTCTCCAAGGCTCCATGGTTCCTACGAAGCCCTGAAAGGTGGGAACACCACAGAGGCCATGGAGGACTTCACAGGAGGGGTGACCGAGTTTTTTGACATAAAGGAAGCTCCCAGAGACATGTACAAGATCATGAAGAAAGCCATTGAGAGAGGCTCCCTCATGGGCTGCTCCATTGATGTAAGTCTAGGGTTGGGGTGGGGTACAGGGCAGAGAGTAGCCAAGTGTTGGGAAGCCCTTTACCAACTGAACAGCAGCATCTATCTTTCTTGTGAGACAGGGCAAATGTTTTGGATCTCAACTTTGAAAGCTGGGAATTTTTCAAGGGATTTTCAATAAAGGGACCAGACAAGTACATTCCAAGTCCTGGGATTTAGATGGAAATAGGTCCAGAGGCCCATGTCATTGCTAGCCCCTCTTGCCAGTGTTAGTCAGTCCCAGCATGCCCTGGTTAAGCTGGCCACGTGTTTGGCTGTGGACCTGAGCCCGCTGTTTCCCTAAAAAAGCCTCCCAGTCAGTGAGTGTTGACCGTACCCCCTAATTGGAACATAGGCTTTGTGTTGTTATCACAGCAGAAGCTCAGCCTGTAGTCCCCCTCTCTGTGTAACAAGGTGGTGTGAACTGAGACAGGAGTGAAGGGGAGAGGTAAGGAGATGGCAGGCCAAGGACAGACTGCCTGAGTTTCCAGGATACACCTTGCCTAGCGTCAGCTCAACATAAAATAGTCTTGGGAATTTCCTTGCTGAGGAAGGGATTCAATCTGAATTCCTGCTCCTTCCTCTCCCAGCACTCCCAATGGACAGGCAAGTTTGGGAAGATCTGTTAGCATAAAACACCATGGACGAACATTTTCTTTCTGCATCAATTTCCCTTCATCTTTTCTCCATTCATACTATATTTATCTCTCCTATTTTCCTTTGTCTGTCCCCTCCCTTCTTTCTACTTCCCTCCCTTCCCACCTTCCTTTGTTTGCTCTCTCTCCCTCTCCTGGACTGTCCCCTGCCTTTCTTGCTGGGCCTCAGGATGGGACAAACATGACCTATGGGACGTCTCCTTCTGGTCTGAACATTGGGGAGCTGATTGATCGGATGGTGAGGAATATGGATAATTCACGGCTCAGAGACTCAGCTCTTGACCCCAGAGGCTCAGATGACAGACCAATCCGGGTGTGTACACCTCCAATGGTCAGGACTGACCACCCCTCCAACCTGCATGACTTGGCCCCGTTGGGGTCAGACTCCCCTCAGCAGCCAGTGCCTTACCTGCAGACTCCCACATGGGGCTTTCCAAGGGTCCGAGATGGAATAACTTTCTCACTCCAAGGTCTCTGAAGAAGGCTGAAGAGCCAGTGTCTGGAGGGAACCTCTGTAGGAGAGCCTTCTTACTCATGGTCCAGGTGATTTTTCTGACAATAAATTAACAGGCAGAAACACAAAAAAGACTTTCTTTATTTTAATTAATTAATTAATTTACTCAACATATATTTATTGAGCTCCCACTATGCACCAGACACTATTCTAGCACTCAGTGAAACAGTCTCTCCCCTCATAGAGCTTATATTCTAGTACTTTTAGAAGGAATACATGCTCACTGAAAAATACTGAGCCATGAAGAAAAGCGCAGAGGAAACATTAATTTATATTTTCCCCATCTAAAGATAATCACTCTTAATATTTGGTATATGTCCTTCTAGAATTTTTTTAATGTTCACACTTAATCTATAATTTTGTTTTTAAAATGCTGTAATATTGTATATACCTTTTTGCAGCCTGATTTTTTTCAGTTAGTTTTACATTCTTAATAAGCCAGTAAGTATCCCCCATGACATTCTTTTAGTGGCTGTGTAATATTCCTACATGTCATAACTTACTTTATGCTGTTACTGAAAAGTTAGGTTGTTTCTTTTTTTAAAAAATATGTTGGCTGTTATTTATTTTTTTTATTGTACTTCAGGTGAAGGCTTACAGAACAAATAGTTTCTCATGAAACAGTAGTACACATACTGTTTTATGACATTGGTTAACAACCCCACAACATGTCAACCCTCTAACTTCTCAACCTTTTGTTTTGGTGAAAATACACATAGCCAAAGATACACCATTTCAGAAATTTCTACATGCACAGTTCAGTGACATTGACTACGCTCTTCCAATTGTGCTGCTATTCTCACTTTAGATGAAGGCTTACAGAACAAAATAGTTTCTCATTTAACAGTTAGTACACATGTTGCCCTATGACAATGGTTAACAACCTCACAACACATCAACACTATCCTTACTCAGCCTTGGGTTCCCTATCACCAGCTTTCCTGTCCCCTTCTGCCTTCTGGCCCTTGTCCCTGGATTGCTGTGCCTCTTTAGTCCCATTTGGTTTTATGGGGCTGTCCACTCCCCGGCTGAACGGTGAATCTCGGAAATGACTTCACCACTGAGCTAAAAGGGTATCTGGGGGCCATACTCTCAGGGTTTCTCCAGTCTCCTTTAGGCCAGTAAATCTGGTCTTTTTTTTGTGAGTTAGAATTATGTTCCACATCCTTCTCCAGCTCTGTCCAGAACCCTCTGTTGTGATTCTGGTCAGAGCAGTCAGTGGTGGTAGCTGGGCACCATCTAGCTGTACTGGACTCAGTCTGGTGGAGGCCTTGGTAGCTGTGGTCCATTAGTCCTTCAGACTAATCTTTTCCTTGTATCCTGTTCTCTTCTTTCTCCCTTGTTCCCGAAGGGATGAGACCACTGGAGTATCTTAGATGGCTGCTCACAGGCTTTTAAGACCCCAGATGCTACTCACCAAGCTGGAATGTAGAACATTGTCTTTATAAACTGTGTTATGCCAACTGAGCTAGATGTTCCCCGAGACCATGGTCCGCACTGGCTGTTATTTTTAAATGCTATAATGAACGTCCTTATCGATACATCTTTGTGTATATCCACAATCGCTTCCATAGGACAGCTTCCCAGCAGTGAAATTGCTAGGTCAAATGATATGCTTAGGTAATGCCAAAAGAGTCGTTTCCAGTGGCTTCCTAGGTCTGGAACAGAGGCTGAGCAAGTCTCCCATCCCTCCCTTACCTCTTCCACTCAGCACGGTCTAGGTCATTTGAGGACTGAGATCTGGGAGAGGCTGAGACACCAAAACTCTGGCCCCACCATACCCTCCCCTGAGAAAGGTTCCAGGAACACAACCTAGCGTAGCTCTGGGAGGTTCCTCTTAGATGGGTTATGTCACCAGACAAAGTGAAGCCACGGAAGTCCTGTCTAGTCTCACTGGGCTTTCGTGATCCTGCTCCTCTGTGGCTGCAATGGAGATTTCTGGAAATAGAGGTGCTCCCTCTGCAACATTATTGTTGTTGTTGTTAGGTGCTGTTGCATCAGCTCCAACTCATAGCGACCCTGTGCGACAGAGGAGAAGTGTCCCGTAGGGTTTCCTAGGCTGTGATCTTTACGGAAGCAGCAGCGGCATCACTAGGGTTGGCGTCACCCCATGCAGTAACTCATGATGTCACCCCCCGTGCTAATTACCACAATACTGTAGCTAAAACACCAGAAAATCTGACAAAATCAGTGACTAATAAAAACAGCAGCAGCAATGTAGACAATAGCGCGTGCTTGTAGCGCATGTAGACAAAACCACGTGATTCAAAGCGTCATTGTAATTGGGTAATAATGACAGCTCTGACCAGTGTGCTTTAGACGGTTCAAAAGTAAATCAGCGTAGAGTTTAGGCTTGTACATGTATTGATACGTATAAGCTGGGCTTACAAAAAATTTTTGTTGTTGTTGTAATTAACTATAGGGATATTTTAATAAAAATAATAAATTTCTACTGAAAAACACAAGAATTTTAGACAGTCATTTTGGTGTTACCCCTCTGACAGTGTCACCTGGTGCAATCCACAGTCCTTGCATCCCCTTCGTGATGCTACTGGGAAGCAGACTGCCACGTCTTTCTCCTGCAGAGTGCTGGGTGGGTTTGAATCGCCAGCCTTTCAGTTAGCAGCCACTCAACCACTGTGCCACCAGGGCGCCATCTGCACCCTTAGACACAGTCATGTCTGAAGACACCTCTCCTCTTCCCTCCTCAGAATTGTCTCCCAGGGTACTTACTTGTGCCTCTCGATTTCTTGACTATCATGTTCTAGGTGGCGCAAACTGTTTGTGTTCAACTGCGAACTAAAGGTTTGTGGTTCGAACCCACTGAGCGGTACAGGCCTAGCAGTGCTTTCATTAAGATTACATCCAAGAAAACCCTGTGGAGCAGTTCTACTCTGTAACACAGGGTGTCGCCATGAGTGGGAAATCGACTTGATGGTGACTAACCCAACAGGTGGGCGTGGAGGAGGTGACAGGATGTGAAGAAAAAGGTTATTTCCTATTCCAGGAATAGTAAACCCTGAATGCGCTCAGGGGAAGGGGGAGCCCAAAGACTCGGGCAGCCTCCATCTATCCCCCTTCCTCCCTTAAAGGCTCTCTGGGTCCAGAAAGGAGGGGCAGGGGCGCTCTCGCCCACCTCACATCCCGGCATCCACACTGCTCTCTGTCAGAGCAGAGCCTCCTCAGGGTGGCCAGCTCAAGGACGGCATTCCTCCGGGCTGTCTTCTGTCGTTCTCCAAAGTCCAGTGAGGGTCCAACATTTCTCAGGAGAATTGCAATCTACCTTCATCCTAGTTCCTCTTCTGTTCTCTCAGACTTCCGAGGGTCATTTAAAGTAATTAACTAATATCCATTGCTCAGAGTAAAGTTTTTTAAACATGTGAAATCAGAGGGTTCACAAAAGCAAGTGATCAGATACTTCATCTGCAGTTATCCCCGGGTTGATTTGCCTTTACACTTGAATAAATCTGTAGCCCAGCTGCTAAAAAAAAAAAAAAAAAATCCAGTGAGGGAATGCTTATAGTTGTGAAGCACATTTTCGGGGCATGGAGTGGTCCTTTTCCTCACAGAACCCAGAAAAGGATTCAGAACATTGTCTCCAGGCAGCAGAACTTTTGCTCCTCACCACTGACAGGCTGTCTGGTTTTTGCTCCACAGACTATTGTTCCGGTTCAGTATGAAACAAAAATGGCCAGCGGGCTGGTCAAAGGACATGCCTACTCAGTCACTGGGCTGGAGGAGGTGAGCCTGGCTGGGGCTTCGTGCGGCTTGGGGAGCTACTTGGGTCACCGTCCTGCCCCGGCTGCTTCCTGAAGTCAGGGCTTAGCTTTCTGTGCTTCTTCACCACCTGCAGAGTGCGCCTCCAATCAGGGGATCCACTTAAGGTTCAAGCAGAGTGCCAGGGATTGGAGGGGCCCATCTGAACTGGTAGGGGAGCCTCAGTGGCACAGTGGTTAAGTGCTCGGCTGCTAACGGAAAGGCTGGCAGTTCGAACTCACCCAGCAGCTCCGTGGGAGAGAAGACCTGGCGATCTGCTCCTGTAAAGATTACAGCTTAGGAAACCCTATGGGGCAGTTCTACTCTGTCCTGTAGGGTTGCTATGAGTCGGAATCGACTTGACGGCACACAGCAATCTGAACTGGTAGAGTTGCATCTTGGCACAAGATGGTCCTCAGTTTGCCTTTGTTCTTAGTGCTAAAGATGGCAATTTCCCCAAAGTTTTCAAGGAACAAATAGAAATGTCACTTCGATTTTATGAAATTGACTTCATGGACTCTCCTGTTTCTTGTTCTCCATGTTAAGTTACAATGTTTTGCTTCCTCTGGGACTTCTGGGCTTTACTGAGGCATGTAGGAGGCAGGAACCTGGTCAGTTCCATTGCTCACAGCTGGGCAGGTCGTGCTCTGTACAAAGGATGGGCAGAGAGGGGCAGTGTGCTGCGTCAGCTCATTGCAGGAGATGGGACAGTGGGGCACCTTTCTCTAATTGGTCCACCTAGAGGAGGTGTCTTCCAATAGCTCCTCCACCAGTGGGGGAGTTTTATCTAATCACACAAGACACCAAATGTCCTAGCAGGGTGCTACTGTATACGTCCCACCCCTTCCCCCACAGAGCTCATAATGGCTGGGATGTTCCCTGGAATATCACTTCCTAGAAGAAGGAGAGGTGATGACCAAGGCCATGACTCCTGCAGACTCAGTCCTAAGGTTCTGGCCCTCACGTCCCCCATTCCATAGGATCAGTGTCAGGGAGGAAGGACGGTGCTCCTGTAGGGGATTCTCTCCCCATCCCTGTCCCAGCCCTTTCCGGACAGAGGCTCCTGAGCTTGAGAGCTTTTTCTCTTTGCCCAAGACCCTGTTCAAGGATGAGAAAGTGAAGCTGGTACGACTGCGGAACCCCTGGGGCCAAGTGGAGTGGAATGGCTCCTGGAGTGATCGGTAGGTGCCGGGACTCCATGGCGGGGGACAACAGGGTCTGGAACAAACCTGGACTGGGTGCCAAGCCATGAAGTACTTCCAGATGCTTGGTCTGAAATCACCCTTAAAACAAAAGACCAGTAGAGGAGAAGAGGGGTGCAGGTGAGTGGGCTCCAGGGAAGGGCCAGGAGTGGAGTCAGGGGAGTCAGGGACCCAGACAGCTTGCTGACTAGGTGGGAAATGGACTGGGAAGGAAGATTCTAGAAAGCAAGAGACAAGCCCAGGCTAGAGGGGAGTCTTTTTTTTTTTTTTTAATAACCTCTATCCATGGATGTTAGTTTCTAGTTTAACTGTTTTCTTTTTTTTAATTTTTTTATTGTACCTTAGATGAAGGTTTACAGAACAAACTAGTTTCTCATTAAACAGTTAGCACGCATATTGTTTTATGACATTGGTTATCAACCCCATGACATGTCACCACTCTCTTTTCTTGATCTTGGGTTCCCTATTACCAGCTTACGTCTCCTTCCTTCTAGTCCTTGTCCCTGGGCTGTTGTGCCCCTTTAGTCTCATTTTGTTTTATGGGCCTGTCTAATCTTTGGCTGAAGGGTGAACCTTGAGAGTGACTTCATTACTGAGCTAAAAGGGTGTCCGGGGGCCATACTCTTGGGGTTTCTCTAGAGGGGAGTCTTAATGCTGTGTCCTGGACTGTGCAAGTAACTTCCTTTTCGGAGTCTCTGTCGCTTATCTGTAAAATGGGAACAGTAATAGCACCCACCTCATGAGCTGTTGTGAGGAGGAAATGTGATCATGTATGGAAGTACTTGGCTACTGCTGAGTTTTTGTCTCTGGCTGTCCCCATACACAAGCACATGCATCTGTTCAAAGAATTCTATTGCTTAATGGGGGCCGCAGTGGGTCAGTGGTTCACCTTCCATGTGGGAGACCCAGGTTTGATTCCCAGCCAATGCACCTCAACATGCCTAACCACCACCTCTCTGTCAGTGGAGACTTGCCCGTTGCTCTGATGCTGGGGAAAGTTATTACAAAGGTTCCAGAAAATTCACAAAGCCTTAGCCTTTACAGTCACACCCCCAATCTCTGGTTCCTGATTGCCGTTACTGAATGGAGACAGCCCCTTGAGCTCCTCTTTTATGCCCAGGATGGCGACAGCATGGGACTATGGCCAGGGTGAGGCAGAGTGGCACATGTCTCTGTGTGCCCTTTAGTCCTGTCTTACCTCTTATCCCAGTGCACTGTAATTCCTGGGTCATTCAGCTGTTCATCCATTCAGCAAGTGTTTATGGAGCACCTAATAAATAGCAGGCACAGGTCTAGACCCTGGGGATCTCCAGTGGACAAGCAGCCTCCCTCCACAGGCTGTGATAGCTGCTGATCCCTATTGTCCCACTGCCTCCAGCAGATGTCCACATGCATTCCTTCACTTATCCCTGCAAGAATCCAGGGACTCATGCCTGCAAGAATCTAGCACTTGCTGTATGCAGGGCCACATCCTACCGACTGGGGATTTAGGAAAGAATGTGGGAGACACACATCTGTCAACTTCATTATATTTACCTGACACCTACTGCCCCAACCCACATCAGGCCTTCTCTTTTTCCCCACCAATAATTCATCCACTTTCCCACCAGTTGGAAGGACTGGAGCTTTGTGGACAACGATGAGAAGGCCCGTCTACAGTACCAGGTCACTGAGAATGGAGAGTTCTGGTGAGTCCAGACCCCAGGAGGACCATGAAGGCTCGGGGATGGGGCAGGGAGCTGGAATCTCAAACCTCAGCCCCGTTGCAGAGGCCACCAGACTTGGCAGATTTGAACCCTCTTCTTCTTCCCTCAGCCTGCGGCCCAGCAAGGAGGAGGCTCTGAGAGGAGCCTGCCAGGTCACAGTGATGACTTAGCCCAGGTCAGCATGCTGTGGCTCCTCATCTGTGCCCATCCCGCAGCACTCTGCTCCAGCCACCTGTGCTCCCTGGCCTCGTGCAGGCTTTTCTTCTGAGCTAGAAAGTTCTACCTACCATGTTCAACTAGTGTCAACCTTCCCTCACTCACATTATTTCTCTCAAGCCTTCAAGTTTCAGCTTAAAGGGAACTTTTTAACCAAAATCAAACCAAACCCATTGCCATCAAGTCAATTCCGACTTACAGCTGCGCTGCAGGACAGAGTAGAACTGCCCCTATAGGGTTTCCAAGGCTGTAAATCTTTACTACGGAAGCAGACTGCCACATCTTTCTCCTGGGGAGTGGCTGGTGGTTTAAACTGCCAACCTTTTGGTTAGCAGCTGAGCATTTAACCACTGTGTCACCAGGGTTCCTTGAACTTTCTAAGGGACCCCTGAAATTTATACAGGACTAGGGTTAACCTATTTGTGATACTCCTCAAATTCTTCTTAAAATTGCTTAATTTGTGTCCTCCCCCAAACCATCTCTTTCCCCTTTGCCTAGCACCATGCCCAGGGGTGGGGCATGCAGTAACTTTCTGGACAATTAATTTGCCCAGCTCTCCCATCAAGGGCATTTGACTTTGAGCCATTATTGGAAGAGATGACAGCTGGGAGTGGATACATGAGAACTGATGGTGTTTATCCTAAAAAGGAAGGGCTGGGTCCTCCCTGGGACCATTATCGATTTCCTCTGAAATATTCTGTTGGGCTATGCCAGCCCTGAAGCCTTACCTTTCCCAGCCTCTCCCCATCTGCTTCCACATGAGTCTTTCTCTTCTTCTAACCTCTTAGGATGTCATATGATGATTTCATCTACCATTTCACAAAGCTGGAGATCTGCAACCTCACAGCTGATGCCCTGGAGTCTGACAAGCTCCAGACCTGGACTGTGTCTGTGAATGAGGGCCGCTGGGTGAGGGGCTGTTCTGCCGGAGGCTGCCGCAACTTTCCAGGTGAGAGACACTCTTGATGGCGGGAAGGTCCAAGCAGAGAAAGTTCCAAGTAGAATAATACTAACTACCATTCACTGAGTCCCTACTAAGTTCCAGACACACATTATCCTATTAAGCTCTCCCTCTCTTACTGAGAAGGAAGCCTCTATGCTGAGTGATTTGTAGCAAGGAGCCGTCTCAGAACACTTGGAGGACTGAGTGAACAGCTACTGCAATAGTTCAAGCCAGAGATGAGGAGAGCGGCAAGTCAACAGCGGCAGAGATGGAGGGGAGAAGGCAGCTTTAGGGGAGACAACATAGGGTAACGCAGGGGGTGAAGGGGAAGGACAAAGAATGAGTCCAAGATTCCGGGTTGAGGAGCAACATATGACACGCAAGAGAAAAACACACAGTGGGTGGTTTGTTTTTAGTGGGTTGGTAGGGAGGGGAGCTCAGTTTAGAACATAGAAAGTTTGAGGTACCTGTAGAATATCCAGGTGAAGAAAGATGTGTAATAGAGAACTGGATGCGCAGATTAGAACAGTACTTAGTTAAATGATGGGAACACAATAAATAATTGTGGAGGGAAGGAAGGGAGGGAGGGAGTCAGAAGAGAGATGGAGACTGCGCTATACATCTCAGGCATCGTCAGCGTGCAGGGGGTGTTTAACCAGTGGAAGTGAAAAAGATTGCCTAACGAGGCAGTATCCGTGGATGTGAGAAGAGGGCCTAGAACCAAACCCTGAGGACCCACAGCATTTAAGCGGCAGATGAGGAAAGTGAAGCCATTAGGAAGGATCGAGAATGACCATTCAGAGAGGAAGGAGGAGAACCAGGAGAGCATGCAGTCACAGAAGCCAAGGAAAGAGTCAGCAGTGGTAAATGCAGAAGAGAGGCCTGTGGATGAAGTCTGGAAAATGTCGGTTCATTGCAGCAGTTAAGAAAGAGGTCATAGGTGAACTTGGCCAGTTCACTTTCCGCGGGAGGCAGAACAAAGTGGTCTAATGGCAGGGGAGGGGGGTGAAAAGTAAGTAAGGCCGTAAAGAAAAATGAAGTTCTGATACTTGCTACAACATGGTACATAACCTTGAAACATTATGCTGAACGAACTAAGCCAGACACAAAAGGGCAAATATCCTGTGATCCCATTTATGTGAAATACTAGAACAGGCAAATTCATAGAGACAGAGAGTAGATTAGAGGTTACCGGGGCTGAGAGGAGAGAGAAAGGAGTGCTTAATGGGTACAGAGTTTCTGTCTGGGCTGACGAAAATGTTTTGGAAATAGGTAGTGGCAATGGTTGTACAACCTTGTGAACATAATTCATGGCACTGAACTGTGCACTTAGAATGGTTAACATGGGAATTTTTATATTATATATATTTTACCACAATAAAATTAAATTTAAACAGAGTAAGTAAAAATGGTGGCCCTAGCGGATTCTCTCCAGAGCCTTGGAACAAGATGGTTAGCTAGAGGGAGAAACAGGGTCGGGGGAGAGAGTGAAAGGAGCTAGGCAGGAGATAGCTAAACTGACATCGTATAGTATGAGCCCACCTTACCTTCTCTTCTAGCCTGTAAACTCCTGAGAGAGTGTTTTCTAGGTACTTCTCGCTACCCTTAAGGCAGAGATGTGTACCCAGTAGACTGTTGATGAGTACTTGTTGAGCGAATACGCACATATTCGCATAGTAACACCCTCACTAACATCATCTCTGTGCTCATCATTACAGTTACCATGGATTCCTCTGATTTACAAACAAAAAGGCAAAGGGCGTGTATGTGCATTTTCAAATTCTAATAAGCAAAAGGACATGAGCATCGTATGAGCAAATCATATGACACCCAGGATGTTACAAGTGTTGGGGTTAAAAGTTTAGGCTCTGAAGTCAGAGGAACCTAGGTTTGAATTCCAGCTCTTTCACTTACTAGCTGTGAGAACTTTGTAAGCCACTTAGCCTCTTTGTGCCTCAGTTACTCCATTTGTAAAATGGAGACAATTATAATACCTGTCTCATCGGGCTGGTCAGAGGTTTCAGTGATTTGATGAGATAATGCGTGGAAGTGTTCAGCACAGTGCCCAGCACATAGTAACGTGCTGCGTTATTAAGAAAACTAACGGTGTCATTACCTCCTTTTACTATCCTATCTCAAGAAAGAAAGGCTATTATTATCATTATTGTCCTTATTTTTAATTGTTTTGTCTCAGGAGAAGATAACGTTCAGTGCAGTCAGTGAGACAGAGGCGTAATAGGCTAACCATGCTATCTAATTTTAATCTGGATTTCTAGACTAACAGCTATGTTTTTTGAGAAAAACATGTTTTTCCTCGGTGGTCAAAACAAGGATGTGAAACCATATGCCCCGAGGGGTCTTAACCAAGTGACCATCTGTACCCCTCAAAATACGTGTACTCAGGAAGAGTGCCGTCTAGGTGCTGTTGCCAACAAGATATTTTTGCAAGACAGACAAAGAAAATGCATGTAAGCATCTTGTGAAACTACTGTAATCACTAACGACAGCTATTAATAATCAGTAACCTGTCAGAGTGTGATTATTACAGTCGTCATTGATTTTCCTAGAAGTGCCCTCCCTGTGGTTTGGTTCCTCTTTTTACCCCATAAGAATACTTGTATAACGAAGCTGCCCTGGGGCTACCTGGTTCCATTTCAATGAGCTACGTAGTTCCCCAGTTGCAATTGTTTTAAACCCTTAACAAGCCTCTCTGTTTTAACTGGAAACAGAATTCAAGTTTTTGTCTCCAACAGTTCTGATTACCGTTATACTAGCTAACAGACAGGAAGTCATATACCCAAGTCAGTGCAGCTCCATCGGGCTACCCCCCAGATAATTAGGCAAATGCCTGAAACATGTTTCCATACTATGCACGGGGCACGTGGATGCGGCTTCTTTCCCTCCCTGCCCTGTCTATGAGAGGCAGCTCTGAGTGTGCATTTCCTTTCTGGCGCCGCAGACACTTTCTGGACCAACCCGCAGTACCGTCTGAAGCTGCTGGAGGAGGACGATGACCCTGACGACTCCCAGGTGGTCTGCAGCTTCCTGGTGGCTCTGATGCAGAAGAACCGGAGGAAGGAGCGGAAGCTGGGGGCCAACCTCTTCACCATTGGCTTTGCCATCTACGAGGTGTGCAGTCCTGACCTGCTTCAGCCCAGGAAACACACACCCTCCCAGGGAGGAGGCTTTCAGGGTTTTCTAACCCCGGGAGGCTTCCGGAGGGCTCCTCTGGCTTCCCTGGTACACAGTGACCCCAGAGTGCCTGCCATCAGGCCCTCCTGTATCAGAACCTCTTAGGTGTTTGTAATGAGTGGAAGAATCTGGGGGTGAGGGTAGGTACACAAGGGAGTAATTTCTTCATCGACTCTACAATTGCTGGCATTCCCTCCTTGCAAGCCTCTCGTTCCCATTCAGATCCGAAATTCACAGAATCTGAGCAGCTTCTTTTTCTGTTTCTTTTCAAGGTTCCCAAAGAGGTAAAGAAGTGACAGTGGCCAGAAGCTGTCTGCAGCATTACCTGGGGGTTGTGCGTCTGTCTGTGCACACTGGGACGCTTCCTGGTGGGGTTTGCGGGCAGGACTATGGTAGGAGAGGGCATGCTGCTTTATCTTAGCTCCAGAGCGGGTGCCTCAGGGCACCGCATGACACCTCCCCCACCCCGCCACATGATGCGGCCTTTCTTCATGCCCACCAGACTGCCTGTCACACACTGGTACTCACTCATCCACACTCACACACCCATACTCATTCACACACTCACACTCATTCACACACTCATTCACACACTCATTCACACACACTCAGACTCATTCACACTCAGACTTATTCATTCTCACTCATTCACACTGACACTCATACTCATCCACACTCACACACTCCTGCACACAGTCACTTAGACAAACACGCTCATGCACACAGTCATCCCCTCAGTCAGACACATTCTGAGGATGACTACCCTCTCAGAGATGGAGGAATCACTGCCTCAGCGCCCAGCCAAGTCCCCTCCTGCCTCCTTGGGGTCCTTCCCCGTCTGCAGGTGATTTGTAACTGATGACAGCAGTTCTGGTAAGTGGCCCTGAGGGTGGGAATGATAGGCCGGATCTTCACATCTGAACCTCAATAGAAAAGGAGAGAACATGGAGTAGGGAGCCCCAGGGTCGTGACTGTGAAATGGGTGACTAGGAGTCGGGAGGGGACTGTGGAGGGGAGTGTGAGCAGGACAAGGCATCTCCCCCACTGCCCGGGCTCAGATCCCATGGGCTCCTCTCTCCCACAGATGCATGGGAACAAGAAGCACCTGCAGAAGGACTTCTTCCTGTACAATGCCTCCAAGGCCAGGAGCAAAACCTACATCAACATGCGGGAAGTGTCCCAGCGCTTCCGCCTGCCTCCCAGCGAGTACGTCATCGTGCCCTCCACCTATGAGCCCCACCAGGAGGGAGATTTCATCCTCCGGGTCTTCTCAGAAAAGAGGAATCTCTCTGAGTGAGTCCCAGTCCCTAAAGCTGTACGTGGCCCATTGCAGAGCTTGGAGATGTGAGGCAGCTGGACCAGTCTCCTCCAAGGGTCCTGGGATATGCTGACCAGGCTGCACCTCTTTCCCTGTTCCTAAGCCACTGGTCATATCTCCTTCCTTCCTTCCCTCCTTCCTTCCTTCCTTTCCTCCTGCCCTCCT
>NW_004444012.1:10704858-10732713 GCF_000243295.1 Trichechus manatus latirostris
GTTCTAGGCACTCTTCTAGACACTGGAGATAGAGGAGTGAGCCAAACTGCAAGAAATCCCTGCCCTCATAGAGCTTAACATTCTAGTGAGAGACAGTGTACAGTGGGGGAAAATACATATATGTATATGTATGAAACATCAGATAAGTGATAAGGAGAAAAAATAAAGTAGGGAAGGGGGATATGAAGTGTTGAGGGTGACTGAAATTCCAGAGAGGGTGGCCAGGGAAGGTCAGCAAGGCGACATCCTCCCTCCTGGCCATCGGAGATGAGCTCCTAGGCCCTGCCACTCTGCTCTCTGTTCCTGGAAGAAGCAACAGGCCCATGGGCAGGTGGCTGGGTCATGACTTTGGGGAGCTCTGGGTAAACCCAACAAAAACCCATGCGCCTGGCTCTGTTGCTGGGGAGGGTGGCCTACACGGGGTTGGTTCCCAGCGCGGGAAGAGGGCAGTGTTGGTTCCTGGGGTTCTCTTGAGGTCAGTCCTGAGTTGGCCATCAAGAAGCCATGTGACCTGAGGAAATCCCTTCTGTGCTTCCTCTTGCTCCTGGTAACACTGAGACCCCCGCATGTTTGTGTTCCTCACAGGAGAGTTGAAAACACAATCTCCGTGGATCGGCCACTGGTAAGTGGTAAGGCTCTTACGTGTGAGAAGGTTCAGAGGATCACCTTCCCAGGGCCAGGCAGGAGACAGGCTGGTGGTGGAGGAGAGAGTGGGTGTTGGCAGAGGGAGAAGGGGGTCTGGGGTGTGCAGAACGATCACCGCATGTCACCATAGCTTTTGTGTGGCATGGGCAGAAGTGAAGGTCCTGGAGCCAGTCGCTCACTCCAGGAGCTGGGATGTACGGGAAGAGGGTCCTAGAAGGGAGAAGCAGTTTGAATAATTAGAGGAAGAGAAAAAGGAAGCAGGAAGAATGGATGACGAGAACAGCAGGTGACAGTGGATTATGAGATGCCGTCTCACGTAGAGGACAGCATACCGGCTTTGGGTCAGTGTCAACACTTGGGTCAACCACCATCACAGACGTTTGCTTTTAGTATTAAGTGCATTTGGTTCTAGCCTCATCTTTCGAACACTGGTAATCAGTGAACTTATCAGGAGCTGCAGACTCACAGCTTATGGGAGCTGGAATTTCACCTAAATGAGAAGAACAGGTAGAGGCAGGGCTTCGGGTGTCCCCACTGGCATATCTGTTTTCAGTTCTCAGGGACACTTGGCTTCAGTGTTGGAGGGACAACTGGCATGGTGGTGACCGTGGCAACCTGAGGGTACCACAGGGGATTGCAGGCCCAGGGCAGCCAGACCTTCAGTTTTACAAAAGAAGCCCAAAATCTGGATATCCATATTAAATCATCCAGTGTTAAACACCTGCTTCAAAAAAAAAAAATACTATATAAGTCAAACAAAACTCACTGCCATTTGGGTAAGCCACTTTTTTGGTGTATTAGTAACCAACATCATTGAAAAATAAAACATTAGCAGGAAGATCCCTTCCTTCGGCCAGGTCCAGTAATGGACAGTATAAAACAAAGCCATAGCCTCAGCTCGTATCCGGGCCTTGAGTGAGGAGAAAGTTCTCCTCTCTCCTCACCTTTCAGCCACCTCTTTGGCTCCTTGTAACCCTGATTTCTGGACCCCAGAGCCTCACCCCAAGCTGAGGACCAGGTCACAGGGAAGCCAAAAGCCACTGGGTTTTCTGGGAACTTGCTTTTCACTTATCCTGCCTTTGCCTATTTCCTTTTCTTGCGCAGAAAAAGAAAAAAGCCAAGGTGAGTGTGAGCGGGTAAGCCGGGTGGACAGCATGGAGTGTGCGTGCGCACGTGCACCAGCCTCCTCCTCCCCTCCGTCCCTAAGCCCCTGTTGCAGCGTGGGTGTGTAGTAACAACAGCTAATCCTTGCCGAGTGGAGGCTGTGTGTCAGGCACTCTTCTAGATGCTTACATGGATCAGCTCGCTTAATCCCCACAACCACCTTATGCGATTAGTGCTACCATCACCCCGTTTTCAGAGGGTGAAATAGGAACAGAGAGCTTAACCAGTTTGCCCAAGGCCACACAGCCAGTAGGTGGCAGAGCCAGGACTCAGAGCCAGGCAGTCTGGTTCCAGAGTCTCTGTTCTGAACCCATGCTATGCTGCCCACCTCTCACAAGGAGGAGGAGAGGATGGGCAACCAGTAAAAATGGGCCTGAAGTAGGGGCCCTGAGAAAATCAAAAAGAGCACGCCTTTTCAGAGGCGGGTTTAGCCAAGCCAAAGCTTGATTCTTGGGGCAGCAGGTTTTATTCCTCGGGTTACAGTGAGATGGTCGCAGGAGGGCTTCCGTGGAAAGCAGGTAGTCTCACGACGCCAGCTGCACACTCTGTAGACCAGATGTCTACTTTCCCTTCTCTCTTTTCTCTGTCTGCTCCCCACACCTTTTTCCTCAGCCTTCTCCTGGGGAATGGGTGGTAGAGGATGCCCAGAGGGGCCAAGTCACAGCCAGGGCTCATTTGCAGGTGAAGCTTGTTGCAAGTTCCCTTTTAGGAGAGCGACCTGTCACCCTGAATCAAGCTACGAAGGGCCCTCCTGAGTGCGGCGCTGGTGCAGCATGGCAGGAGTGTGATGGCCTCTGCTTGCTGCATGTGTCCAGACGGAGGCGGCCCTTCCAAGGACAAAGGGAAACTTCGCCTACACAGCCCCAGGGTTGGTGCTCAACTTGACTGTTTAAGGGGGAGGAAGAAGGAAAGCTACCTGAGCAGCTTCCTCTCCCGGAAGTCTGGGGTTGTTGCCGTCCTCCGCCGATTCACCAGAGCCTCTAACAGCCCCTCCCGGGTGTTCTAGCTGTATCCACACTGCTGCAAAGACATGGTCCCTACAGGTCCCTAAAGGTGACCACGTGTGCTAAGGGCTTCTCAGGGGCCTTCGAGCAAAGCTTTCATCTGCGACCAGGTCCCTTTGTATGGCTTTGGAACCTCATATTACAGTTGTAGTGTTGCTATGAGCCAGAGTCCACTTGACGGCAATGGGTTTGGTTTGGTTTTGATTAGCAACTTAAACTCTCTCCTACCCCCATTCTTGCTTCATTTACCCCATAAATTCCCCCACAGTCTCTGGGGGAATAATGGCCACAATAATGTGTATCCTTTTAGAATTTTGGTTTGATTGCCCAGAGGGCTGTCCGGAAGTGGTTGACCTTTGGGCATCCTTGAGTTCATGGGGCAACAGCCACAGGCGTTCAGAGAGGTGTGGTGTTGGCGTGTGTGGTGGTGCTTAGGAAGAGCCATTATAGGGTCATCAAGTGCTGGTGCTGGTCTAGGCTACAGCTGACACTCACCAGGCACCTACCACCTGCCAGGCACTGTGTTAAGCGTGAAACAGTGTTTTCTCCAATTATAACAGTATCTACAATCTTATAGGTGAGGATACAAAGAAGTGAAGTGACTTGCCTAAGACCACACAACGGCACAACTGGAGGGGCAAAATTGGAGCTGGAAACTGTGTCTGTCTACTCCAAAGCTTGTGTTTCTGGTTCAGGCCCCTCAGACCCCAGGGCTTGTGTTGCTGACTCACTCTTGGGCCTGGAGATGTGTGTTTGGCAGGAGTGCCCCATGGCCACACCATGTCCACTGGCACACATCCTCCCTCAGATTGTGACCCCCTACTTGCTCCAGGATCCCCTTTGCTTAGAAGGCAGAGCAAGCCAGGGCCTTTGAGGCCTGCTGGGAGCCTGGGAGCACATGAGTCCATCTGGAGGAGCTGTTTCCACAAGTGTGTGAATTCGAGCTTTCTAGATGAACCACGAAAGGCAGATGGACACTCACAGACATGTCAGGTTCCTTGGCTGCTCTAAGAGACTGATTGTCCCATTGCTGTCTGACTGCAGCCCCAGCCCCGACAGCACAGCTCTCCTCTGGCTTTTCCTGCAGGATGTAAAGCACCAGCCAGTACTGGCACAGCATGCAGCAGGTCTCCACCCCTTTCCATATCCTCTCACTGCGTCAGCCCGTCTTGAAAATATCCCTTCTGTTTGTGTGGCACCTTGAATGGTTTTGCAGTACAATTTCAGTATCTCATTGATCCCCATAATAGCGAGGGCAAAGCAGGTTTTGTCATTCATCCTCATTAATGGATGAGTAAACTGAGGCCAGATCTATGCCTTATGTGTGAGGGCCTTGGCCGGGATTCCAGCCTCTCACCCATTGACCATTTCACTAATCAAGTTTTTCCCCAAACTGCTTAGCAGAGTCCTAGGGGCCCCTTGGAGGTGTCTCAATAGCTGCCATGATGATGTGGGGTGCCAAAGTGAAACGGCTGTGCCCTCCCTGCCCATCAATCATAAGGCTCTGCTTTGAATGGCTTTATATGCACGGCACTTCTGGGAAGTTTAATTCCAACAGTGCTTCCAAAGTCTACAAAACCTTTGAAAACTACTGCACGAGATCATGCTGCTTTTAGCATTCCTAGCATTTCACATCTACCACCTTATGTAATCCTTGTAACTG
Source organism: Trichechus manatus latirostris (assembly GCF_000243295.1). Taxonomy (NCBI): domain Eukaryota; kingdom Metazoa; phylum Chordata; class Mammalia; order Sirenia; family Trichechidae; genus Trichechus; species Trichechus manatus. The sequence goes on from NW_004444012.1 coordinate 10,709,335, forward strand.
TACCGTGTGGAGAAATGGGGCAGGTATTGAGAGATGAGGAACTGGGTCCAGAGAGACTTAGCATCTTTCCCCAAGTCACACAGCTTGTTAGTGGCGAACTTGAACGGAGGGCTCCTGACTCTGATCTTTTCCTCTTTTCATAACACTGAGCTGCTCCAGGAGGGAAGCTGCCTTAATGTGCCCCCTCAGCCTGTAATCCTTGCTTCTTTCTTACCCTGTCCCCACTTTCCTCCTGTCTTCAGCCAATCATCTTCGTTTCGGACAGAGCAAACAGCAACAAGGAGCTGGGTGTGGACCAGGAATCAGAGGAGGAGAAAACAAGCCCTGATAAGCAAGAGAAATCCCCCCAGGTTTCTGGAGCATGCAGCAAGAATGGGGCTAGCATGCAAAGGGGTCCTCCTATGCTCTTGGGGTGCATGGGGTTGGAGGGGTCCCAGAAGGTAGGATGTCTCTTTAACATCTAGAGGTTTGGATTTGGTCCACTGACCTCTTCTCTTAGCAAGCAAGTTGCCCTACAATTTGGGATGCTGCTTGGGTGAATGTCTTGGGGGTTGGCTGCTACACCAAGCCTAGGAATGACAGGCTGAGCTGTCCCATTGGTCCTTATCAGCCAGGACAATGACAGAGGGAGACAGGGCCTGAGACAGAACCAGCCTAACCCTGAACAACTCCTGTCTCGTGGTGTCCTCATGACAATGGGGGATAAAGAATGGTAGCAGAAATGTGGTCCTCCAGAGCTCGGGGAGGGTGTTGGAGTGGGAAGAGCTGGTGGTATAAAACTTAGCGCGAGTGAGATTAAGGGGCGAAAGTCCCAGGCAATCCAGGGCCACTTCCTCTCTTCTAGAGCACCATGCAATGAAGTGGGGAGGGGCGTCCTCTGAGGACTTGGCCTTGATGACAGCGGCTGGAGGAATCAAAATGGCCTGATGACTTTTGACCTGCTGGGGCTTGCTTGGTTGGGATGGTCAGGCTCAAAACAGTGGAAGGGCTCTAGCTGGGGGCTGGGGGTGGGGGAGAATAAAGGGGGTTGTCCACATGTCTGCATGGCTAATACATCCCCTTTGGTTGGGGTATTTGGGCCCGGAGAGGCATGGAGTGAGAAGTTGCTGGGGCCTAGAGGATTCTCACTCCAGCTCACCAGGTTTGACTATGGAAGAGGAGCGTTTGCCCGTCCCAGTGTCTGCGGCCACCCAGGGCTGTTCTAGGTACCCTGGCTCCATCAACAAGGAACATTCTTCACAGGTCTGCCTACCTCCCTGATTCCTGTGAACCGTTTTCCTTTGTACTTACAGCCACACACCAGCAACACTGACCAGGAAAGTGAGGAACAGCAGCTATTCCAGAACATCTTCAGGCAGATAGCAGGCGACGTGAGTACCTCCCACCTGAGGCCCCACAGGGGCTTAACTGGGGCTCAAGCTACCAGTTATTTCACTGTTGTTCATAAGAGGTCACTTCCGGCTTTTGGTGGTCCAGGGATACGTGTGTGTAGCAAAAAAAAAAAAAAACCCACAAGTCCTTGACACATCCACTGGGTGTATTAGAGGCCTTTTTACTCTGAGGGGCCCACTGCAGCCTGGCCAGCTGAGGGTGCAGGCTCAGGCCCCTCAGAAAAGGCCCACTTCCCCGAGACAGAATAGCACTGACAGGGATTCTATGAACACGGGTAGCTGGGATTTGTTCTGCAGCCTCTGCTCCATCAGCTGCTGTACTCTTGAACACAGATCTCTTCTTCTTCCCTCCTCAGGACATGGAGATCTGTGCAGATGAACTCAAGAATGTCCTTAACACAGTTGTGAACAAACGTGAGTGGCTCACACTGAATGAGGGGGATGGGCAGGGGGCCGTTCTCTGAAAGTAGCTCATCACTCTTCTCCATACCCCCCAGATAAGGACCTGAAGACACAAGGGTTCACGCTGGAGTCCTGCCGGAGCATGATTGCCCTCATGGATGTATCCTTCCTGCTACCTCTTCCCAACCCTGTCATCAGCCCCTGTGCAGCCCAACAATGAGGGGTGCCCAGTCAGGCAGAGGGGCACAAATTTGTGCCCAAAGAAAGACTTAAGGAGGTCCTGACTCAGAACATCCTGATGCTGGTCCAAATGGGACTGTATGAGGGGGCAGGAGTTGGGAAGGACGTCGGGTTGTACCAGGCCTCTAACCCTGGGGTTCTGCCAAGCAAAGGTGGTTCTGAGGAGACAGGCTCCCTGGGTTATAGAGCAGGCACTAACCTTGACTTGGAGGAGGGGAGCTGAGGGCTAAATACCAGGGCAGGGCAGTGCGTAGGATGTCCTAGGCAAAGCCTTCCTATAGGGCCATCCTCTCTGTGGAACCCCCTAGACACCTTGCCCTCCCAATCCAGGAGGGTTTGCTTTGTACTCTGTAGCCCTGACCTCTCCCCTCCAGACAGATGGCTCTGGGAAGCTGAATCTGCAAGAGTTTCATCACCTCTGGAACAAGATTAAGACCTGGCAGGTGGGAAGAGAATTAAAGGTGGGAATGAAGGAGGAGTTGGTTCCGGAGTTTAGTGTGTTGATGTCTGTCCTCAAATTTTCTATTTCCAGAAAATTTTCAAACACTATGACACAGACCACTCTGGCACCATCAACAGCTATGAGATGCGAAACGCAGTCAATGACGCAGGTGCTGGGGTAGAAGGCGGGCGCCAGGGACGTGGACAGCAGCTGGAGGGAGCAGGAATGGGGTGGGGGTTGAGGCTGCTAGGGCCTTACTGAAGAGAGAAGAAAGGGCTTCTCGTTTTCCTTGCCCAGGCCACAGAGTGGAATGACAAAGAGGACAGGGCCCCAGGAGGTGGGGAAAATAGAACGCAGGCCTAGGTACTCCACCTCCTCCTCCTAACATGCTCCCCTCCGCAGGATTCCATCTCAACAACCAGCTCTACGACATCATCACCATGCGCTACGCGGACAAATACATGAACATTGACTTTGACAGCTTCATCTGCTGCTTCGTCAGGCTGGAGGGCATGTTCAGTAAGTGGGGGCTGCCCTTCTCTCTTGCACCCACAGGGATGGTTGTGCTGTAGGTATCTCGGACTGCTAATCTTTCAGTCTATTCCACCCAGGCTGATCAAAGGCAGAGGTTTTCTTTAGGTGCAGGATGGGATGACAAAAGGAGTGTTATTGGTGAGACTCTGCTGGCAGATATTTGTGCTGAAGTTACAGTGGTGGAGCAGGGTGAGCCCGTCACTGGCCTCAAGCTTGTGTGTTATTTCCCACAGGAGCTTTCAACGCATTTGACAAGGATGGAGACGGTATCATCAAACTCAACGTTTTAGAGGTAAAGCATACAGAGGGAGCATGCTCCCCCATGCCTTCAAGTTCAAAGTGGATGAGTCAGTGAGACAGACTGGACCCATACGTGCTCCTCACTTCCCAGACAGTGGTGGTGGATGGGATGGGAAAGGAGTCTAGAGAAGGGAAGCCAAGCAAGGATTATGGCTCACAGGGCACATGTACCGGGGGAAGGCTCCACGGGGCCTCAGTTCCCGGTGATGTCATGCTGGAAAACACGTGCCTTCCTGGGAGAGCTTGGGAGGGAGGCAGTGAACTGCTGCTTCTTGGAAAACACTCCCAGTGTCTGGCGTGCTGAGGCTGTTCCCTTCTCCCTACCTGTGAGATCCCTGGGGCTGGGGTCTCTTCCTTTGTTTTCCTTCTGATCTCGGGACTTCCTCTTTCAGTGGCTGCAGCTCACCATGTATGCCTGAACAAGGACAGCCTCATCCAAGGCCATGCGAGATGACTCACGATTTCAATTTTAACCAACAGTGCTAGAACCACTTACCTCAAAAGACCCAGTAGCTGCACCCCCAACAGGCCTCCAGTCACCCCTTTCTCATTCCTCTTCCACTTCATTCCCCATGCGGCTTCCTGGCATCTGTTGATCTTTCATGCTTAGCCTCATTGTTTCGTTATGGAATGCAGTAGAGAGAACTCTGTCCCTTTATCACATGGAGGCAAGCACCTCTGAGGTCTGCTCTGAATCTGAGCTGATTTGGCTCTGAACCAATGCAAAGGTTTTGACCTCTCCTTAGCTGTTTGCAGGGGGCCTTTGCCAGTGGCAGAGTCCCTGGGTGGTGTAAACCTCATTTGACTACTCATTGAAAGGTTGGTGGTTTGTATCCATCCAGAGGTGCCTCAGAAGAAAGGCCTGGCAATCTACTTCTGAAAGATAACAGCCATTGAAAACCCTATAGAGCACAGTCCTGCTCTGCAACACATGGGGTCAACATGAGTTGGCACTGCCTTGATGGCAACTGGCTGGTTGGGTGGTTCCTTGTGCTGAGCCCTCTGTCACCTTTATGCAATCCCACTCATGGGATAGGAACCAAACTAACATTGGTTCTGCCTAATTGTTTCAGGATGGGCCCGCTCTGGGGTAAACCAGCTCAGTGGAACAAGGCTGGATACTTTGAGTTGTCTGACTCATAAGTTTGGCTGCATTCTGAAAAGTGCTGACCTAAATAAAGGCATGTGTATGGCTGGTTTCACTGTGTTTTGTTTGCTCACATTTAGATATCTGCCACAGCAGGATCGAATGGCTTCAAATCTTATACTCACTTAACACAATTTCAGAATAGGACAATGGAAAAAACAGACACCCTCAAAAAACAAAACAAAAAAAACCCAAACCCAAACCCTAAGTCAATCATGCCTGTGGCTATTTGTTGAACACAGGAGTCAATCAGATACTTTCCAAGCTGTGTTGAGGAAGGGGGACAGCTGGTGGTGTATAGAAAAAGAATGAATGGCTCACCTGTAACTGGAGGGGCCAGTTACCTGGGTGGGATGGAGCAGAGATCTAGTTTTTAATCCGAGCTCCTCCACTAACTGACCCGTTGTATGACCTTGGACGAAATCCTTGAATGTCTGCCATACTTATCTGGGCCGCGGCCTTTGACATATCTAAAACTGTCTTGTGTTTTCCACTCAATTCCTTCTTGCTCTCTGTACCAGCATGGAAGAGAAAGAGTTGGCTACAAATATGCAGACAAGAAAAGTTAGCCAATTTGTAAAAGTACTTTATTTTCCTCTTGTATTTGCTTTTTATCTGTTTTACAAAGTTATGAAGTTCACAGCTTTATACCAAAATGTAAGAAGGTTAAGCTATTTGCTTATAAACATTTTTGCAGTAAAGGGTCATTTGATTTTATTCTTCTAAGTCCATATTCAATACAAAATAAAAAAAAATCAAAAACCATGGATGCTGGAGCAGCTCTAGGGCATATATTTCTCTTAAACAGGGGAGAGATTTTCAACAGCCCTTCCTCCTTGAGCCCCTCCTCTCCCAATACCTTAGGGTACAACCTTGAACTGAAAGCCTATCTGGTGAACTTTAGTCCCCACAGACCCAGCAGGCCATTTACATGGGGGTTGGAGGTTGGGCTTAGAGGGACAACAGTCTGATCAGTAACAGGCTTGGTTTACAGGAGAAGCTCACAGCCACCTGCACATGGGACTCAGGATAGCCCGGATCACCTCCACTGCAGGGGTTACTCCTACCCATTAGACTGCTTCTCTTAAACTTTGGGATCCTGACGATCTGGGGCAGGGATGAAACCACTACTTTATAAATGGGTCAGGCCTGGCCTTCAGAACAGCTCTAAAAACTCTCCTTTGCTAACAGGAACAAAATTTGTAAGTACACGTATTTAAATTGCAGTTATTTGAGCAAACCAGAGGGTACGGGCTATTCAAATCCCACTTCTCAATATATGTCAATCTGCCCTCCAATGAATTCCCTCCATAAAAAATACTATACCATTCCACTAAGTGTACACCTACTCCCACCAAATCATCCACATGCCTAGCCACTAAAGCTGTCCACTGTATAATCTACAAAAGCAAAAACCCTTTGCTAAGCAAACAATCACACAGCAATAATACTGCCCACAAAGCGTAGGTAGGTCAGGAGTTAAACACTCAACTGCTAACTCTTCTGAGGGAGAAAAAACGATGTCCCTGAAATAGCAGGGGTGCAGTACCAATGACTGCCTCTCAAATTCAAGTACTGTCGGCTGGAGACAATTCTTTTGTTCTCATTGTGTTTGGCTGCTTTATAACCAAGTAGAGGAGTACGCCAAAATATACTTTTGAACCTGATTAAAAACTTTCACATAAAACCTGAAGTAACTGATACCGTATCAGAACAAACTGCCAGGAAAACACTAGCAGATGGACATAAAGAGATTTATGTGGCAGTCCTCTGGGTTTCCAGCCTTCAGAAGCAAGCACAGGCAATTACAAACGACCTTCTAAAATGGCCTCCAATGACTTATAAGAAACGAGTAGGTTTCTGTCAGGTCATTTACCAGTTTCTTTCCTTCACTGAGGTACTAACTCCAGAGTCCACACAAATCCCTGAGCCACAGCTCTCCTCTGAGGGGAACAGAGGGCTCCAATCAGTCATGACATGGTAGGAGGCTTGAAAAACAGTCAATGCTCTGAGTAACTTTTAAGACACTTAAAAGTAATAACACACACCATAAGCAGCCAAGATACTTATGGTACCTTTATTTCTAAACAGCTAGCACGATGTATTCTGAATAACACACGAACCTCGGGTTAAAGGAATTTCACGTGTTCTTGAAACAAAGATGTTACCCCCACCACTTCAAAGAAAACTTCAATGAAATGAGCAAAAACATTACAAGTATAGGGTGACCACATATATACACACATACAAAGGAACATTCATACATGCACACACACGGAGATACAGTGCACACGAGTCTCCCAAAATTAAACCTAAAACACAGCCCTGACTGATTCAATCTGTTGATACCCTCAAAAATTCCCCCACAACTGCCCAACACCTCACGTACCCCTTCCTGTTACACAGAGGCTCCATCACTCTCCTCTGTTCAGACACGTCGTCAGTCAGGACAGAAGGGCACCTATGCAACAGAGCAAAGCTCACACTACCCAGTGAAAAATGCTGGGTTTACCAGTAAGTCCGAACGCACTTTTCCAGGAAATCACCACTCCCAAACCCACAAAACAGTCTGGTTTCTCTGGTCACTCTTACAGGAAGCAGGGATGGGAGGTGGGAAGCTCTGTAACCTAATACAGAAACAGCACAAATAAACTTTAGGCAACAGAATCTTCTCTGTTCTCTTAAGCATCATGCAAATCTCAACAGTGTGGGTAACAAAAGTTTCCCCACTCACAAGGACAGGAGTAAATCATTTGCAGGGCCTTTCATTACTTAGCAGTAGCTCCTAGATTATTTGTTAACAGTTTTCGGGATCCTGTAATAACCACCGGAGCCTTTCCTGGAGAGAGCATACAGCTCTGCAAACAATCTCAGGGTTCGCAAATGCTTCTGAAGCCTATCCAGGGAGAAGCCCCTGCCCTAGAACCCGAGCAAAGACGTGTGTGCACTAACGGGTGGGGATGAACCTGGAAGCTCTGCATTTCTAGAAAACCACAGGCCTCACACCATGAAGCCTGGCTTGTGGCACTGGGCTCTTTCTCTCTGAAGAATCTGTTCTGAGTTTTGAGGATCCAAAAACAAAAGGTTGGAAAGCAACGTTTCTACAGCTTTACAGAGACAAGTCCAGAGAAATTCAAAACCAAAGCAGCTCCACTGAGGCTTTGTTAATGTGGCCGCTCTCAATGGACGGCAGAGTCTTTACCTTCACCACACTCCACTCTTCTCTCCCAGCTAGCAGGGCTGTGAAGGCAGACACTGGTTTCCAGAAACAAGTCTCTAAGAAGCCTGTGTAAGGCTCTCAAAACTACTCAGTTGCTTTATCCTAACTCCCCACTCCTGAGTGCTGGAAGCACCCTGTGGGTCCAGAGGAAGTACTTGATGGCTGCCACCGGTCTAGGACAGCTAGACAGTGGGGGAGATATGGGCTGGCAAGGGAGCAAGCCAGGAGGCTTCAAATCCACAGCAGGCTTGGAGAGTCAGAAACTGGAAAGGACATGAAGGCTCCAGCTCCAGCAGACTGACAGTGCCTGCAGCAGTGAGTGTCCAGACCAAGAGCAGAGCGTAAAGCCAGACATCAGGTCTGCGTGCTGCCCTGCATGAGCACTCTATCAAGACCTGCAGGGGTTCACTAGGAACAGCTGCCTGTCAGGACCTGTCCTTATGTGATCTGCTTACTGAATCCTGAAGCACTGTCAGCAGAACAGCCATTCTAGCTGTTAGGATCTACTGTGTGTCCTTTAGCATTCAAAAAGCCAGCTCTGTCCGTCTATAAAGCAGGAGAATATTGAAACCTACTGCATGTAACTGTTAAGAAAGGAAACTATTTGCTATCAATTTTAATGTCCAGTTATTACAACTGGAAAAAATAAAACTGATTCTGAAAACCTAGCATTTGAACAAACTTGTAACTTGAAAGCCTGACTACAGGTTTAAACCATCATGAGAACATGAACTAGAATTCACAAACCCAAAGTCAGGAAAGTATGTGTATGATGAGGGTAACCAATTAAGATCTGTGTCTTTAACAAACATCCGGAGAACATTAGCAGCATACATCACTACGCTGTAATGCCCCAGAGGAGTGTAATTCCTTAAAATCGGTTTAAATCTGACAAACCTCCAGCAAGAACTTAAGGTGTGACCTATCACCCCACAGAGCTGCCCAGACATGTTACTGGTAAGTCTGGCATGGAAACTGCTCTCTCCTTCCCTGCTTCCCTGAGGAAGGGAAGTGGAAGGTTTGTGTGAGGGGCTGGTGTGAAAAGAGTCAAACTAATGACTTCCCAACATGGGAGGCAAAAAACTTCATGAATCAATTTTGCTATCATCTTCAGCATGTCGTTCAATGTGTCCTGCAGCATCCTAGGAATAAAAGGAAAAAGGGCCCATGAGAAGAGTTGGCAGCAGAGCAGGAGAAAGTCAAAGTCAAGGAAAGTCCTATTGTACACTCTCGATAGGATCTATAGGTGAAAGGCACCTATGAGTTATGAGCCCACACTTGGCTAATTTACATGCAACTATGCACTTAAAAATGCGCTCCTGTCTTAGCACAGGACATTATAATAGGTTCAGATACTGGATTTGAAACATACGAAAACATTCTTGTTAGGTTCTTTACCCAAAACTCAAAACTACCTATGAATTCCTCCTTCGAAACCACATTACCAATACTAGTTTCTTTTCTAAAAGGAAAAATGCTTAGGCCTCCCTATTTGGTGCAATTCTGAACATTCTGATAAGGCAAAAGAATTTGAGAGTCACTTGGACTTTGTTTGTTATTTATTTAGAAAAAAAAAATTCCTAGATAGCTCAACTGCTAAAGGGGAACAGAAAAGAATGGTGTTCGGTCATTTGAATATCTTTTCCCTTAAAGTGGTAACTGGGATGTATTCAAGAATCAACCAAATTATCCAAATTGTGGAATTCAATCAAATTATTCTCTAAGCCAGGGGTTGGCAAACTTTCTCTGTAAAGGGCTGGACAGAAAATATTTAGGCTTTGCACACTGAACAGTACCTGTCACAGCTAGTACACAGGCAGCCACAGACAATGTGTAAACAAATGGGCCTGGATGTGTTCCAATAACATTTTATTTACAAAAACAGGCAGAGGGCCAGATCTGGCGCAGAGGCTGTAGTTTGCAGACTCCTGCTCTGAGTAGTCTACGGAACCCCAGGTTAACCTCGAGGCCCACTAACATACCTGTTTGGATCCTTTCCTAGCAGTGAAAAAAGCATCGCAGTTTTTCCAGCGACATTTCAGAGTTTGAAAGTTCGGATTAGTGTGGTCAGTCAGCAAGTGTTGTTTCAAATGGTCAATGACACCAAATATTAGCGTGCAACCATGCCACTGGAGAGAAAAATAATGAAGACTCAGTTACAAAGTACAAGAATTGTGCAATCACTTTTACCCCATAAGTATTGTGGATGTAAAAAATAAGCTCCTTATTCTTTAATTTATTCTTTGCTAGAAAATATAACAAAGCTAGAGGTAACCAAATTATTTATCAATACAGTGAGAAACCTTGAAAAAAACTGGAAAGTCTGTTGATTTATTAGACAGCTAAGGAAAAGGTTAGCAAACATTTATAGATGAGTTACTGTAAAATTCGGTTTAAACCATACTTTATTCTATACCTTGTCATCATAACACTGAGCTTCCATCTCATTCTATTTATTTAAAAAGGCAAAGAACTTTTCTATAATATTGAAAGGGTTGTTATTCCTTAACAATTTGAAAAAACTGTTGACATGTTAATCTGATAATATAAATGTCTAATAAAGAAAACGGAGCCCTGGTGGTGTAGTGGTTAAAAGCTCAGCTGCTAACCAAAAGGTCGGCAGTTCAAATACACCAACTGCTCCCTGGAAGCCCTATGGGGCAGTTCTACTCTGTCCTATAGGGCTACTATGATTTGGAACCTCCTCAACGGCACCTAACAACAACAACAATAAAGAAAACTACATTTGTAGAAATATTTGTTGTAGAAAACGGTCTTCACTACAGAAGGCTAACTTTATCCACAATCTTCACCACTTTAATCACAATCTCGTGATTACCCACTTTTTTTTGGACTGTAACTTTCATTATGTGGTTCAATTTCACTTCTTAGTCAGAAAGCATAAAGCCTCTTTATCTTAGCTTTTTCCCTACAGGCTTGTTTGTAATAAAATTTGTGATTATAACATGTTCATTTCTAAAGAGTAATGCAAATTTAAGGTTTTCCTCGGTACTATCCTATCCCTCTTCCTTTAAAACCAGAAAGTATTTTCCCCGTTTTTCTATGTAGATTAATTCTCTATTAGCGTATTCTGGATCCTGTCGTACTCGATTTTGCTTGCCTTCATCGAGACAACCAAAGCAAAGACAGGAATGTATGAAAAGCTGACAAGTACTTAGGCCATGGGGAAAACTAGAATGAAATTTAAAAAAGGACAGTGTCAAGTTTATTCCATTCATGCGGAAAAGCAGGTCAGAAGTCTGGGGATGGGGGGACATCAGTGCCATAAGCTTTTCTTCAGACACTAGTAGTATTAGAACTGATGAAACAAAGTAATGTTGATTTATAAGGAACAGCGCGGTGAGAGTTTTGAGAGTTAATTGCCAGTCCTCACCCCAAAATAAAGCCTCGAAATTTAGCCCAGTGAACTGAGATTTAGAACTCCAAGACTACACATTCTAATTTTCCAATTCTTCTAAACTGACAAGGATAAACACAGAACTATTAATATTTGTAATCCCTAAGGAGTGGGTGTAGTACAGGGGCAGGTCATGAAAATAAGCACGTGCACTTTTTATTCTTGACTTCTCTATTGTTGGATCTTTGTAAGCATGTGTTGTTTTTATAAAAAAAACACAACAAAAACCACCTAGGAGACAACCTTTGAATACAAGATATTTAAATGTACCTCATATTTTAAAGCAGACTTTTTATTCAAGAAACATGGAAGTAGTTTCTGTGTAGTTTTAAAAATTAAACTTCCTTGTTCTATAACGGAAGGCATAAGGAAGATGTTCAAATAGAAAACGCTGAACTGATGACAATGAAGATCTTCAAATCCACCTAGGGTCAAGCAACTCCTAAACCTGGCAAAAAAGCAGAGTATCACGTCTTACCCAACAGCGGTAATTCTGCATCAGATTTAGCCTCACAGCCTGAATACTGCCATCATAACAGCCCGTGTAGATCTGGAGAAAGAAATGAATGATATCAGACCGAAATAACACTCAGACAAACAAAGACAAAATATCCTCAAAGAGTCAAAAGCTACTTGTAGCAGCTGTAAGCAGGTAACACCAATCTAAACCAAAACCAGCCCCGGGTACTAGAACGGGAAAAGCATTCTGTAGATCTTCTAGTCGAGGGCCTTCTAAGCTGTGCTCCTTAGAGCCACTCTCGGGGTCATGGCTGAGGCCGGAGTGGCAGGGTGAGAGGCACCCTTCATATCTTAACCGGTACAGCTATGGCTTCTACTTGGCATTATATTCTAGGTTCCTGTATTTCAATGGAACAAAGGGTTCTACTGCTTAGTCTGAAAAACATCCATTTTGGTTTGACCCCATAATTTAAAAATAAAATAAACCAAGGTGCAGCAGGGTTAAGCGAGTTAGCTTCGACTTTTAGGTCTGCCCCTGACTACGCCACACTGGCCAAATCTCCTGACTCCGTTCCAACGTTCTGCTCAGATCATAACGCCTTTGGAAAACCACCACTCCATTTTTTTGGCAGCAGCTTAAATACCACTATTTAATGGTGATTATTAGATTTTTATTGTAATTATTTTAGTCATTAATAGAAATGGAGCCCTGGTGGCACAGTGGTTAAGAGCTACGGCTGCTACCCAAAAGGTCAGCAGTTCAAATCCACCAGCCGCTCCTCGGAAGCCCTATGGGGCAGTTCTACTCTGTCCTGTAGGGTCGTTATGAGTCGGAAATGACTTGACGGCAACGGGTTTGGTTTTGGTTTTTTATTAGTAGAAAACGAAATGTTCTCACTATTATTATGCCAAGAGATAGAAAGGTATTCAATAAATGAAGCATTATGAGAACAGATGTCACCTTTGGAAGTCACAGGTAGTAACATTTTTATCAGTTTGGAGAACTTTTAGTAAACACACTCAAAGGTAAATATTTGATATGGCAAATAATACTCACCATACTTTTATGGATGGTCATACACATAATCATGTCTTTGTGTCCTCCATAAACTTGCAGTCGATCATGGGACTTAGGCAGAAAACAAAACAGCCAGAGAACTAAGGTTATTTACACTTGTGTTTAACAAGCATTGTCTCTGAGGGTCCTCGGCAGGTTTAAAACTCTGAGACACTAAGCTGAAGCACCACTAGCATTCTAACAGAAATACAACTTAACAGCAGTCTTTCTAATACGTCTCCCTCTCCAAGGGGGTAGCTGATAATTAGAAATAATAAGACCAATTACTAGGTAGGGTCAAAGTCTCAAACTTGAAATTGCATACAAACAGAACTAGACAGACTCTAGAGAACAGAGCTACTCCTCCGGAAGCCATTTAAGTTTTGATGCCTATACATACATATCCACACACAGACACACACACACACAGACACACACACACGTGTATGTTATAGACATCTCGGAGCAGTGTTTCTGAAAGGGTAGCCTCTGGACCAGCTGCTTCGCAACTACCTAGCATGAGTGTGAAAATGAAGATTGCTTGGTCCCACCCCAGACTTACTGTATCAAAAAATCAACACCAAACCCAAACAATCTCCCCAAATAATTCAACCAAAAATACTAGATTTGAATTTTACCTGTAATTCATAGACACGAACAAATTTATCCAGGCAAGCAGTCACCATCACTTTCCCCAGGATGTTCACCACAGTCACCGCATGGCTGTGACCTTTATAGATGCGCACAAGCTCACCAGTCTGCATCAGAAGAGAGGTAAGACTCACTAGACTGACTCTGAAAGTTCTTTCCAACTTCCCAGACTGATGACTCTACAATTCCGAGAGGCAAGCCGAGGCTTACTTGTACTAACTCTAACAGCCGAAGTATTCCCACAAGCATTTGTTACCTCTACAGAATATATGAAACACATCCTGATGGAGAAAACCCAGTGTCACAGGAAGAGAAGGGCCACAGTGATACTATATGTATTATTTCACAGCTTTCAAAGTACTTTTCACTTTCATCATCTCATTGGATCTGGACAAGTCCATGAGGCGGGATTACGCCCAGGTTTACAGACCATGAAGCTGGGTGAGCATCAAAGAAGTGATTTATTTATCCAAGGTACCAACATCAGTGCTCTTTCTGTTCTACTAGAACTGCCCCTGTGACCTGAGCACAGTCTGTTGTTTTCATGCTTCTATTTTAAGCTACAAATCATAACCACTTTTAGAACTTTAGATGCTCAACTTATCTCAAGTTAAACTAAACTTCACATAAACTTCTGAGTCTGTCCCCATTAAAAATTTTGTTGAGGTCAAAATTTTTAGGGTGCTCCATATTATCCAAGAGCTTAAGCACAGGGATTATTATTAAACCTTTTCACTGGGTAAAGGGCTTAATTTAAGTTACTAGAGTCTGAGGACTCCTTTAAGCTTTAACTACCATTTCTAGTCAAGATTTGTTCACACTACATCAACATGGCTTACATGGATGTTGTGGGCATGGACTGACTGATCGCTGGAGCCACTGAACACAAGGTCATTCACCACCTTAAAGATAAAAAAAATTTAGAGTTCCTTTCAGTATAAGGTTCTGAGTTTCCTCTGTAACTTGTAATACATATGGGCAAATTTTTAATTTTCATCCTATTTTGAGATGAGCATGAACTAGGTATAGTATATTAAGTTTCTCAGATAACTTTTCTCAACGGACACTTACCCCCTACCACCAGGCACTCTACTCTGGTGAACTGACCATGTGTTACTGGGTTTGTTGCCTCTTCAGAATAATTATGAAGTAGTGTAGAAAGACATTAGAGTATACCCACATTCTACAATGAAATACACTTGTGCTGTTTCTCAGTTAATATATTAAAAGAATAGTCTATCACTCCACCCAGGTGTGGAGAAGAGGACTGTAATCATGCTGCTCTTTTCAAGATGGCTGTGCTCTAAATAATGCATTAGACAGCATAGAAAACGTCATTCAAAACTGTTCCACTTCAGCCGAACAACTCCTCTTCTCGTACACCGCACTTGCCTTCATGCAGAGAACGGTCTTGCTATGGCCCTCCAGAGTTCTGAGGAGCAGTCCGTTGCGTGCATCGCGTACACTGATGGTGCAGTCATAAGATCCCACAACCAGCAGCTTTCGGGCACCTTCCTGAGCTGTGGCGAGACAGCTGACAGCCCGAGGGCCATGGCATTCAAAGATATCAAGTCGTTTGTTGTTCTGAAAAATAAGCCACTTTACACCAAGTAAAAGCAACTGGAAAACTTCAGAACAAACTAACCAAAATCACTGCCTGGGTACCAACTCTCAGTTCTATTACCTGTACTCAAATCCCCATATCCACCCCGTCCTTAACTTCCCGGCCTTTGCCACTCCCATGCCCACTCTCTCTGTTGTGTTCATGACACTTCTCATTCCAGTGGGGGCAAACTCTTCACATTACAAACTCACTTCTAGCTTCAACCCACACCGTCCTTATCCTGATTAGAAGTTTATCTTCGGATTAGGAAAGGACGAGGCCATGACGGCAAACCCCTGACTAAGTTCACTTTACAGAACAGGCCACGTTCATGGAACCCTAAAAAAGTTCCAAACCACATCAATGTCACATTCAAAGGAATTCAAGTTCACTTTTCATGGTGTCATTCTTAAAATGAGACAGAACTGGAGTAGCCTACGACTCATCATTTGGCCCCAAATCTGCAGGCCTGGCTTAGCTGAGCAGAGTTATTTGAGCTTGAGCAGGCAGAAGGGAGGATCTTGTTTCACTCACATCAGAAGATAAGATTCTAAGTAGTGGCCAATTCCGCTGCTTCCTCATACATGAAAACAGGAAAATGCCTGCCTTCTACTTCCTCCCATACAGACTCACACTATTTTCCAGTGACATGGGATTTCAGCCTTCTCTCCTCCACCCACTAACCTTTATACTGAAGGTGACCACAGTGCCATTTGCCAGTCCTGCATAGAGGATCCGCCACCTACTGTGGAGACAGAGAATCCGGTCTTCCAACTGCAGCTGCTCCACACACTCCCGGGTCTGAGAAAAGTATACACAAAGCCTGAGCACCAGAGGCAAGTGGCAGAAAGACTGTGAAAGCAATTTCTTCTGGAAACAGAGTCTGTCTGAAATTATTCTTATGAGGAAAAAATGTGGCATCCTTTATTTTGTAGAGGACTATTTTAGACTTTTTTCCCCTTTGGAATATAAAGGCCCAAACCCCCAAACCATAGGTAACAACGAAAACAAATATAAATTCTAATAATGTTACCCATGTTTCTAATTTGGAATGTAGAAATTCTCTAAAGTTGGGTCTTAGTCTCTTAAATTAAGTGGCCAAAGATAAAGATAAAGCAGCATCTGCCATCTAAAATGGAAAATGGGAGTTATATTGGTATATTTAGATATTTGGTAATTGTGTTAATCAAATATGTGCTTCCCTGCAGTAGATTCTCTATTTCAATGACTCCTAACTGCTTCCTTTAAGCGGGTACCAGGTGTAGCTTTTCTAATGACCCAGGTCATAATTACCCAAGAAGCTTTTAAAAAAATAAAACCCCTCACCCTTCAGCCAAAGATTAGACAGGCCCATAAAACAAAACGAGACTAATGGGGCACAACAGCCCAGGGACAAGGACTAGAAGGCAGGAGGGGACAGGAAAGCTGGTAATAGGGAACCCAAGGTCAAGAAGTGAGAGAGTTGACATGTTGTGTGGGGTTGTTAACCAGTGTCATAAAACAATACGTGTACTGTTTAATGAGAAACTATTTGTTCTGTAAACCTTCATCTAAAGTACAATAAATTTTTAAAATAAATAAATAAAACCCCAAGTTTCAGCCCCAATCCCTGAGATTCTAATTCAGTAGGTTCTGGAATATGTATTTTTTAAAATTTCCTCAGTAATTCTGATGAACATCCAGGTTTAAGAACCATTATTTGATCTGACTTTCAAGAAATGATTTCCATGAATTTCCCAGAACTGGGTTATACTGGCAAATCTTATCACCTAGAACCTAGAATAGGGCCAGTCACATAGTAAATGTTCAAGATCAGCTGTTGAATGACACTAAATGACTAAATGTAACTTTTAAAAAAGGTTTGGATACAGATGTTAACATCAAGACGGTTATAAATTGGTGGGACAAGCTGTGAGCTGTCAAATCCTTTGATCTCTTCTCCCAACCTTCTCTCATACCAGAAGAGCCAGTCTTTTAAATTAATTTCCCCCCATAAAATTACAAATATAAATGCAGTAAGAAATTGTAAAATATAGAAGAAGACAGTAAATATGCCTAAAAGTTAAGATTAACGTGGGCTCTGGTTACCCCATATGAGGTCTTTTTGTAATTTAAATGGGGAAATTTGAACACTACACAGCAATAAAACAGAACAAAGTATCAGTACATGCAACAACACAGATGAATGTCAGACATTATAGTGAGCTAAAGCTGGACAGGACAGTATACATACAATCTGACTGTATTTATATGAAGTTCATGCCCAGACAAAAGTAGTCTATAATGATAGAAGTCAGAATGATGGTTATCTTTGGAGGCAGGTAGTGACTGGAAAGGCACAGGAGGGAACCTTCAGGGCAATGGAAATGGTTTACATTCTCATCTTGGTGGTAGTTACATAACTGTATACCTATGTGAAAATTCACAAGCTGTATGCTTAAAATTTGTGTAGTTTACTGTATGAAGTTATACTTCAATTTCAAAACATGGTTCAAGTGTTTTTTCCACTAATGTACACCTCCACCATGCCTAATCCTACTTGTGTTACAATCATTAAAAATACTGAGTCAAAAATAGTACTGTACTTTTGTTTCAAATTGCATTTTTGGCAAGACTGGTTTACTTTCAAATGGTTACTTGTATTTCTTCTTTTTAAGGAATTTTTTCTCTTTTGTCAATTTATACATAGAAATTTTTATATTCTTCTCAAAGGTGTAAGCTCCTTACAGCATAGGATATTAACCCTGTCCCTATCCTATAGTACGACGATTTTTTCCCTGTTTTTACTGAAGATTATTTCTTGCCAAAATTTGTTCGCAATTTTTTACAGCTTTATTGAAGCATAATTTCCATAGAATCAAATTCACACCGGCTAAACACATATTCATTAAGCTTTGGTAAGGTATACGGTTTGTGCAACCACTACCATATAATAAACTTTCAGAGCATCTCTACCACCCCAAAAAGTTACCTCGTACCCTTTCCAGTAAAGCCCCACCGCCACGAAAGCACGGAAGAAGGCAGAGCGCAGAGACAGAAGGAAATTCAGTTCCCCTGACGCTGCTGAGCCACTGGCTCGACCGCTTCTACAGGCGCTCTGGATTCCTCTGGACCCGCCTACCTTAATGCTATAGCAGTGGATGGTGTGATCGCTGGAGCCAGTGTAAAGGGCAGCATTCTTCCCAGAGGTCTGAGTCACCAGGAGGCAGTTCACTTTGGAGGTGTGGCCGTCAAAGACACCTACACATTTCCGACTCTGAAGTCAAACACAGATCAAGTTATTACTTGTAGGATATAAAAGGATTAGGTAATGCATTTCCTCAACAAAAAGATGCTAGAAAAACTGTTCACTGCTGTATCTTCAATGCCAAGAATGGTGTCTGGCACACTGCCTTAGATACCTAGGGCTGCTATAACAGAAATACCACAAGTAGATGCCTTTAACAAATAGAAATTTATTCTCTCACAGTCTAGAAGTCCAAATTCAGGGTGCCAGCTCCAGGAGAAGGCTTTATCTCTCTGTCGGCTCTGGGGGAAGGTCCTTGTCATCAATCTTCCCCTGATCTAGGAGATTCTCAGTGCAAGGACCCTGAGTCCAAAGGACACACTCCCCTCCTGGCTCTTGTTTCTTGGTGGTATGAGGTCTGGTCCCTCTGTCTCTCTGCTAGCTTCCCTCTTTTATATCTCGAGATTCACTCAAGATACAACCTAATCTTGTAAATTGAGTCCTCCCTTATTAACATAACTGCCTCTAATCCTGCCTCATTAACATCATAGAGGTAAGATTTACAACACATAGGAAAATTACATCAGATGACAAAATGGTGGGACAATCACCCAATACTGGGAATCATGGCCTAGCCAAACTGACAGACATTTTCGGGGGACACAACTGAATCCATAACAGACATGAAATGTGTTCAGTAACTATTTGTTCTCTGAATGCCGATCAAACAGTCACAGGTACTGAGTAACCGCACCTATATAAGTCAGCAGAGCCAAACCAAAAAATAGGGTAATTCACTATAAGATACACTGAATTTTAATTAATGCCTATTGCAAGGCTCTCCAACATATGGACCAAGGACTAGCAAATCCAAACTGTAGATTATTACCCAGGTAAGTTCCTGCTTTTGATCAGCAGTGTATGAGAATGCTCCACGATATTCAAAGACAAGTCAGGGGCCATCAAAGGTTCGAGCGGGCCAGCTGTGGTTTCATAAGGGACCTAAATGTTACTTCTGTACACATTCTGAGATCTATTTAGAATGTGCATACATACATACATTTCCTCCAATTTAAAGCTGACCTCCCTTACTCATGCTTCAGGGTACCACTGCTTCTTTCCCTCAGCCATCCCCGCTGCCCCTCACAGTATGAGGCTGAAAGAACCCATATACCTGCCTATGGCCAACACGGTTTTCTGGCCCATCACCTAACTGTGACTTCACTGATTTCGGCAATTTCAAATACTTTCATCGTGTTTGTTCAGACAATATAGTGTTCCTAAAGTTTCTCGGCTATAAGTGTTAATGAACAGAATCAGTCTGACATAAACCAAATTCAAAATTCCAGAGTTCATTCTATGAAAACGGAGAGTAATGAGCATCAGGTTACACTGACTGTGGGGTACAGAAAGAGCGGTGCTCTCCTCCGTAACTTGGACTTTGCAGTTGATCAACTGCCACAAAAAATGCCTCTAATGCTGTTGTTAGCTGCCATCAAGTTGATCCCAACTCATGGAGACCCCACGTGTGCTGAGCAGAACTGCTCCATAGGGTTTTCAAGGCTGTAGCCTTTCAGAAGCAGATCACCAGGCCTTACTTCCAAGGCGCCTCTGCGTGGTTCTGAACCATCAACCTCTCGGTGAGTAGCCCAGCCCTTAACCACTGTGCCACCAGGATTTCCTTCCTCCTCCAATACCTCTCCAATATTCACTCTGTCCCTCCTCTATTATGGAGCAGCCATGAGAATGCCCCCATCACCAACTCCATGGGTGGGACTCATCTAGTCCAAGCCTATCAGTATAATCCTATCCCTCTTGCCACAGGCGACTGGCTCAAGAAGTAAAGCACAGGTCTCTTTTTCATGGTGGGCCCCAGGCAGTGATCTTGTGAGCATGAGGGGAAGTAACTTTAGGAAGAGGCAGTATCAGAGAAGGCAGAGACAGAAAGAAATTAAGTCCCCAGTGACACTGCAGAGCTGCTGAATCAACCCATCTAGTCAGTCTAAAGTCCACCCCTACCGTGACAGCCAGTGTTGTTGGCGTTGGATGCTGTTGAGTTGATCCTGACTCAAAGTGACCCTACAGGACAGAGTAAAACTGCTCCATATTCCCTAGGCTGAAATCTTTATGGGAGCAGATTGTCAGGTCTTTTCTCCCACAGAGTGACTGGTAGGTTCAAACTGTTGACCTTTTAGTTAGCAGCCAAATGCTTTAACCACTGCACCACCAGGGCTCCTGAAAAGAACTCTTTATTGTTTAAGAGAGGAGTCGTGCGTGGTCCAAATGGTTAATGTTCTCAGCTGCTAACCAAAGGTTGGAAGTTTGAGTCTACCCAGAGGTGGCTCAGAAGAAAGGACTGGTGATCTGCTTCCAAAAAATCAGCCACTGAAAACCCTATGAAACACAGTTCTACTCTGACACACGGGGTCACCGTGAGTCAGAATCCACTTGATAGCAACTGCTTGTTTTTTAAAACTGTTTAAGAGAATCCATGTTGGATTTTCTATAATTTGCAACCCAAATTATTCAAATTGATATATCAATTTACCACCAAATTATAAACTCGGACAGTTTTATCCGCTGAACAGGTATACAGTAAGTTTCCAAATATTTGTATTGCATTCACTGCAGCTTGGTGCCCCTCAAAGCTCCCTTCTGTGGGCTCGTCATCATCTCCTGGCTCTGAAGATATTTCTAGAAAACAAGAATATGTTTCAAAGACATGTTTGCTAGAGTTTGAAAAAACATTCAGAAATCAAAACCATTATACAATATAGTGGTCCCTGGATTAAACCAAAAGATCTCTTCAAAGCCTGAAAAAAAAAAATACCCAAACCCATTGCCATGGAGTCGATTCCAACTCATAGCGACCCTAAAGGACAGAGCAGAACTTCCCCCATAGGGCTTCCAAGGAACCCTTGGTGGATTTGAACTGCTGACCCTTTGGTTAGCAACTGAGCACTTAACCACTCTGCCATTAGGGCTCCCTATAAAGCCTACTTCCCTGGGAAAAAAATCACATTTTTCATTAATGATCTTCATTATGAAGTTCCATAATAAGAGAAGGCAGGGAAGGCTTTTCATTTAGGAAAAAGACACTTAAATAGTGAGTTTTTGAGTGATACTTGGAAGGTACCCAATTTCTCTCCACACCCAGTATCTCCCCTGCTACTGGTTATTTCTTTGAATAAGGCACTCTTTAAGCAGCTCCTTCTCAAAGAAAATACCACTGGAGCCACTGACACATTATATAATACTAACTAGTTGAACAGATAGAGAGGCAGATAAGAGAGATGGGAGTAAGGAGCAGAAAAGACAAGGATGCAAGGGTTTAGGGATACTATCACTGCTGATCAAACAATTCTCTTGCTGATGAAACCCCTCTCTTTTCCTATTCTGTAAGTACAATTTAAGCAGCTTTAAACCCTGGCTCTAATACAGAGAAAGCCTTTTTTTCTCTAGTAAATTTACATAAAGGTGAACAACCAAATACCTGAACAGTTCTTTGATCCTTTAATGGAGGAGATCACAGTCTGAGTTTCTGCCACACTGAAAAATAACAAAAATCTTCTTAGCGTCTGTGTGAGCAGGAGAGGCAGCGTAAACTGACCTGACTCTAAATAATTTTTCTAAACAACAGGCAAAGTAGTAATGACCTAAGAGATCGGTTTTTCCATCTGAAGTTTCTATATGAAGGGAAATAAAAGGAGTGAATATTCACAACACAGTCAAAAGAGAAACAGAAGATTTGATCTTCACTGCCAGGGTTTGGTTCTTCCATATCCACACCTTTTTTTTTTCCTAATAAATTTAAATTTAAAAAAAAAAATTGATTCATAATAAAAAGAAGTTCTACTTACATATATATATACACACATATAAAGGAGTCTGGTGAAAGCCATTCTGACTGGACCAATACAACATCCTTACCTTACAGGGATGCCATCCTTATAGCGAGTGCCAATCTCACTGGTAGAGCTAACTTCATCGCAACCAGAACGAGAAGTTTCTAGTGGGTTTTGCTCTGTGGAGTTCCAGATATCCTTTTTAGATGGGCTGTCTGGTTTCTCTTCTCCAGATTCAGAAGAATCAATGGCTACTACTTCTAGCTGAGGATTGGGAATTTCTAGAACTTCCAGAGACGAGTCACTGTCTGGCTCATCTCTCACGCTCTCTTGCTCCTGGCCAGTTCTGCCATCTTCCCAGGTGGAGGTTGTTACTTTCCCCCCTTTAGTTAACTTTCCAGTTTTCACTTTCCTTACAGGTTTGGCAGTAAATACATCCTGCTCAGTGTCACTGTTCTCAGGAACATGGGCAGCCCGTAGAGTTTTCTTCTTTCTAAGTTTCTTCTTTTTCTTGTTTCCTCTACTTTCTGCTGATGTCAGAGTGGATTCTGCCTGTTGCTCAGGCTGGTCTGCTGGAGAGTGGGGTTCCTTTTCCAAAGAGGTTTCCGAAGCAAAGGGCAATCTTGGAAAAGAACTGGTACAGGCTTCTGACTCACTGTTGCCTCTGGCTGGCTCTTCTCCTTCTTTATTCATGTCAGGAAGATCGGTTGATTGGGAAGAGGGAGAATTCTCTCTGTTTCTGATATTTCCTTGTTCCACAGGAAACTTCAGTTCTTGGCTAGCCTCATGGAAACTCTCTGTTAGCTCTGATAAGGACAACGTTGCAGCGATGACTGGGTAAACTGGACAACTGTCACCGATCTCTCCTGAGTTGAGAAGAGAAAAATTACTGCATCTTTCTTTGTGTCCATTATTTATAGTCACAAACTACAAATTATTTATCGCTGATTCAATCTCTACTAAATAATGAAGTTTCCATGATAAGTTAACAAAACCATGACTGTTACAGCTGCTACATCACTCCTCAGCTTCCCCTAACCTGCACACATTCCTATTACAGTACTCACTATACTCCTTGCACAAATAACGTCCATGTCTTATTGCCTACGAATCCCTGTGGACGGGGATGGTTTCTATCCATCTTTCTTTTCTTTCCTGTTTTATATGTCCACATATTTACCAATGTGTTTCATTCTTAGCAGAAACTTAAATATCTACTTAGCTGAAGCACTTTCACCTTTATTTCTTACTTGTTTTCACTGTACATTTTACCTTTACATCACCCAATTTAGCTACATACCAGTAGTTTAAAAGTCAGCTGACTTAAAAATACCTGTTTCCTTTGACTTAGTTGTTTCATGCCTAGGGATTTAAACTGTTGAAATAATCAAAGACATATACAATGTAGTGTTATATATAATAACACTATTATTATATATAATCA
>NW_004444012.1:10732813-10745000 GCF_000243295.1 Trichechus manatus latirostris
AACATGATACATTAAGTGAAAAAAATCAGATTATATATACTGATTTCTTTCTTTGTTTAAAGTCTATATGTAAACACACAAACATGATTTAAGATACAAAGAATAACAAAATAACATTTTACAATGAACGTGAATTATTCCTGTAATCAGAAAGAGAAATCGAATAAAAGCTATTTTTGAAAGTTAACATAAAAAGTCACTATAATGCGCTATTATTCCATTTTTAAAAAAAATCTTACTCATATAAAGCTAACTTAAAGTTCAGTATGAAAGATAATATACATCTGATACAGCTATCTAGATTACTGTTAAACAGGGTTGTTGCTAGCTGCCATTGAGTCGGCCCCCGACTCAGGATAACCCATGTACAACGGAATGAAATGTTGGCCAGTTATAGATCAAACTGCTGTGATCCATAGGATTTTCACTGGCTGATTTTCAGAAGTAGATCGCCAGGCCTTTCTTCCTAGTCCGTCTTAGTCTAGAAGCTCCAGTGAAACCTTCTCAGCATCACTGCAATACACAAGCCTCCACTGACAGAAGGGTGATGGCTACGCATGAGGTGCACTGCTGAGAATCGAACCTGGGCCTCAAGTGTGGAAGGTGACAATTACGCCACTGAACCGCCACGGCCCCCGCAACAGGGTACTGGTAGCAAATCTAGTGTAATTCTTCAGACTTTTTGTTTTCTCTAAAGAAATCACACGATATCAGTTTGTTTGCCTGCTTTTTACTTAGTTTCCAATACAGCACCACTGTGGTTATGCAAACTTCTAACAGGATTTCAAATAGCTTAGGAGTTATTTGCAAGTGCTAATCAATGTTATTTTATGAAAGAGTACAAACGCTGGCTATTTCTGAAAACCACTCAAGTTCCTATTAGATGACTCCAAACCCAGAGTCCCCTGCCTTCTATCCCAGTCACCTGCCTCTCAGGCTTGTATCTGACAGCTAAGTGCTGAGAAATTCACAGGATATACCTTATCTAGAAAACTGGCTGAACAACTTCAACCCTATTTATCTCACAAAAACCAAATAAATTATGCATCAAGCCCAATAAACAGAACCTTTTGGGTGCTAATAGCAAGTCAGCTCAGTAACCCCGCATTAGAGGAAAATTACTAAATTGTTTTAAAATAATCCTTCTGTATGAAGAAAATTTCCATGAAAAACTGTAATAAATTTAGTTTTATTTATTTATTTTACATGAAATGACTTTACATCACGGATATAAAACTGCCCTAGTACCACTACCGCAGAAGAAAAGCTTACATACTATTAGTCTGAGATAACTCCTTGGACACACTACCAGCAGAGCCTTGTGGTACAACATTCACATTCTCGTCACGTTGAGGAGACATGGGCTCTTGTTTAATCTGAACTGATGAGTCTGGAGCAGGGACAATGCCGGAGACTTGGAAAATAGAAGACGTGGATGATGGAGACACCTGGGAAGGGTCCAGGAAAACTGGGAAAAAGGGAGTAGGCAGCAGCGTGGCATCAGCAGATGTCTGAGATCTACTGTTCCTTCGTTCTCGTGAAAGGTTACAGGGAACCTGGTCTGGGCGCTCAGAAGGTTCATACGTTTCTAGAATGGGAAGCATACATACAAATGTAAAAATATTATCTGCAAAGTGACTGATATCTGAGCCAATTCATATTTTTAAAGAATAGGACATAATTTTAAATTAATAAATGTATTAGTACCAAAAAAAAAAAAAAAGTTGCCAGCGAGTTGATTCCAATTCGTAGTGACCCTCTAAGACAGAGGAGAACCGCCCTATAGTGTTTCCAAGGCTGTAATCTTTACGGGAGGAGACTGTTGCATCTTTCTCCTGTGGAGTGGCTAGTGGGTTTTAACCGCCAACCTTTCAGTTAGCAGCCAAGGGCTTAACCACTGTGCCACCAGGGATCCTGTATGAGTATACTCCCACATAATTCTTCAAAGTAGAATGTCATGTAATCTATACAACCACCAAGATTACAAACAGAACAAGCATTAACATTTCATTTTTTTCTGATTTTAAGTGACTTATCCAAAATCATATAGGTACTAATGGGAGTGCCAAAATCTGAATCCATGTCTTTTGATTCCTACCCCAATGTACTTTTTCCGTAACAACACTCTGTCCTCATTGGTAAGCATTTTTGGGATTGTACAGTCTCACAGGACTGTGACGGTGGCCCTTCTACAGAGGGATGAACCCAAGGAAACATGGGAGAAATACTGACCTTTTTATGACAACTTTTCATTACCCGCTGTAGAGAATAAGAAAGTAACCTACTATAGAGAGCCCAATCCCTAAGACTCTCTGAATACCTTGTAATCCCTGTAGAATCTGTATTCTATGGGTCCTCAGTGCACTCATCTCCATAGTTATCTAAAAATAAAGCATTTTGTTAAGTATTTTAAAATCCAGCTTCAGAGATGATCTACGTTCAGTAAATGGTCCACCTACTGTTACCTGTTGCTTGAGCATAAGGAGTCTCTGGACTTCCACGTAAGCTGTCTGAAGCGCTGCACGAGCTTGCAAAAGGTTGCTATCCATGCACTGCAGAGATTTGCTCAGTTCTTCCTCCCTTAAAGAAATATTCAGCAGCTGGTCAACCTGAGAACGTTCTGCCAAAAGAAACCGTAATGCTCTGTTTAGTATTGGAGACTTTAACAACACAACTCCTCAGAAAATGGAACTACATAAATTACTTAGTGTAAGTCATTATTTTCTCCCCAACAGGTCACTGGAGAGTCATCAAATCTCATAAATCATACAGTCAAGCCTGATATTATCAGATCGAGAAATCTGTCAGAATTGGTAATGTGGAGGTTTCTCACAGGTTCAAGTGTACCACCACATGGTGCCATCTTGCATAATTGTCATCTTCCACGACTACCTCTGTCCAAGGCAAATCAACTGTCCTAGGTTTCATTTCCTACTCTTCCTTTAAATACTACTCTCTTCACTGAAGGTTTTTGCTTAGACTCGGCCCCAGTCATGAACTGCTTGTACTTTCCTCCCAATTCATATTTTTCTAGTCTGTTAGTTAACTTAAAAGGTGCTCTTTAAAAAGGTTTAAACACAGAAGAAAACATTCTTTGGTGGTTAAGAGGGGGAGGGGGAGGGAGAGAGGTATTCACTAACTAAACAGTAGACAAGAATTATCTTAGGTGAAGGGAAGGACAACACACAATACAGGGGAAAGTCAGCACAACTGGACTAAACCGAAAGCTAAGATGTTTCCTGATCACAACCAAACACTTCAAGGGACAGAGTAGCAGGGGAGTACAGGGGGTGGGGGGGAATCTGGGGACCACAGTTTCAGGGGACATCTAGGTCAACTGGTGTAACAAAGTTTATTAAGAAAATGTTCTGCATCCCACTTTGGTGAGTGGCATCTGGGATTTTAAAAGCTAGCGAGCAGCCATCTAAGATGTATCAATTGGTCCCAACCCACCTGGAGCAAAGGAGAATGAAGAACACCAAAGACACAAGGAAAAATTAGCCCGAGAGACAAAAAGGGCCACATAAACCAGAGTCTCCATCAGCCTGAGACCAGAAGAACTAGATGGTGCCCGGCTACCACCAATGACTGCCCTGACAGGGAACACAACAGAGAGTCCCTGACGGTGCAGGAGAAAAGTGGGGTGCAGAACTCAAATTCTAGTAGAAAGACCAGACTTAATGGTCTGACTGAGACTGGAGGAACCCCGGAAGACATGGCCCCTGGACTCTCTGTTAACCCAGAACTGAAACCATTCCTGAAGCCAACTCTTCAGACAAAGATTAGACAGGACTATAAGACATAAAATGATACTCATAAACAGTGTTCAAATAGATACATGAGACTAAATGGGCAGCTCCTGTCCAGAGGTGAGATGAGAAGACAAAAAGTGATCAGAGCTGGTTGAACGGACACGAGAAATCCAGGGTGGAAAGGAGGAGTGTGCTGTGTGCTGTCACATTATAGGGATAGGAACTAGGGTCACATAATAATGTGTGTATAAATTTTTATATGAGAAATTAACTTAAGCTATAAACTTTCACTTAGAGCACAGTTTAAAAAAAAAAGGTTCTCTTTATTCGAGGCTTCCTGAAGAAATTACAGCTTTGAAATAGTACATTTAACTTACCTTTAATAAAATGTTCTACTGAGTGTATGCATTTATCATATTTACGTTTGTGTCTTTCCCATTCAATACGCAAAGACTGCTCTCCTAAATGTCAGACCCACATATTCAACTACCAACCTGATATCTTTACCAAGACCTCTCAAAGGTCCTTTAACTCAAAGTATCCAAAAGGGAACTCGTCATCTTCCTCTACCCTCGGTCTGTTCCTCTCATGGAGTTTTCTAGCTCTACAAATGATATCATCTACCCAGTTGCTCCAGTCAGAAACCTGGAGGTCATCCTTGACCCCTGCCTTATCCATCACACCCAATCACCCGAGGTTCAGCCAATCACTTCCTGCACTAATCCTTATACTGGAACTGGGTCAGAGTCCATGGAAAGCAAGAGTCATAGAAATGTATCAGCAGAGCAACTAGGGTCACATAACAATGTGTGTATAAATTTTTGTATGAGAAACTAACTTGAATTGTAAACTTTCACTTAAAGCACAATTAAAAAAAAAAAAAAAAAGCAGCGAGGGAGCCACTCTAAGGACTTCTCTCCTTAATTCACATTAGAACAGCAACCAAGATGCCTCAAAACTGCCAAGGGAAAGAAGTGGTCATAAATGACCAAGACGGGCAAAATTTTTACTAAATGGCCTGTTCTCCTTCATCTCACTGAAAAGGCCCAATTACACTTTCTGGCTTTATACTCAACCCAAGGGATGTATTTAGCTTACAGGTCTATGAGGCATCATATCTTTCTTCTATAGCTACAGCTGAATGTAATAGGAAATCAAACTTTTATTTGCCCTTAAGTAAAACAACAATAATGTCAAGAAACTAATAAACGAGCAGTGTTTGGTAATCACAACCTATGCTCTGTGTCAAGCTGTAAAAAGGCTGACTTGCTATAAGAGCAATCTCTGCCAGAATATGCTGCACCATACCTTTTTTTCCTTTAATTTTCCTTCTTTTGTTTTTTCTCTCAAGACTTGGGAGTTCAGGAGAAGATCCATCCTGAGGGGATGAAAAAAATTAAATGTAAAGGCTATTCTCCAGTAAGGAGCCCTAGTAGCGCAGTGGTTAAGTGCTCAGTTGCTAACCAAAAGGTTGGTGGTTCGAACCCACCAGCCACTCTGCAGGAGAAAGATTTCAGCTTATGGGGCAGTTCTTACTCTGTACTATATGACCACTGTAAGTTGGAACCGACTTGATGGCAATGGGTTTGGCTTTTTTTTATTATTCAGGATGGGAAAAAAGAGTCATTTCTAAGACAGTCCTACATTATCCTTCATTACTGCTATCGTCTCTAACAGGATAGTAGCAGTCTCATGCATATGGTACAAACTCAAATATTAGCTGAATAAATATATCTGATAAAAAAAAAATAGAATCCAAGGCTAAGTACCCTCCCAGCTCCTAGAGGTGGTAAGGCCCATGCTAAAATGATTTAGGCAAACTATTCCACTTTGGTGAAGCAAGGCATAGACAGAAGTATGGACAAAGCAGTGATACACACATCACATTTGATTTCCTCTTGGCATAGTTTCTACTTTAAATTTCAGGAAGAAAACCTTTACAACAAAAAGCTAAACAGTCTATGAGACAAGCCCAAAGATATAACTTTTGTCATAGGATAATCTCTAAGTTTAAAGTGTACTTCAAATTATCCGACAATGTCCACTACAGTGTCCAGCTCAAAGAGGCAGAGTTGGGATTTGAATGTAGGTCTAAAGCTCATGCCCTTTACTGCTCTACCATATTGCCTCAGAATAAAAGGAAACAGCCCGTTTTCTCATAGTGCCAGATTCCAGACAGGCAACTCTGTCTTTTCAGAAAGGGTTCCTGAAACAGTTAAGTAGTAATAGGAACACAGATGCCAGAAGAGCAGACGTGGTGTCAGGGAACAGATTCTTAAAGGGCCAGGCTGGGTAACCGAATCACAAAAGATTACAGAGTAACAGAGACTTAAGGTATTTCTGAGACCATGCTCATTTACATGCACTCTAATAGTCTAAAACACCTTGTGTTAAGTCTAGCAGTCCTCAGCCAACAATCATACATGCCCTACGAATGCAACATTAGAGTGCCTTTGTTCAGTAGCAGTACAGAGTGCGTCAGGAAAACAGATGAAGTTACAGCTAAAGATGTGGCTTATTCCTCGGTCAAGTGATACAAAAAATCATTGGCTTGGAGACTAGTTTTAGTGATGACTTCATGTCTTCCTAGTACTGCACATTCATATTAGATTACATCTAACTTAGTAGAATTAGACACCCGTACGATAAGAACACAAACGTAAGAGGGAGGGCTTCACGATTCTTCTGTGCCAGCCGTGGACAGAGGGGAGAGCCACAACCCCAGACACCCAAGAAAAGTTACACTTAACCCTTTCTTACAACAGACAAACCACCACATTAGATGTTCTACAAGGAGCACAGGGAATCATACTCACTCCAGTAGCTCTTCGTTTCTTTCTAATACTCTGGCCGTCAGTTTGTTCAGCACCAGAGGTGCAGCTACTATCTGTGGCCGCATCCACCAGACTGGAGTTTGCAAGGGCGGAAGACAGATTTGATGACGCGGAGTTTCCTTCTCCATTACTCTCTTGGCCATTCGGAGTCTCTGAAGCAGGTGCGGAACTCTCCTGGCTGCTCAGGTCTTTTGCCGAATGCACCAAAGGTATTGTACAGTCAGAGGGTAACTGTGTGC
Organism: Trichechus manatus latirostris; assembly: GCF_000243295.1. NCBI lineage: Eukaryota > Metazoa > Chordata > Mammalia > Sirenia > Trichechidae > Trichechus > Trichechus manatus. The sequence goes on from NW_004444012.1 coordinate 10,739,639, forward strand.
TATGTCGCCTTCGGATAGCAACATTTTCAGCCATCTCCCCTGTTCTCAGAGAAGCAGCCACAGGTATCATTTCCTGTTTAAAGCCCGCAGTCACTTTCTGACTCTGTGTAGCCCTCAACGAGTTCCCAGGTGAAACAACCAGCTGGGGCTCATTCTCTTTGCCCGTGCCTTCCTCACTGAAGAAGCTGTACACAGAAGGAGCCCTGTCCATGATCACGCTGCTCTCAGAAAGGCTTCGCTTCCTTGCCAACCCAGGGGATGAGGAAATAGAAATACCTTCCCACTGGAATCCTTCTAGATTGGACAGATCAGCCTCCCCATCCAAATCCAAGCCCTCTTGTTCATTTTGAACCAGGGGCACCATTTCTATGCCAAACCTTAAGAAAGAAAAAGGAGAAAAAAAAAAGGCATAACTCAGATGTGGTTTGTGGGGCATTTATAATTTGGACTTGGTCGGGGTGGGTGGCATTTAATGTGCCAGGCACTAAGCCCCAGGGTGACAAACATGAGTAAGATGGTTCCTACCCTTAAGGAGCTCACAGTCTAATGAGAGATCCAGGTGTAAACGAAATAACTATCATAAATATTATAACGTGACAAGTGCTAAATTAGAGATGTGTACACAGCTATGAAAATACATTTGAGAGTAAATAATCTTGGGTTTTATTTACTATGGAGCTCTAAACCAATAGTAATAAATAAATCATTTTAAAAGCAGCAAATAAACCAAAATAACAACAACGAAAAACTTCTGTAGAGTATTCCTAAGGGTTAGGCACTACAGTAAGAGTTCTCAAGTAATACAAAGAATGGGAAAGGAAAAAGGGGCAAAATGACTCCATTATTTCAACATGGACAGAAATATCCCCAAGCCTGGGAAGCTGTATAATTACAGTGTTGCAGAATTAGGATTTTCAAGCAGCAAACCTAGGCTGAACATTGCTTTACCATTCAGAAAAGCCTATTACCTCACTATAAGATGAACAGCAAAAGTATTACCAAAGTGCTCAAGAGAAAACATTCTGTGATCATAAATATAATGCCCAGAGTACACACAGAAGGGTAACTATCCTGAGTAGAAGGTAATGGAACAATTATACTTAAAAGTTGTACCACTCATTCCAGGATTGAGATCTAGAAACAGGTAGGGATTTATATACATTTCTATGCTGTCAATTTCTAGTCCCTATAACCAAAGTGATGGATTTCAGGTGATTTCTTTCTATGTACTCCATCTTATTTCTCAGAAATAGCCATGCCTCTTTTTTAACCTGAATTCCCTTCTAAGAAACACTCTATCTGTCATAGATTAGCGGCCATTCTTTATATTTAATACGTTTACACCAGACTTCCACAATGTATATATTTTGTAAGCATTTAGTTAAATGTAACAAGTAGAATTCTCTTGACCAGGGTCAAAGGGTAGCATGAAAAGAAAAAAAAGTGTGTGGGGGGGGGATAACAAAGAAAGAAGCACACACCTGGGTAAGCCTTTGCCCAGTTCTTGCTTTTTCTTGGTTACTTGCTGAATGACCTGTTCCCAGTTGACATTTCTCCGAGATGCATTCAGAATCTGCCTAAGGGTTGGCTTGAGCCCAGACTCCTTCTCTGTCTCACTCTTCCGGTGGCCGCTGATGTTGCGAATGCGACGGGCACTATTGAGGTTTGGCTCAGGAAGGTGTGCTCCAGTTTTGCTCTTCAAACTAATGTGCCGGGTTAGATCTCTCTGGAGAGAGGCGGGAAAGCCAAGCTTACTTAGTTCAGGCAAGAGAGGGCCTGAGGGCTGACCTATGTCACTTTTTTGAAGCTCTGCATCCAAGCTAGTACTCTCAAAGCCTTCTGTTTCATAAGATACATGAGATTTGACAGGGTCATCAACCTGCGTATCTTCTAGAGAGGTTTTCAGGTCCAGCAATAAGCTGGGGTGTGGACTGCCTGCAGATGTCATTTGTAACTCTGATTCTTTCTTGTGAACTATGGAATTACATGGAGAAGTGGATAGTTTTCTACATGTTTTCAGGATTTGGTCATCGCCCACTTTCTCATCAGCAGGACGAGTGCTGCAGGATAAAACTTCAGTGGTTGCAGAACCCAGGGTTCCGATTGTTGTTCCGTGCTTTTCAGTGTCAGATATCTCCCCACCACTTTCATCTTCTAACGTATGCACCTGAAACTCAATCTTCAACGATCCTTTCTCAGACTCTTCTACATTTCTACTTGCTTTCGCATAGCTCCTGGTCCTCTTAGAAGTGGGAAGTGATGGTTTTTGCGCTGACTCATGACACGGTAGCACCTCTTTGGCTTTTTGTAATGTATCACTTACATTTTCACTGGGCTCCCTTTGAGCCCCAAATGTACTTTTATTATTCCCTTTTAAAACACTACGCAATTTGGGTACATAAGGAGAACTATGATTGTCTTCTACAATGGGTTTATTCAAGGGATGTGAATGTTCTCCAGGAAAAAAAGAATTAGATTTGATGTTTCTCGAGGGATTCTTTGAATCTTGTTTTTGAGGAATTGATTTAGTGCCTGGAACTGGAAGGCGTATGGATTTCAGTGATGGCATCTTACTTGAGATATGCTCTTGTTCCGGTTTTTCTGTAATGGGGCAATCTCTTACCACCTCATAGGAAACTGTGCAGTCAGAAGTGGCTTTGTGATGAAAAGATTCTAAACGTGTTTCCTTTTGTGTTTTCAGCACTGGAGAATTACTTGTTACATCAGTTTGGGCCTCTTTTGTTCCTGTAGTTATCAAGTTAAAATCAAAGAAAGGCTTATCTGTCTTCTCTGACTTGTTACCAGCGACATCTTTCACCGCAGACTGTGAATCCAGAGTCTTCTGGGAAGGGTAAGGAGTCCAGCGACGGAGCTTTTCCTTTGCTACACTGCCATTCCTTCCACCAATTTTTGGAGCTATGGTGTCTGTTTGTTTAGTGGTTGGGCTTTCCAGCTGCTCAAAATTAAAGTCAAATAAGCCTTCTGAAGAAAAATTATCATTTGCAAATCCTTCAGGAGAAGGGTATGTGGCAACTGTACCAACTTTGTCATTTTCTTGCCGTTGACAATTATATCTCTCTTGGTTGTATTTGTTTGACTTATTAGACTTCTTGTTCCATACTAAAGTCATGTCTTCCATTTGACAATTAGAATTTCTGTTTCTGCCTGGTTGAAATTTGTCTCCGGGGCCATTGTAATTCCAACTATTTGTACCACGTACACTGGATTTCCAGTTTCCGTTACTGCTATTCATATGCCAACTGGAAAAGCCACCTGTTCCTTCAGAATGCCAACTGGAATTCCTTCCTGTACCATTATGATTCCAGTCTACTGTTCCGCTATTTGAATGCCAACCACCTCCAGAATTACTGTGGTTGTGAAACCAAGCTGAGGAGCCTCCTCCAACACCCTTATGCCACCCAGAACATCCTCTTTGTCCACCACTGTTCCTTGAAGGATGTGGAAAGCTGTTTTTCCTAGTATTACTAAAGCCATCTTTCTCCCATTTCCAGTCTCGCTGAGGAGGTGCTCGATGGTGCCATGCTGGCTGGCTGTAACCCTCCCTGTCTTGGTAAGGAAACCGGTCTTCTCGTCTCCATTGGGGTCGCCTGTCATCAGGGTTGATTTCTTGGCTGCTACTGGAAGCTTCATCTTGTCTGGAAGAAAAACAGCTTTTCTTCAGTGACTGAAAGGATTTCTTATGCTTCCTTTAAAGCATAACCCACCAAACTTCCCCCTACTCCTCTTCCTTATTACTTAGAATATGTAATAGAGGCTGCTTTTATTTCTAACAGTTGTTGCTTTCATATCTTTAAATCATACACTTAAACCTATACTTCTCAATTTAACTTAGAAATTAAACAGTACTTGCTTCCCCTATGGCTCCCAGAAATACTAAAAAATTAACACATTTGTGACATCCTCCCTGTCTCACTTCTGTTTTTTGGGAATGCTCTGGGATTTTGTTCCTATCTATCATCCAATTATTATTTTTACACTATATAGCTTTTTCAATTATATTTTATAGGCCATGGTTAGTTATTGTAATTAATACGATTTTATGTTCAGCTGCCCTTAATACTATGATTTCTCCAGTTGTAAGTTCTTTCTGAAAAACCCAGTTCCTTAACCTATTTTAAATGTTTTAAGATTTTACTTCTGCATAGTCACTTTCATAATGAACACTTTATTAAGCACCCATCATATTTAAATCAGTGAGTATTACTGGTAAAGGAAAAACTTTCATGTATAGTTCCCGTTCCTGAAGGGCTAGAACCTAGCCGAGCAAATTAAGGTCACAAACAGGAGTAAAATAGCACACCCCAAGTAAGTGCTACCCACAAGAAGGGCTATAAGGAGCTCCATGAGCTAGAGGTTTTCTATAAAGAAGCCACAGCTGTTTACACTATTCATGTTAGACAAGGAGCCCAAAGAAATACGAATGAATTTAAACATCACAGGCATAGGTATAAAGTCATTTTCCTCTAAAAACTGCCTATGGTGCGTCTACAAAAACTCCATTGCTGTCAAGCCAATTCCGACTCACAGCGACCTTACGGGACAGAGTATAACTGCCCCGTAGGGTTTCCAAGGAGGAGCTGGTGGATTCAAACTGCCAACCTTTTTGGTTAGGAGCCGAGCTCTTAACCACTGCACCACCAGGGCTCTAGCACAGATCAGAAAAATGGAATAACACTAACTAAAATGTACTGAGTACCTACTAAGTGTCAGACATTTAATGCTAAGCACTTTTATACAGATAATTTCATTGAACACTTACAACCCTGAAGCATGTACTCTTATTACTCCTACTTTTTAGATAAGGAAACTGATGTGAAGGAACCTGCCCAGAGTAAGACAGGCAGTAAGTGGCAGAGCAGAGACGTGAACCTTGGCATTTGACTCTAGAATTTCTACTCTTAGCCATTAGGCCTTGACAGAATAAAAATCCCAAAGTGTCTGTGATTTGAACTTGACTTCAATCTTAAACTCTGTACTGACTTTAATTAGCTTTTAAAAACTTCTAATGTATGTAAGATTGGGGATATGAATTAGAATCTCTTCCTTTTTCTCAAGATGGAATTAAAAGTTAACTTATCTAAAAGTTCAAGTATCCATTTACATTATGAATTACAACCATTCTAAACAGGAGACCCTAAGTTCCCAAGTGACAAGTCCTATCACACACACGCAGGATTTTTATCACCCTGGTAGCACAGTTGTTAACTGCTCGGCTGCTAACCAAAAGGTTGACAGTTCGAATCCATCAGCCGCTCCTTGGAAATCCTATGGGGCAGTTCTACTCTGTCCTATAGGGTCACTATGAGTTGGAATCGACTCAATGGCAACGGGTTTGAGTTTT
>NW_004444012.1:10745100-10820246 GCF_000243295.1 Trichechus manatus latirostris
GCTCCTTGGAAATCCTATGGGGCAGTTCTACTCTGTCCTATAGGGTCACTATGAGTTGGAATCGACTCAATGGCAACGGGTTTGAGTTTTTAAGAAAATTATTATTGCTTTGGTGGCACAGTGGTTAAAGCGCTTGGCTGGCTACCAAAAGTTCGATGGCTTGAACCCACCAACCGCTCTTTGGGAGAAAGATGTGGCAATCTGCTTCTGTAAAGATTTACAGCCTCAGAAACCCTATAAGGCAGTTCTACTCTGTCCTTTAGGGTCGCTATGAGTCGGAACTGACTCAACAGCAGTGGGTTTGGGTTTGGGTTTGGTTTGTTTTTTGTTTTTTTGTATTACTGCAGTAAGAGTCCCTGGTAGTACAAATGGTTAAGTGCTCGACTACCAGTCGAAAGGTTGGCAGTTCGAACCCACCCAGAGAAGCCTCAGAAGACAGGCCTGGTGATTGGCTTCTGAAAGGTCACAACCTTAAAAAATCTACATAGCAGTTCCACTCTGCACACATGGGGTCATAGTGAGTTGGAATCGACTCAACGGCAATTAAAAACAAACGACAAAAATTATTGCTTTAAACTTCTGCTTCTAAGTAACAGCACCTTTTGGCATCCAAGGGGGCCACTGTCTCAGCTATACTAACATGATCCAGAAATGTGAGGAGAATTAGGCAACGTCAGTCAAAGTAGAATTCCTAGATCATTGTGAACTGGCTAGATCAAACGGACAACAGCTTTCAGCTAAACCCACAGCCCAAAAAGAACAATCTAAGTTAAAAATCTCATGAAGGAGTAAGTAGATGGCCTCATAAATAGGTCACCAAGGAGGCATATCAGGAGCTCAGTCAAGGGAGAGGAACTATGATATGCACGTCTCATTTACTGAGAAGCTCTTTTACCATCTGACTTCATGTTTAATCGTTCACGCAGATAAACTAATAATGACACTAGTTACAAGCACAAAAATAGAAGTTAGTCTCCTAGACACTCCAATTCCCTAAAACAGGAGGAGGGGCACACTACAGCTATACCGATAGTAGTGAGAATGTCATCTGAAGGACTAAGCAACTGAACAAAACAAGAACTATGCTACTGACTTAAAAGTCTCCTTCAGGAACTTGCTCAAAAAACTTTTAATATGTAGAATAAAAAATACTTCTATTTTATATTCAAACCTCTAATCAAAAACGAGGTGCAGACCAGGTATAACTACTATTCAAGAAGTATCTTCATAATTTTATTTTAGAATTTGAAATTTTTTCTCATTATGCCCTAGGACTTGAAAAACTACCCCCACCCAGTAACTGGTTCTACCTCATTAATTGAGCTAATTAATTAAACTCTTCAGTCCACAAATCAGTAAGGTAAAAACACAAAAGCCTCAAACTTGAATGGATAGATGCAGGAACGAAATTATACATCACAAGCTGGAAAACTATAATGCTCACATGACCTTGACACTGTCAAACTTAAAATATAAATTTATTCAGTAAATATTTACAGAGGCACTTAGAGTGAACCAAGCACTGTGGTAGTCATTGAGCATTCAAAGACAATAATAAGGGGATAAAACAAATTTGGCAAAAAGCACCATGTCAATTCATATTAGGCAAAAAAATTTTTCCTAAGGGATAAGATGTGATTTTGGCAAGAAGAAATGCTATATCATTTATTCAAATGACGCTTATACATTAATACTTTCCATTAAAAAATTTAGGAGCCCTGGTGGTACAGTAGTTAAGAGCTTAGCTGCTAACCAAAAGGTCGGCAGTTCGAATACACTAGCTGCTCCTTAGAAACCCTGTGGGGCAGTTTACTTTGTCCTATGGGGTTGCTATGGGTTGGAATCGACTGCAACGGGCTTGGTTTTATTTTTTTTTTAATTAGAAAATCTGGATACTGCTATAAACCAATAAAAACAGTTCTAAACATAGTTAATTACTAATATGGTGAAAATTTCAGATATGTAGGTATAGCTAGCTTATGTAGGGACAATACAGAATTTGGGTTTTTTTGTTTTCAAACAGAGAGTACAGTAATTCAAAGGAGCCCTGGTGGCACAGTGGTTAAGTGCTCAGCTGCTAACCGGAAAGGTTGACAGTTTGAACCCACCAGCCACTCTGCAAGAGAAAGATGTGGTAGTCTGCTTCTGTCAAGATTCACAGCCTTGGAAACTCTATGCGGGCAGTTCTACTCTGTCCCATAGGGTTGCTATGAGTCAGAATGGACTCTATGGCAACATGTATGGTACAGTAGCTCAAGAACACATTCCACTGCCCTTTTATGCAAGAGATAGTAATCTCAAGCTAAACTTTATAACTAAGGTAAACTTAAACGCTATGAAAAATATGAAAATGTAAAATGTACCATGTTCTGTTTCAGATGGCCTTTTTTAAAAAAAAAGCAAAATCATTACTTACCGACTTTGTTCTTTTCTTTGTTTTATTAACTGAACGAGCTCCTTGTCAAAATAATCTTCTTCCTCCTCTTCTCCTTCCCCATCATCTTCTCGTTCCTGGGCGTCCACATTATCTTTGTGCAACTGGCCAGAAATGTGCTTTGCATACGCAGAGAGGCCCACTTCTGTGACCCCGCACACTCGGCACTCATGACTACTGTCCCTAGGGAAAGAGGGAGATGAGGGACATTCAATTCTTCCCACCGGCATGGCACACTCACCAGATCTCTTGGAGTTTCCTCTGAAAGATACCGCACACTTTGGCACAGTAAAAAATTAGTACTAATTAACTTTAATGCTCCTTTCACCACTTTTAGTAAATTTGCTCATGAATTAGTTTTGAAATAAATTTAAGATTCTTTTCCAGCAATCAAGAGGCAATACACTTCAGAATAATGTCGTTTAGGAGGCGAAATCTTCTTGAGTTGCTGTACTTCAAATCTTGCCAGAGGAAACGTGGTGAAAGGGGAGGCAGGGCTGGGGGCTCAGAGCGAACAGGAGTTGCTCTGAAGCGCACCCATGGTGCCAGCTGCACTCAGACAGCCCGGTGACAGCACTTACATTTCATCTCTGGCTCAAGAGCTTTCTCCCAGTGACAGTTAAGGGGTGGAGAAAAGAGTGGGCGGTACAGCCAATCCCAACCGGGTAACTAAATGGGAACAGCTGGAGCTCGGCCTGGAATGTGAAGATTCTGGACCCCAGGGCAGATGACAGGAGTAGTCTCAGTAAACTTTTTTGGTTTGGATGATGCATGTGGTCTACATTCTGCTTTCACGACTGCTTATTTTAAAGGGAATGGAAAGCATTCCAGTTGTAGGAAGTTAACAGCTGTGCTAGGCAAATGGTTTTTCTCAAGTTACAAAAATACTACAGTTCAGAGAGAAGCAAAACTAGGCTTTCAGTTAAGGAAGAAAACTGGGCAGACTTTTTTCTTTTACTTTACACACTTAATAGCAAATCTCATACTTGGCCAGTTTAAGAAACCAAATTCTTGGATCTATGTCCAGGGCTAGAGCAGATCCATAATTGAACTGGTCTTCAGCTTCCTGAAATCCCTCGATTGGTTCAGCTGTCTACGCAGTCATTATTAGAAACATCTAACACCATGGCTACAGGACAGTAACATCCACTCAATAATCCAAATTGGCTTAACGCTGTATCATGTGTCTTGGGTTTATATTAGTGATATTTTTGCACTTCCTATGCCAATCTATCAAAAAAAATCAACACAGAAAAATTCGGTCTTTGGCAATACATGCATGTGTGCACAAGCACGCATAAACACAGACTGCGCTCCATCTTCACATGCACCTAACCAGGTGTAGACAGAAATCGTATCAATTAACCAGAAGAGACCCTCAAAACTAATCACTTCATTTACTAGAAGATGGGTTCTGTTACAGATCACTGGAGTGCTCATTTAACAAGTGTTTATTGAGCAACTACTAAATCCCAGTCACCATGCTAAATATACGACTGCTGTTGTCCAGGGTGATAGAAGTATAAACACTCAAACAATGAACAATGCCCAGTAAGTTAAAAGAAACTCTTACTTTGTCAGTCATGGAGAACACCTCAGAAAAAACAGGGAGGTTACAAGTTTTTGCCTTTTTTGGACTTTGTAACCTCATGTACTCTAGATATAACATGGTCTTTGACATTTTTAATATTCATTTTAATGAACTCAAACAGGGTTCCTTGAAAATATCATTACCCCATTACCCCGAATATCAATATCTTCTAATCCCCTAGAAACTTAAATACATTATTTTCACAGAGAGTTTTCCACTGTACTTACTATATTTATGTAAAGAATACTCTTCAACCTTTTCTCCAATTTACCAGCAATATGCATACTATTTTCTCAAGCAATTACATTTATGATAGCTCAAAGTGAATGTTAACTTGTAGCACAAAACAAGCTGTTTCTCACAGCAATATAGCAAAAAAAAAAAAAACTTACACACACACACACTACTCACTTATCGACTATCTCGTTATCCTACATCTCCCACTGATGACAACAGTAAAAAAAAAAAAAAAAAAAAAAGACTATCTGACTATTTTGCACATTAATGAGGCAATGGCTGCAGAGCACCCCCGCCCTGGAGGAGGGTTTTCGGGCAGACTACAGGAAGCTGGGCCATGCTGCCCCATACCCTTTGCTCCCTCCTGCCAGTGGGGGCGTGGAGTCTAGCTGCCATGCAGGCTGACAATGGCCATGGACTCCGGGCACTGGCTATTCTGGCTTCCCAGCTCCTATGCAGCCTCAGGCCCTGCAGCTCAAATTTGCTGTGGGGTGGTATGATCATTAAGGTTGTGTGGCTGGGCCATGATTCTCAGTGGTTTGGCAGTTATGATGTAGTTTGGTGGTTGTATGATGTGATCACTTCCATGATGACATTTGATATACTGTGATGACCACCATGATGGGAACTGCTGTGAGTAGCCAGTCAGTTGAAAGGGAGTTTCCTTGGGGGTGTGGCCTGCCTTGAATATAACTGTACTTTCTGGCAAGGCTTGCAAACTTTTGCTTGCTCTGGTTTCTGCAGCTGGCTCCTGTTCATCTGACCTCCAGTTCTTGGAACTTGAGCTAGCAACTTACCTGCTGTCTTGCCTGCCCATCTTGGAATTCATCAGTCTTTGTAACGTGTGAGCAAGAGCCCTGCTGTCTGATCTGCCGATCTTGAGTTGGTCAACTCCCATGGCTATGTGAATCAGGAGAGGTCTCCAGCCGGGCCCAAAGATTTGGGACATTCCAGCCTCTATAGCTGTGTGAGCCATTTCCCTTATATAAGTCTCTCTCTCTCTCTCTATATATATATGCTTTACTGGTTTTGCTTCTCTAGAGAACCCAGCCTAAGACATTTGGTACCAAGAGTGGTATAGAGAAACAAAATTGTAAACATATGAGTTTTCTAAATTGGTTCTCGAGTCTGGTTAGTCTGAGAGAGGTTGGTGATTCTGCTTCCAATAGTAAAGAGGGCACTGCTAATCCATGGCGTGAGGTGGCAACAGAAATACGTAAAATATCACCACCAACAGATCAAGATTGGTGAAAGGCAAGGCTGTGAGTGATCACATGTTTGATACCTTTCTACAATTTTGTCATAATGGGAAGTATAAGGAAGCTGGTTGGTTGGTCCTACTTTTGCTAGACAAAGTGGTGAAAGAAAGAGATGAGCTCAGGGCTTCAGAGTCAAAGCTCAAACACCACATAAATGATCTCAAAGTTTCCACTTGTGCCTTGAAAGAAAGCCTTATTTCTTGTAGTAACAGAGCTGCTATCGCTGAAAACCAAACCCAGAGACTTACTTTAAGAGTGGCTGAATTACAACACCAACTCAATTGCCAACCTTTAAAGGTGTCTAAAGTTAAAGTGAGGGCACTGATTGGGAAGAAATGTAATCCTGAAATTTGGGATGGGGACGTATGGGCAGATAATCAGAAAGCTGGAGACGCTGAGCCCCTAAATTCTGCTGAATCGCTCCTGAGAAGGGAAGCAGCCCTCTCCCATCTGAAGAGATTACTCCGTGTTTCTCTGCTAAACCACCCTCCCCAGTAAAATCATTATTGTATCCACCCCCCTCTAATGAGATTAATTCAGCTGTGTCTAAAGAGCCTTTGTCTGAGTCATTGCCTGGGGCACTGCCTGAGGCAGATGCTTTACAAGACACTGCTGAAAGCTCTCAAAACATTTCTTCACCACCAATTTTGGCTTCTAGATCTATAAGCAGACTTAATTCCCATTGCACCCCAAACGGTGAAGTACAATGTGTGACCCAGGAGGAGGTATGCTACACTCCAAAAGAACTGCTTGACTTTTCTAATATGAACAAACAGAACCCTGGGGAATATGTGTGGCAATGGCTATTAAGGGTGTGGGATAATGATGCAAGGAACAGAAAAATGGATCAGTCTGAGTTTATTGATATGGGCCCACTAAGCGCAGATTCTTCATTCAATGTTTCAGCTTGAAACGTTAGGAAAGAATCTAATAGTTTATTTGGTTGAGCTGCTGAAGCATGGATTACGTGGTGGCCTACCCTAAATCAAGCTGAAGTACTAGACCTGCCTTGGTATACTGTAGAAGCAGGCATCCAAAGGCTTAGGAAAACTGGCATGCTAGGTGGATTTATCATGTTAAACCCACAGACCCACACATGGAGTACCCACAGAACACACCTTTTACCACAACTCTGAGGAACAAATTTGTGAAGGGAGTCCCAGCATCCTTAAAGACTGCTGTGATTGCTATTTTCTGTAAGTCAGATTTGATAGCAGGAACTGCCCTAACTGAATTATCACACCTAACTACAATGGGGCTGCTTCGACCTTGTGGTGGAAGGGGCCAAGCTGCAGCACTCAATCGACAAAGACAAGGGAGGCGTGGTTACTGCAATGGACAGAGAAGTCAAAGCAGTAACCAGAAGAGTCTAACTCATATGGGCTTCTTTCGGCATTGGCTACTTAGTCATGGTGTCCCTAGAAGTGAAACAGATGGGAAATCTACTAAATATTTACTTGATGTGTACAAGCAGAAGAATTCTAGGTCAAGTGAACAGCAAGCACTCTAACTGGAACTGCCGGAATAGAGACATGGCTCCTCCATCAATCCCCAGACTTGAGCGAGTTTAAAGACCCTCAACCCCTTGAATGCCAAAAATTTATACTGTTAATCTTTCTCCCAGCATTCCCCAAAGGGATCTACGGCCTTTTACTAGAGTGACTGTTCACTGGGAAAAAGGAAATAATTAGACTTTTCAGGGATTACTGGATACTGGCTCTGAACTGACACTAATTCCAGGAGACCTAGAACGTCACTGTGGCCCACCAGTCAAGAGTGGGAGCATATGGGGGTCAGGTTATTAATGGAGTCTTAGCTCATGTCCATCTCATAGTAGGTCCAATGGATCCCCGAACCCATCCTGTAGTGATTTCTCCAGTTCCAGAATGCATAATTGGACTAGATATACTCAGCAACTGGTAGAACCTCCACACTGGATCCCTGACAAATGGAGTATGGGCTATTAAGGTAGGAAAAGCCAAGTGGAAGCCATTAGAACTGCCCCTATCCAGCAAAACAGTAAACCAAAAGCAATACTGCATTCCTGGAGGGACTGCAGAGATTACTGCCACCATCAAGGACTTGAAGGATGCAGGGGTGGTGATTCTCACATCCCCATTCAACTTGTCTATTTGGCCTGTGCAAAAAAAAGGTGGATCTTGGAGAATGACAGTGGATTGCCATAAACTTAACCAGGTGGTGACTCCAATTGCAGCCACTGGTCCAGATGTAGTTTCATTACCTGAGCAAATTAATACATCTCCTGGTACCTAGCATGCAGCTGCTGATCTGACTAATGCCTTTTTCTCCATACCTGTTTCAAAGGACCACCAGAAGCAGTTTGCCTTCAACTGGCAAGATCACCAATACTCACTGAGTGTCCTGTCTCAGGGCTACATCAACTCTCCAGCCCTATGTCATAATTTAGTCTGCAGGGACACTGATAGCCTTTCCCTTCCACAAGATGTCACGCTGGTCCATTACAGTGATGACATTATGCTGACTGGATCTAGTAGGAAGAAGTGTCAATGACTCTGTACTTATTGGTAAAACATTTGTGTGCTAGAAGGTGAGAAATTAATCTGACAAAAATTCAGGCGCCTTCCACCTCAGTGAAATTTCTAGGGGTTCAGTGGTGTGGGTCATGTCGAGATATTCCTTCTAAAATGAAAGTTAAGTTATTGCATCTGGCCTCTTCCACAACTAAAAAGGAGGTATAATGCCTAGTGGGCCTCTTCGAATTTTGGAGGCAACATATCCCTCATTTGGGTGTGCTACTTAGACCTATTTATCAAGTGACTTGAAAAGCTGCTAGTTTTGAGTGGGTCCCAGACCAAGAGAAGGCTATTCAACAGGTTCTGGCTGTTGTGCAAGCTGCTCTGCCACTTGGACCATATGATCCAGCCGATCCAATGGTGTTTGAAGTGTCAGTGGCAGATAAAGATGCTGTTTGGAGTCACTGGCAGGCCCCTATTGGGAATGAATCACAGCACAGACCCTTAGGATTTTGGAGCAAAGTCCTGACGTCCTTTGCAGATAACCACTCTCCTTTTGAGAAACAGCTTTTGGGTTCTTACTGGGCCTTAGTAGAGACTGAATGCTTAACCATGTGTTCTGAGCTTCTCATCATGAACTGGGTGTTGTCTGACCCAGGCATATAGTTAGACATGTACAGCAGCACTCTATCATTAAATGGAAGTGGTATACACAAGACTGGGCCCGAGCAGGACCAGAAAGAACAAGGTGAATGAGGAAGTGGCCCAAATGCCCATAGTCTCTACTCCCCTCACATCACCTTCCATCTTCCAGTCTGCGCCTATGGTCTTATGGCAAGTTCCTTAGGATCAGTTGAGTGAGGAAGAGAAAACTCATACCTAGTTTACAGATGGTTCTGCACAGTATGGAGGCCACTCGAAAGTGGACAGTGGCACCACTACAGCCCCTGAAGGATGGTGGTGAAGGGAAATCCAGTGCGCAGAACATCCAGCAGTGCACCTGGCTGTTCACTTTGCTTGGAAGGAGAAATGGTCAGATGTGCAACTGTATACTGATTCATGGGCTGTGGCCAATAGTTTGACTGGATGGTCAGGGACTTAGAAAGAACATGATTGGAAAATTGGAGAAAGGGGGTATGGGGAAGAGGTACGTAGATAGACCTCTCTGAATGGACCAAAGAAGTGAAGACATTTGTGTCTCCTGTGAATGTTCACCAAAGGACGACCTCGGCAGAGGAGGATTTTAACAATTAAGTGGATAAGGTGATGTGTTCTGTGGAAACCAGTCATCCTCTTCCCCCAGCCACTCCCATCATTGCCAAATGGGGTCATGAACAAAGTGGCCATGGTGGCAGGGACAGAGGTTAAGCATAGGTTCAGCAACACGGACTTCCACTCACCAAGACCAACTTGGCTACAGCCACTGTTAAGTGCCCAATCTGTCAGCAGCGAGACCAAAACTGAGTCCCTGATATGGCACACATTCTTCAAAGTGATCAGCCAGCAACCTGGTGGCAGGTTAATTACATTAGACCGCATCCATCATGGAAAGGGCAGCATTTTGTTCTTCCTGGAATAGATACTTACCCTGGATACAGATCTGCCTTCCCTGCACACAATGCTTCTGCCAAAACTACCATCTGTGAACTTACAGAATGCCTTATCAACTATCATGGCATCCCACATAGCATCACCTCGGATCAAGGGACTCACTTCACAGCAAATGAAGTGTGGCAATAGGCCCACTCTCATGGAATTCACTGGTCTTACCATGTTCCCCATCATCCTGAAGCAGCTGGATTGACAGAATGATGGAATGGCCTTCTGAAGACACAATTAGAGCACCAACTAGGTGGCAATCCCTTGCAGGGTTGGGACAGTGTTCTCCAGGGGGCTGTATATGCTCTAAACTAGCGTCCAATATATGGTTCTATTTCTTGGATTCACGAGTCCAGAAATCAAGGAGTGGAAATGGGAGCAGCACCACTCTCTATTACCCCTAGTGACCCATATACAAAATTTTTGCTTCCTGTCCCCCCAACCTTATGCTCTGCAGGTCTAGAGATCTTAGTTCCAAAGGGGGGAAGGCTTCCACCTGTAGACACATCACTGATTCCACTGAACTGGAAAAATGCCATCTGGCCACTTTGGAATCCATACGCCTCTGGATCAACAGGCAAAGAAGGGAGTTACCATATTGGCTGGTGTGACTGATCCTGATTACCAAGAGGAAATTGGATTGATATTACATAATGGAGGTAAAGAAGAATATATCTGGAATGCAGGTGACCCCTTAGGGTGTATCTTAGTGCTACCATGCCCTGTGATTAACGTCAATGGAAAACAATAGCAACCCAATTCTGACATGACTACTAATGGCCCAGACCCTTCAGAAATGAAGGTTTGGGTCACCCCACCAGGCAAAGAACCACGACCAGATGAGGTGCCTGCTGACAGCAAAGGGAATACGGAATGGATGGTGGAAAAAGGTAGTTCTAAATACCAGCTACGGCCACGTAACCAGTTGCAGAAACGAGAATTGTAATTATTATGAGTATTTCTGCCTTGTACATGTGCATCAAATATTTTTTTTTTCTTCACTTACAAAACAATAGATGTAAGCAGGGTTAGTGCATACTCGGTTGTACGTGTGTTCACTGTATCATGTTAGGCACAAGTAAGACTTTACATTGTCTTTATTTAGAGATTATGTATGGTTTAAGGAGATGTCTACAGGTGTCAAGTTGTCAAGGGGTGGACTGTGATCATTAACGCTGTGTGTCAACTTGTCTGGGCCATGATTCTCAGTGGTTTGGCAGTTATGTTGTAATTTGGCAGCTGTATGATGTTCTGATCACTTCCATGATGAGATCTGATATAATGTGATCGCTCCACGATGGGATCTGCTGTGAGTAGCCAATCAGTTGAAAGGGAGTTTCCTTGGGCTGTGGCCTGTATCGAAAGAAGTGGACATTCTGGCAAGCTTCCGGGCTTTTGCTCACTCTGGATCCCGCAGCTGGCTCTTGTTTGTCTGACCTTTGGTTCTTGGGACTTGAGCTAGCAGTTTACCTGTGGTCTTGCCTGCCAATCTTGGAATTCATCAATCTTCGCAGCCTGTGAGCAAGAGCCCTGCTCTCTGACCTACCAATCTTGGGTTTACCAGCCCCTGTGGCTACGTGAATCAGGAGAAGCCTTTATCCTGACCCACAGGCTTGGGATGTTCCAGACTCTACAACCGTGTGAGCCATTTCCTTGATATAAACCTGTCTACATATATATTTATATGCTTTACTGGTTTTGCTTCTCTAGAGAACCCATTCTAAGACAGGTGGGAAGGCAGGAAAGAAAGAAGCATCAGAGAGGGCATCTGGAAGAAATGTGTGCATTCCAAAGTGAGCTGAACTGGGCCAGAAGCCTCCACCTCAGTGGGGCTGGGTGGGCAGCCAGGCTCCCAGGCCCTCACAGGAAGCCCTGAGCCTTGGTGACTCACCAGGCCAGGAGGGCAGAGTAGGCTCCAGGATCATGACCCAGGGCTTGCAGGGGTGGGAGTGGAGCCATGGAGGTGGCTCCGTGAGGGAAGCTCTGACCCAGACAGGAGGAAGGTGAAGAGGTTAAGCCATGGGCCCTCCAGTCACACAGCCCAGCTTAATTTAGCTTTGTCTCCTCCAAGCTTCCTTGTCTGCAGAGGAATAATCCAGAACTTGACTCGTCATAGTGATGAGCACATTAGTAAATGTTTAGCTGTTATTATTTCTATGATCATAGTTTCTAAAAAAAAAACAGACAAATAGATGGTCTGAAAACAGAAAAAAAAAAAATCCTCCATTTTCACATAATGCTGACTTTTGCATAACGACCTGGTCCTTGGAACCTAGCCAAGTTGGTAAGCGAGTCGTGGGTGTATGTATCTCCATAATGGGTAGCATGAGAAGAATCTGAAGACTATAGCAAACCTAGAACACAATAATAAAAATTCAAAAAAAAAAAAAAAAATGCTAAACTACATACTGCAAAAACAGGGACATAATTCTATTGGGAACTTTAATATAATCCCTAAAAGGTATTTTTAAATTAAATCCCTGATTTTACCCTTCAAAACTGTACAGAATTTTTCTCATGTCCAGATCATCAAAATTTTTTCTTTAAAGATACAACCAGAAGGCCACACTGACTTCAAAAAATATTAAACAGAAATATGGTATAAAGTAGACAGTATTCAGTATTTAACTCTGTTAAAAATAAACATCCATAATCACAAGCCCACACACTGTGCAACTCCCGAAGTACAAGCATTATGTTGGATACTTAATAGACATTCAAACAGACAATTTTTTTTAAAGTTCTACTTTTCTTGTGAGAAAGAATATTACCATAGTTCCGAAGTTATCTGATACAGAAACACATTAGAGATCTTTCCAGTCTAGAAAGATACAGGCAATAATTGCAACATAAAAGTTAATATAAAGACTATTTCTCAAAAACCATAAATCTTTTAATATTTTTCCTATAAATGAAACCTAGTTTTAAAAAAAGACAGAGAGATGAACTTTATAAGAAACCTCAAAAAGGGAAAATAAAGATCTATATTTCCATACAGAAAGAACAGGATATGAGAACCACATGTAAAAATTCAAGTATGTCTGGAGGTAACCACATTACCTCTGTTTTACATACAACATCCAGTCATGCTCCCACATGTGGTATTTGGGAAATGACATGTTTTAAAGGGTTAATAGCAAATTAATATTTTAATGACGCTATCTTCTAATTCTTTATCAATAACCAGTTAAAATATTTACTACTTTGTGTAAATATATAAAATAATTGTGGAGAAAAAAGTATTGCTTTGCTTCTTGGCTAGTAAAGTCAGTAACTTTCCTCAGGGTATTTAAAGGAAGGCTCAAATTAGCTTCATCCTATTACGACACAGTTTCCTCTCACGTGTGAAAGGCAACGGCTAAACACATTTTATCCATAAGCTTTTCTTTATTAAGCTTCTCTAACTATACCACAACAGCTAGCTGATAAATAAAGGTTTGTGCCTTTTTAATGGCATCTACATGTAGAATCTACTTACAGACCACACACCTGAACAGGTATATTAGGAAAAAACAGAAAAATGCTCCAGATGTCCACAACTGTGAACCAAATACGATGTTACCTACTTCTCATTCAAGCTTGAATTCAAGATCTCAAAAATATACTTTTCACAGATTTAACCAGATCACGAGCAAAAACTACAGAGATAGAAATACAAAGAGAAACAGAAAGCTCTATCATCAGAAAACCAGGAAATTAAACAGAAATTCAAGGAAATAATCACAAAATGAGGATAGCAGGAAAAAATAGCAACTGATGACTGTTTACCCCTGTGGTACAAATTGCTAATGACTATTTGCTGCTACAGTAAATACTCCAAGTCATTAAACGATTTTTGAGTTTTTATGTTTATTTTTTATAGTTTTGTCAGCTGTTTTTTCCTGCTACCTGCTTGCCTTCTCCCTTATAATTTGTTACAGGCCAGGAAACCAGATAAAACCTGTTAGCACTGTTTCTAAAATGTAAGTAAATAAATACTGAAATGCTCTCCACTAAATAAAGTGAGTTTGGCCACTAAAGCTGACATTTATATTGGCAGCTCAAAGGCTTTAATGCTTTCTTCCTGATCATTTGACTATGCACCAAATAACTGAAAACGGTAGAGGAAATCTCTATGGCAGCTGTCTTAGTCATCTGGTGCGGCTATAAGAGAAATACCACAAGCGGATGGCTTTAACAAACAGAAATTTATTCTCTCACAGTCTAGGAGGCTACAAGTCTGAATTAAAGGTGCCAGCTCCAGGGGTAGGCATTCTCTTTCTGTTGGCTCTGGGGGAAGGTCCTTGTCATCAATCTTCCCCGGTCGAGGAATTCCTTAAAGCACGAACCCCGGGTCCAAAAGACATGCTATTCTCCTGGGTCTTGTTTCTTGGTGGTATGAGGTCCCTGTTTCTCTGCTTGCCTCTCTCTTGTATATCACAAAAGAGAGTGACTCAAGATACAACCTAATCTTGTAGATTGAGTCCTGCCTCATTAACATCATAGAGGTAATATACAACACATAGGATAATCACATCAGATGACAAAATGGTAGGCAATCACACAAGACTGGGAATCATGGCCCAGCTGAGTTAGCACACATTTTTGGGGGATGCAATTCAATCCATAACAGCAAGTTATAGTAGGGGGCAAGAGAAGAGGAGGAACAAGTTATAGAACAATCCATATATGGTATGTGGTTCACTTACGTTAATAAGATAAAATGTATATATGTATATAAACCTAAATCTATTTAAGTGCATAGGAAGATGTCTGGGTAGGATATACACCAAAACTGGACTCTCCTCTAAGAGGGGACTAGGATTTAATGGAGGGTAGGGTAAGAAGATTTTTATATTTTCTTACTTTTTATGATTCTATAATGATCATGAACATGAATTTATCTTATGTAACCAAAATTTGTTTTTAAATGGATGATTCATGATCGAATAAAATAAGGTCCTTTTAGTCCTAGAATGCAATGGGCTTTTCTCCCAATCACTAGATTTATGGACCTCCTTCCTGTATTTTATTTTACCTGGGGCAGGTACCAGGGTAAGCAGTCCAGAATAAGGTAAATCCAGAAGGAAGTCTACTGGCAATGGGATTTTTAAATAATGAAAATATCCACATAATCAAGAGTTGACTGTACTTCATAGGTTTCCGATGCTAATGAGTTAGAGTTCATACATATTCCAGGTATTATGATAAAGACTCTCCACACTAAATCTGAGTGAAAACCTTTTATACCACTGCTAAGACTTAACCTTCACATAGTAAGGAACTGAGAATATGGAAAAATTCCACTACAACGATAAAGAGATGCTATAAGTTTACTAATATGTATTAATTTGACCACACAATCTAAAACGGTATGACTTAAAATACAAATCATTTCACATGACTTAGGTTGGCACGTGTCTCAGTTATCTAGCGTTGCTATAACAGAAATACCACAAGTGGGTGGCTTTAGCAAACAGAAACTTATTTTCTCACAGTTTAGGAAGCTAGAAGTCTGACTTCAGGGCACCGGCTCTAGGAGAAGGCTTTCTCTGTGAGCTCTGGGGGAAGGTCCTGGGCAATCTTTATGTGGCATTGCATTTCTCTTCCCCCAACCCATCTCTGCTTCCTCGCTTGCTTGTTTAATCTCTTGAGACTGGCTCAAGAACACCCTACACTAATCTTGCAGGCATCATTAGCATAACAAACACAATCCATTCCCAAATGGGATTATAACCACAGACATAGAAGTTAGGAATTACAATACATATTTTTTGGGGACACAATTCAATCCATAACAGCATGCTAATCAAAACTTGTAACTACTATTCATGGAACGAGATATAATTCATATTTCTCAGTTTCCCAAAGTTTCTCTGCCCCATCCTGCCTCTAAACTTCAAATTCACACAAGTCAAAACATCAAAAAAGGAACTAGAGAAGGAAAACCAGGCATGGAATACATACATATTTCATTTTAAAAGGAATTTAGTTATTAGATTTTCTTTCTTTAAATATCTTAAGTTTTAAGGCACAACACAGCATTCTTAAATATACTTAATTACACTTAGATTTTGTTTTCACTAATGAGATTCAGGGCTATTTAGCAGACTTTGGATTTCTCAGAATATCCCAGCAACACTAAAGGGTTATGGCATGCAATAATCTGTAGCACTGCTGAGGCGAAAATATGAAAAGTCCTAGCTACAAGGCTCATGTGTAGGAATGAAAACATACTAAAGAGAGAGCTAGTTCATCCCAACCACCTTTGTTGGGCAATCTACTTGCTAGAGCTGCTGTGAACTCTACACATTTGAGATGCACAAAGATCTTAGGGTCTATCCCTTTGAACGCTAAGAATCTACTGTACTTGACATTAATCCTAAAAGATAGTTCTATGCCATAATATGACATTCACTCATGATGCATTACTATAAAATAAGCTGACAGGCACCACTGGCACTCAGAGTCCCCCACATTCACAAATTTAAAGACAGCCGTTCCCATACCTGCCCTTCAGGTTCTCAAGTTCCCTGTGATGCAACATGCTCCGCATGTGTTCGTCCATCTCCTTCAAAATTAAAGAAAGCAGATTAAACTGAGGGAGACTGCTCTGAAAAACAATTCCTCTCTACCTATTCAATGAACAGTCAGGGTTCAAGCTCCTTGTGTCAACAGCATTATGCTTCTCGATTCAATATTCTAATTAGTTCCTTATTAAATAGTCCTTTAACTGCTTCTGACATATTTCGTTCTAAATAAAAGGAAATATTAAGAAAGACATATTTAAGTGGCTTTCCAAAAAAGTTAGGAAGTATATTGTCTTTAGGCAGCAAAAGATCTATGCAGGTTAAATTCTATCCCATTATAGGCATATCTCGTTTTATTGTGCTTCATTTTATTATGTGTTTTACAAATTGAAGGTCTGTGGCAACCCTGCATTGAGCAAGTCTATCAGTGCCGTTTTTCCAACAGCAGGTGCTCACTTGATGTCTCTGTGTCACATTTTGGTAATTCTTGCAATATTTCAAATTTTTTCATTATTATATCTGTTATGGTGATCTGCTATCAGTGATTTTGGATGTTACTATTGTAATTGCTTTGGGGCGCCATGAACCACACCCATATAAGACGGTAAACTTAATCGATAAATGTTGTATGTGTTCTGACTGCTCCACCGACCATTTCCCCATCTCTCTCCCTCTCCTCAAGCCTCCCTATTCCCTGAGAGATGACAATATTGAAATTAGGCCAATTAATAACCCTACAATAGCCTCTAAGTGTTCAAGTGAAAGGAAGAGTCGCACGTCTCTCACTTTAAATCAAAAGCTAGAAATGATTAAGCATGGTGAGGAAGGCATGTCGAAAGCCGAGGCAGGCTGAAAGCTAGGCCTCTTGTGCCGAACAGCCAACTTGTGAATGTTAAGGAAAGTTCTTGAAGGATATTAAGCGTCACTCCAGTGTGAACACACAAATAATAAGTGAACCAGCCTTATTGCTGATATGGAGAAAGTTTTAGTGTTTTGGATAGAAGATCAAACCAGCCACAACATTCCCTTAAGCCAAAGCCTAATCCAGAGCAAGGCCCTAACTCTCTTCAATTCTATGAAGGCTGAGAGAAGTGAGGCAACTGCAGAAGAAAAGTTTGAAGCTAGCAGAGGCTGACTGATAAGGTTTAAGGAAAGAAGCTGTCTGCATAACATAAAAGTGCAGAGTGAAGCAGCAAGTGCTGATGTAGAAGCTGCAAGTTATCCAGGAGATCTGGCTAAAATAACTGATGAAGGTGGCTACACTAAACAGCAGATTTTCAATGCAGACGAAACAGCCTTATATTGAAAGAAGATGCCATCTAGGACTTTCATAGCTAGAAAGGAGACGTCAATGCCTGGCTTCAAAGCTTCAATGGAGAAGCTGACTTTCTTGTTAGTGGCTAATGCAGCTGCTAACTTTAAATTGAAGCCAATACTCATTTACCATTCCGAAAATCCTAGGGTCTTCAAAAATTATACTAAATCTACTCTGCCCATGCTCTAAAAATGAACAACAAAGCCTGAATGACAGCATATCTGTTTACAACATGGTTTACTGAATATTTTAAGCCCACTGTTGAGACCTACTGCTCAGAAAAAATTCCTTTCAAAATATTACTGTTCAGTGACAATGCCCCTGGTTACCCAAGAGCTATGATGGAGATGTACAAGGAAATTAACGTTGTTTTCATGCCTGCTAACACAACATCCATTCTACAGCCCATGGATCGAGGAGTAATTTTGACTTTCAAGTCTCATTATTTAAGAAATACATTTTGTAAGGCTACGGCTGCCATAGACAGTGATTCCTCTGATGGATCTAGGCAAAATAAATTGAAAACCTGGAAAGGATTCACCATTCTAGATGCCATTAAGAACATTTGTGATTCACGGGAGGAGGTAAAAATATCAACATTAACAGGAGTTTGGAAGAAGTTGATTACAACCCTCATGGATGACTTTGAGGGGTTCAAGACTTCAGTGGAGGAAGTAACTGCAACAAAACTAGAATTAGAAGTGGAGTCTGAAGATGAGACTGAATTGCTGAAATGTCATGATAAAACTTTAGCGGATGAGGAGTTGCTTCTCATGGATGAGCAAAGAAAGTGGTTTCTTGAGATGGAATGTCCTCCTAGTGAAGATGCTGTGAACACTGTTGAAATGACAGCAAAGGATTTAGAATATTCCAAAAACTTAGTTGATAAAGCAGTGGCAGGGTTTGAGAGGATTGAAAGAAGTTCTACTGTGGGTAAAATGCTATGAAACAGCATTGCATGCCACAGAGAGATCTTTCGTGAAAGTAAGAGTCAATCAATGCGGCAAACTTCATTGTTGTCTTATTTTAAGAAATTGCCACAGTCACCCCAACCTTCAGCAACCACCACCCTGATCAGTCAGCAGCCATCACCATTGAGGCAAGACCCTCCACCAGCAAAAAAGACTATGACTCGCTGAAGGCTCAGATGATGGTTAGCATTTTTTAGCAATGAAGTCTTAAATTAAGGTATGTACACTGTTTTTTTAGACATAATGCTATTGCACACTCAGTAGACTATAGTAGAGTGTAAACATAACTTTTATATGTGCTGGGAACAAAAAAAACAAATCCAATGCCATTGAGTCAATTCCAACTCACAGCAATAGGGGTCGCTATGAGTCAGAATCAACTCGACAGCAACAAGTTTGGTACAGTTTTGGTTTGGGAACCAAAAAATTCTTGTGACTAACTTTATTGCGATATGTGCTTTACTGTGATGTTCGCTTTTTTGTAGTGGTCTGGAAGCGAACCCGCAATATCTCTGAGGTATGCCTGTGTAAGGAATTCACTAGAGCTTATTTCAAAACAACAACAACAAAAATCCCTGAAATCATATAACTTCTCAATTACTTGGTTACTTTTCTGCATAACTTATTTCCCTATTCAACTGAGAGCTTCTCAAGAGTAAGGTACAACTCTTGCCCATGTTGGTATGCCCAGGGCCTGGCATATAATCTTTAATAAGCATTATCTGAATGAACAGATGGATACATCCATTCTAGATAGGCGTCACAGCTATAACAGAGTCTTTTTATGGTAGAAGAGGAAGTTTAAAGGAATGCTCTGAGCACTATGGCACAATCATGCCTTCATCTTCCCCTTGCACAGCTCTGTGCTTGACTGGTTGGTTCCAGGGCTTCTAACAGGTTCCTTCCAGTTCAAACCCCTGCTGAGAATTTGCATTTCTATCCCAGGTATACTGAATCAGACTCTACAGTTTAACAAGATCCCCATGTGATTCTTATGTATAATAAACTTTGCTCTACTAGTGGTTCTCAGAATTGGTCCCTAACCAACAGTATTAGTATTGCCTGGGAACTTGTTAGAAACGCAAATTCTCAGCCGGGGTTTGAACCAGAACAAACTGATGTGAAGCCCTGTTTGGTTCTAATGAAAAGTCTGAAAATTTACTAGCTTCCCCCTCACCCTATCTCACCCACAGTGAGAAGAAAATAAAATCTGTGGGAAAAGTGCCACTTAAAACCACACGTGGGCGCGCGTGCGCACACACACACACACACACACACACACGCACGCACGCGCACACACACACACGCACGCGCGCACACACACACACACATACGGAAAAAACTCAAAAAGCTATAAATGTCTATCCTTCTGTCACTCCAAAGTATATAGCCAGCACGCCATAACTAGAGAATAGCTGTTTAAAAGTAGTAAAAGAGCCACCGCACTTGCTGAGTATTACTGTTTACCAGGCCTGTGCTACGGGCCTTAAACATTTTCTCACTGGAATGGCAAAACACTGCTAAGGGAGTACTAACTTCACAAAAACACAAAGATGCAAGGAAGTTAACTTGTTCATTCAGCAAATATTTATCAAGAGCTTATCATGTGCCAAGTACAGAGATAGGCACTGAGGGGATAAGTGTGAAAATAGTCACAGTCTTGCCCTCTCAGAGTCATGGATAACCAATGGTCAAATGAGGATTCAAATCCTGGCAGACGTGGAATTAAATTCAACATTTCAAACACCATGTCACATTATAAGTATCTACTGCATTGAGATTTTTCATTATATACAGTTCATTTGTCAAAAAGAGAATACAACAATCCATTATTACTTTAAGTTATCTTCAACTACGGAAGACAAACGGTTATGATTCAAAACACAGTAAGTGGCAATTTTACTGAAGACAACCATCATTTCCTTCCCATCTCTATAAATGCTTCATATGAAGGGGGCAACTTTACATGTAACCCCTCCTAACTACAAGTGATTAGCCGCTAATTGGAATGAACACTTACAGAGTTGAAAACAAAATCAAGTTCATGATGGAACACTGGAATGAAAAAAATTCATGAACAATATACAATATCTGCTGAAGTCCCTATGCTTCCTGTTGTTCAATTTTTTCTTGGATTAGACTGGTATTTATATGTCAATTCTCTTTTCCTGAGCTAATCTGAGTGGGTTCTGTTCCTTGTAACCAAATCATTCCTGACCAAAACAGTATTGACTGAAATGTGTTACTCCCTCTGATATCAGAACCAAGTCTATATTCTATTTGTTATAAAAATGTTATCATTCAAAAGTAGTTTTAAAAAAGGACAAATATTATATGACCTCACTTATATAAAAAGACAAGAAAAGGCAAATGTATAGAGAACAAAGTTTATTAGTGGTTACCAGGGGTGGGAGGGAGAGGGTTAATGGTGATGGAAATATCACATTGATTAAGGGTAGGGTTGCACAGCCAATTACTATAATTGCTGTCAATAAGTTGTACATCTGTAAAAAGCTGAACTGGCAAAAATCGTGTGATAGATATTTTACAATGACCAAAAAAAAAAAAAAAGAGCAGCAGCTGAGGCTGCTTATGTACAACCTAATAATACCTTCTGGGATTTGGTTTCTTGGTTTGGAAGTTTAGGGTGATGGTTTCATGGGACATCCCAATTAACTGGCCTAATAATATGTTTAGTGCTTCTGTTCTACCTCCTAGTTTGATGCATAGTGCCTGGGGTCTTAAAAGCTTGCAAGAGGCCATCCAAGGAACAATAATTGGTCTCTATTCGCCTGAAGCAACAGAGGAAGAAGAGTCAGGAATAGGAGGATATGGACTATGTGGCTAACTGCCTCCATGCACAACTGAAGAACTGGATGGTGCCCAGCTACCATTACTGAACATTTTGATCAAAGATTCCATCGATGAATCCCGATCAAAAGGGGGAAATGCAAGACAGAATTTCAAATTCTCATGGACTCCAGACTTCCTGAAGGTATGAAAGTTGGATGAACCCTTGAAACTACTGCCTTGAGATAATCTTTAAACCTTAACCCAAAAATATCCTTTGAAGTCATCTTAAAACCAATTAATAGTTTAACTTAACTAGTAAAAAAGGTCTGCCTTGAGCATTAGGCTCTTTTACGAACTATCTATATAGAATCAAATTGACAACAAGAAGAAATATTAGATAGGAGAACCTTAAGGGGCAGTGAATTTATGTTAATGGGGGAAGAATAACTCAGAAAAGGAGGGTAAGAGTGGTTACACAACCTGAAGGGTGTAATCAGTGTCACTAAATTGTACATGCAGAAATTGTTAAACTGGTGTATGTTTTGCTGTGTATATTCCAATAACAACAAAATTAAAAAAAATTATATATTTAAAAAAACTAGTTTTAATGTGACTTTTGATTTTCTAAAACACTTCATTAATCTTCTCCTAAATCTACATGTGAAATACCCCCCATCCTGCTTCAAGGAATGAATGCAAATAGTGAGACAACTAAGCTTTCAAAATATTTGGGGAAGATCCACAGGCATAAAATTAAAATAATAGTCCCAAATGCATACCTTCTCAGATACCAGGGTCTATTTGATTCTTCATGTACTAATCAGTACAGGTAGTCCCCGACTTACAACATATCCGAGTTACAACAAACTGCACTTACAACTGGTGTTTTTTCTTACATCTTATCACTAGTAACATGTACTATATGCATTAAGATGTATCTAAGTTTATATGTAATGTTTCCAATCCCCAAAGACAAATAAAGATTGGATTTATAAAGATACTGATAATAAAAGGCAGTAATAATGAAAACTTAAAAAAAAAAGAAGTATTTGACTTACGTCAGAAGCAACTTACAATGGAGTCGTCAGAATGGAACCCCATGGTAAGCTGGGAACTACTCATATTGTGTTTAAAAGAGAAGGAAGGAAAAAGAAAAGGCTTGCGTGGCTGAACAAATTTGGAACACATTAAGTAATATAAAAATTTAGTATGAGCTTATCAATCTTTCATATGCTACTGGGCATCAGGACACTCAGGGATGTAGTATATTCATTTTCCCCATACTTAAGTCACTCTAGAACCTTTCCTCCTCCAAAGTGTATCTCGAGAAACCAGGGTTACACTAGTTTGGGGAACTAGAGGAAAACACTGTTTCAACGTAAGCTGTTCACAGTCTATCGAAAAAAGGTTATCTGTCATCATTTCCAACTAACCCATTCTGTTCATTTCTTAGACCATATTAATCTTAACACTTAGATCATGTCATTCCTGCAATACACAATATGGGAGAAGTCAGTACAACATGACCAAGGCAAGAGAGGACACTGAGAGAAACAAAGGAATAAAGGACAGATATGGTAACTACTGTAGCACAGCACACCACAGCATAGCCAATCCTGCAACAATAGAATCAGCAAACAATAATCTATGAACGGATACATAGATATGCCAAGAGGTGAGGGAGGGGGTAAGGTAACACACCCAACAGATACAAGTTTGGAGGTGAAGATTTCTAAACACGTGACTGTAGGTCCTCCTCATATATTAATATAGACAACGGAGCACACAAGTGACACAGTTGGGGAAACCTCTTAGACATAACTAAATACCTTATGGGATGAAGTTCCCAGGCTCAAAGGCAAAGGACCATAGACTTGGGGGATATCTACATCAACTGGCACAACACAGTCTTAAAGACAATGTTCTACAACCTACTTTGGTGAGTAGCAGCCGGAGTCTTAAAAGCTTGTGAGTGGCTGTTTAACATACAACTATTGGTCTCTTCTACTCCAGAGAAAAGGAGAGGGAAAAAAACTAAAGACCCAAGGGAGCAATTAGTCCCAAGGACTAACGGACCACATGAACCACAGCCTACATGACCCTGAGACCAGAAGAACTAGATGGTGCCTGGCTACCACTACTGACTGCTCTGACTGGGATTACAACAGACGGTCCCGGACAGAGTGGGAGAAAAATGTAAAACAAATGCTCAAATTCACAAAAAAGATCAGACTTATTGGTTTGACAGAGACTGGAGGAACCCCTGAGACTATGGCCCCCGGACACCCTTCTAACTCAGACTTGAAGCCACTCCAGAAGTTCACTTTTCAGCCAAAGATTAGGCAGGCCTATAAGACAAATAATAACACTGTTAGGAATGTGCTTCTTAGATCAATCAAGTATATGAGATCAAATGGGCCACATCTGCCCAGAAACAAAGACGAGAAGGTGAGAGGGGACAGGAAAATTGGACGAACGGACACAGTGAACCCAGGCTGGAAAGGGGAAAGGGGACAGTGCTGACACAATCTGGGACTGCAGCCAACGCCAAGAAACAATTTGTGTACAAATTTTTTAATTAGAAACAAATTTGCTGTGTAAACTTACACCTAAATCACGATTAAAAAAAAAAAAAAAAGAAAAGAAAAAATCATGTCATTCCTTTGCTTAGCAACCTACCCGTTGTCTTTCCCTAAAGCAGAAGAAAACCCCAATGCTTAATTTAACGTCATTATGATCCATGCGAAAGTGTGAAGAAATGAAAATATTTTTTAAACCCAGAGTAGAAGAAACACTAAAAAGATTTAAAATGGCAAAATCATGAGCTATCACAAGATAGGGGTGCTACTGCATGAAAGCCTGACACCATACCTCTGAGCGTCCACCTATCTATCTCACACTTTCTCCATTTCCCATCTACTTCCTACCTGAAAGTAGCCATAAGGAATTTTTATTTATAGAAAATTTGTATAAACTATGGTTTAAATTTTTAAAACTGGAAGAACAAAATGTCCTTCATTTCTCTTAAACTATTGTAATCCTAGATACTACCTCCCTGGCTAACGTAGCCCAGTTATCTGAATTTCCAATGACAATCAAGAGCATCTGAAAAGCAGAGAAAAACTTTCTCAGTATTTAAACTAGCAGCATTGCTTTGAAAGCAAAGGATAAAGGCAAGAAAGCCAAAAAGTGAGGTGAACAGCAGCTGATTGCCATAAGGTGCTTTAGTTCTTAAAAAGGTCTGTTTTACTTTGAGCAACATCCCCACCTTGTGGTCACCTAGGATATCGTTAATACCATCTCTTATGTTGCACTTTTCACAACCATGGGCGTAAACAGAATGTAGGTACACATAATAAATTCTCTTCATGAAATATGTACTCTTAATCAGAAAGTAGTATACCTCAAGTAACCTGAATTATAAGGTATTTACTCTATAAGTGGTTCTCTACAACTAACTAAATTTCTCTGTATCATCTGTGTTTGGGTATCTTCGATTTCTGGGTAGAGGCTAATAATATAGCTACTGGCTTTATGGGGCAATAATGAGAAAGAAACCAGTGGAATGAGGTTTGGGAAAGAAGCATAAATAAGATGCTGTTAAAAGCTTTTACCCATCTATAAATCCCACATGGATGTCTCTGAAAAAAAAAAGTCATGATGCCTCAGATTCTCTTCTTCCATTATTACCTTTTTTGAGCTGTACACAATGTGGCACAATATGCATTTTCGTTCGCGTACCATAGTGACCAGATCTGAAGCACTCAACGTCACACCTGCAATGAGGAAGTAACATTTAGTAATCTTTTTTTTTTTCCTAGATGTCTTCTTCAATACATCTCAACATAGCCAGAAACAGCATCTCCTTCACCTACACCCAACTCCTCCCCACTCTTCCCATCTTGGTAAATGGAAATTCCATTTTTCCAGGTGCCTAGGGCAAAAACTTTGGGAGTCATCCTCGACCTCTTTCTTTCTCACCCCATATCCACTCACATCAGCATATCCTGTCAGTTCTACCTTGAAACGTATCTAAAATCCAATCACTTCTCACCAACTAGCAAGTCTATTATGTCTCAGATGCATTAGCCTACTGACTTGCCTTCCTACTTCCCCTCTTGTCTTCTTCCAGTCTATTCTCCAAACAGCAGCCAAAGATTCTCAAAACAGGATTCTTTTAAAATTTAAGTCAAATCATACAACTCTTCCACTCAGTGGCTTCCCATCTCACTCACAGAAAATCCAAAGTCCTTGCCATGGGCTACAAAATCTGTCTTCTCACTTTCTCTCTGATTTCATGCCCAACCACTGTCCCTCTATCAATCCATCCCAGTCATACCCATCTTCCTTGCTATTCCTTGATCACACCAGGCATCCTCTCATCTCAGGGCTTCTTCATTTCCTGTTCCGTCTGCCTGGAACAGTCTTCCTTACGATGTCCTTATGGTTTTCACAGCTCACTCATTTCCATCAAGTATCTAAAATGTTGCCTCATCGGAGAGGCCTTCTCGGACCACCTATATAATAACATACTTTTTGCCCCAGTAGTTCCCCTATCCTCCTATTAACCAGCTTAATTTTTTTATAGCCCTGTGGTAAATTCTGTTTCCACAGACAGCCGCAACAATATCCCCTATCCCATATGCAATGTGATCTTGCCACCACTTATCAAAAGTGGAACGCATTTCCCCTCCTATGACCTCTTTTGACCAATAAAATGTGGTGCAAGTGATGCTGTATAATTTCTGAGGCTGAGCCTTAAAAAAATCTGCAGCTTCTGCTCCCACACACTTGGGACACTCCCTCCTGGGACCCAGCCACCATGCTGTGAGAAGCCTAAGTCACAGGGAGAGGACAAGCGGAAAAAACTGAGGCCCCAGATGAGCAACCAAACAACCAGGACCAACCAACAGCTTTGAGAGAGCCGTATTGGGTGTGCCAGGCCCAGATGCCAGTGAGAGACCTCAAGCAAGACCAAAGACAACCATCCAGATGAACTCTTCAAAGAATTGTGAGAAACAATAAAATAGTTGTTTTAAGCCTGTAAATTTTGGGGGGTAGTTTGTTACTTAGTAAGATATGTCTAAAAGCAGCAGCTTTTCTGCCTGACACAGTGTATAATGTTATTTGTTATTCTGTATTTTCCTCAATTAAAATATAAGTTCCACGAGAACAGGGACTTTCTACACTTTGTTCACTAGTAGAGTTCTAGGAGTCCCTGCGTGGCACAAACAGTTAAGCACTTGACTACTAGCCAAAAGGCTGGTGGTTCAAACCCACCCAGAGGCTCCTCAGGAGACAGACTTGGTAGTCTGCCTTTGAAAGGTCACAGCTTTGAAAACTGTATGGAGCAATTCTGCTCTGCACACACGGGGTTATTACCACGAATTGGAATCGACTCGATGGCAACTAACGATAGCAGAGTTGTAGCACTTAGAACGGTGTCTGGCAAACTATAGGCCCTCCATAAATATTTGTTGAATTGTACCAAATGACACTATCTTAGGTTACTAAATGTGAGACACTAACATATTTCCACGAGTCCCTGCTAAAGGTGCCCTATACAAGAATTCAGTTCCACTCTCCAAGCAGCATTGTTTTCCCCTCCGTATACACAACACCGTATAGAATACATATACTGCTTCCAACCTGGGACTGGTTACTTAGGGGACCTTAAAGCTGTGACATAATGAGATTATAAACGACCCTAGTTTAACTTGGGTAGTTCCTGGACAACACAGAAGAAGGACGAAGGAGAGAGGCATGAGGCTGTCTTCTCCTGATCACAGCACAACTGAATGCCTGAAACAGTTTTATTCAATAACAAAGTTGAAAACATCACAATAAGATTATAAGGTAAACAGACATTTGAGAAAACTGTATGTCAACCAGGTACCACAACAAACAAATATACCTTTATGGATAGGTCCAATATTATTTATGTTGCCAGTATATAATAATAATCTAATTTTCAAATTAACATAAATCACTCTGGTGCTGTATCACAGCATGCTTATTCTTTTAGTTTCCTTGTATCTTAACACTGACTTCAACTTTAATTACTATTTATATGTAGTACTTTGTTAATTCATTTAGCAAATATTTATTGAGCACTAGGCACTGTTCTAAGAGTTGGGGAACAATACTAAAGAAGATATGTTCAGAAATGTTTCAAATACTGCTTCAAGTGATGGACCATCAAGGCAAAACAGGAACAAAAACTCACAGGCAATGAAGTCAGGGAACAAGTGTGACCTTATGGCAAGAAGCAGCAGCAGTTACTGTGAAGCTTTTGTATGTTCACTCAGTTGAGAACTAAGCACTGAAATACAAACTATGCTTCTATTTAACAAAGCCAAAGACATCAACCCTGGTAAATGGACAAAGAAATAAAACTATATAATAAACATATTCTCTATCAACATTTAACCAAAGACTTTCTCTTTTTAGGAGCCCTGGTGGCACAGTGGTTAAGCATTTGGCTGCTAACCAAAAGGTCAGTGGCTGGAAACCACCAGCAGCTCCACAGGAGAAAGATGTGGCAGCCTGCTTCCGTGGAGATTTACAGCCTTGGAAACTCTATTAGGGTCGCTAAGAGTAGGAATCAACTTGACAGCAGTGGGTTTGGTATCACATTTAACCAAAGATCTTCTCTTTTTAGGAGTCCTGGTGGCGCAGTGGTTAAGTATTTGGCTGCCAATTGAAAGGCTGGCAGTTGGAACCCACCAGCCGCTCCGTGGGAGAAAGATGTGGGAGTCAGCTTCTGCAAAGATTCCAGCCTTGGAAACCCTCTGGGGCAGTTCTACTGTGTCCTATAGCATCGCTGAGTCAGAATCCACTCAATAGCAATGGGTTTGGTTTAGTTTTTGGTTCTCCTCTTTTTATTTTTCTCCTTTCACAAGCTCCATGTTTCTAAAGGTATTATCCATTAATCTGCATATTACATAAATACATTTTCATTTTCTTAAAAAATAAAAAGATGCAATTGCTAACAATCTATCTGTGCAATAAGAAAGACTTAGTATTCAAACATAGAATTGATATGATTCCAGCCAAAGGCAAAGAAACTTTAATTTGTACATCCTCACACTGGGAAAATACATGATTTCATTAAGCTTTCTGAAATACTGAAATTAGCTCACAGCCTCTAGATGGGAACCATTGCTCTCTCTAAAGGCCTTTGTCTTAGGCTGGGTTCTCTAGAGAAGTAAAACCAGTAAAGCGTATAAATATATAGAGAGAGATTTATATCAAAGAAATGGCTCACGCGATTGTAGAGGCTAGAACGTCCAAAGTCCGTGGATTAGGATAGAGGATTCTGATTCTCTTGATTCACGTAGCCGCAGGGGCTGCGAACTCAAGATCGGCAGATCAGAAAGCAGGGCTCTTGCTCACAGGCTGTGAATATTCACCAATCCCAAGACTGGCAGGCAAGATCTCCCAAGACTGGCAGGCAAGATCACAAGGCTTCTCCTGATTGATGTAGCTGCAGGGGCTAGTGAACCCAAGCTCAGCAGGTCAGAGAGCAGGACTCCGCTCACAGGCTGTGAAGATGGATGAATCCCAAGATTGGCAGATAAGCTGATAGCTCAAGTCCCAAGAACTGGAGGTCAGATGAACAGGAGGCAGCCACAGGATCCAAAATGAGCAAAAAGCCAGAACATCTGCTTATATTTGGATACAGGCCACACCCCAAAGGAAACTCCCTTTTAACTGATTGGCTACTTACAGCAGATCCCATCATGGGAGTGATCACATATAAACACTGATAATCATGGCCCAGACAAGATGACACACAATCTTAACCATCACAGCCTTAATGAGGATTAGGAGCCAAGGAAATACAAACCATTCCACTCTGCAATTTCAACTAAGGTGCTTGAGAGGTTACATTATACAAGTCAAACCAAAAACCAAACCCATTGCCGTCAAGTTGATGCCAACTCATTGGGACCCTATAGGACAGAAGAGAACCGCCCCACAGGATTTCCAAGGCTGTAAATCTTTACAGAAGCAGACTGCCACATCTTTCTCTCATGGTGTGCTGGTGGGTTCGAACCACTGACCTTTCCGTCAGCAGCCCAGCGCTTAACCACTGCTATCAGGGCTCCTTACATAAGTCAAGGAAGCGTAAATAAACAATTCAACAACTGTTATCCTCACTTTAACCACTTTACATTTTCTCCATCTCAATTAAATATACCCACCATGAAATTTTTCAACTTTTCTTCAAATAACTATGAGAAATATCTATATGACTCCTTTACTAACAACTTTGTCCTAATATCTTAAAGGAGCCTTGGTGGTGCAGTGGTTAAGACCTCAGCTGCTAACCAAAAAAGGTTGGCAGTTCAAATCCACCAGCCGCTCCTTGGAAACCCTATGGGCAGTTCTACTCTCTCTGATAGGGTCGCTATGAGTTGGAATCAAGTTGATGGCAATGGGATTTTGGTTTTTTGAATATCTTAAAAGTCCTATAATAAATACTCTCTCTAAAATTGCTAATTACTATTCTGTCAACACGATTACCATTCTCCTTAGGCAAAACCATATCATGTCTGATTCTTTTCTTTTAGACTCTCATACTTAGTCATTGAGTTCTGACAAATTTCTCTTTTTCATTTTTGTTCTCTGTTCCCCAGTGTGATAAACCTGCATGACCTAACATCAATTCTTCTCCCTCTGCTCATGCCCTCAATACAAAACCAGATCTAAACCCAAATGGTACATTAGAATCACCCACATAGTTTATTAAAAGGAACACAGTTGTACAGGACCCACAGTAGAACTTTTGAAGAATCAGAATCTCCAGAGAGGAATCTGGAGGTCACTATGCTAAGTAAATTTAGTCAGTCACAGAAGGGCAAATATTGTATAAGACCACTATTATAAGAACTCAAGAAGGTTTAAACACAGAAGAAAACATTCTTGGATGGTTACGAGGGTGGGGTGGGAGGGTGAGGGTTATTTCCTAACTAGATAGTAGATAAGAATTATCTTAGGTGAAGGGAAGGACAGCACACACTACAGGGGAAGTCAGCACAACTGGACTAAACCAAAGCTAAGAAATTTCCTGAATACAAACACTTTGAGGGACAGAGTAGCAGAGGTAGGGGTCTGGGGACCATGCTTTCAGGGGACATCTAGGTCAACTGGCATTAACAAAGCTTATTAAGAAAATGTTCTCCATCCTACTTTGGTGAGTGGTGTCTGGGGTCTTAAAAGCTTGCAAGCAGCCATCTAAGATGCATCAATTGGTCCCAACTATCTGGAATAAAGGAGAATGAAGAACACCAAAGACACAAGGAAAGTAGTAGTCCAGAGACAGAAAGGGCCACGTAAACCAGAGATTTCATCAGCCTGAGACCAGAAGAGCTAGATGGCGCCCGGCTACCACCAATGACCACCCTGACAGGGAACACAACAGAGAGTCCCCGATGGAGCAGGAGAAAGGTGGGGTGCAGAACTCAAATTCTAATACGAAGACCAGACTTAATGGTCTGACTGAGACTGGAGGAACCCTGGAAAGCATGGCCCCTGGATTCTCTAACAGCCCAGAACTAAAACAATTTCCGAGGCCAACTCTTCAGACAGGGATTGGACTGGACTGTGGGACATAAAGTGATACTTGTGAGGAGTGTGCCTCTTAGCTCAAGTAGATACAAGAGACTAAGCAGGCAGCTTCTGTCCGGAGGTGAGATGAGAAGGCAGAGAGGTTTAGGAGCTGGTTGAATGGACATGGGGAATCAGGTGTGGAAAGGAGTGTGCTGTCACAGTATGGGGAGAGGAATTAGGGTCACTTAACAATGTATGTATAAATTATTGTATGGGAAAAAAAATTAAGAATAAAAAAAAGATAATAAAAATAATTCTAATTCAAAAAAACGAATCTCCAGAGACCCCATTTTGTAGTTCATGATGCTCCTACCATCCTCATACAGGGGTAGTCACTCTAAAGTTATTTAAATTCATGAGAAAGACCACTTTCCAAATAACCACTAGTCTCATAATACTGTAGTCCATCTGAAATATCAATGTCACGAAGATCCTTCTGCAAATATTATATAACTTAAGGCTGTAAAACACCTTTCAGTGTCAAAGAACTTTAGTCAAAACACTGTCACATTATTCCATTTTATTGTGAACACAACTTGCAAAATAAGCAAGAACAGTCAGAGTGGCTGATTGATAGTAGGTATATTTGATCTCCCTAATCTTACTGTGAAAAAGGGACCTATCTTTTCATATACCTCATAACATTCTGTACAGGCAGCTGGGTGGCGCAAATGGTTAAGCGCCCGACTACTAGCCGAAAGGCTGGAGGTTGGAACCTACCCAGAGGCACCTCGGAAGACAGACCTGGCAATCTCCTTCCAAAACGTCACAGCCCTGAAAACCCTACGGAGCAGTTCTGCTCTGCATACATGGGGTTGCCATGAGTCGGAATCGACTCCACGGCAACCGACAACAACACTCAGTACAAAAACTCACTAGTGCTTAAAACATTCCGAACTTCGACATATTTAAAGCCAACTCAGATGATACGTGGCAATGATACACTGTAAACCATTCAAGAAAAAGAAGTGACCATTTTTTCTTTGTTTGTTTGGAGGGGGGCAGTACTCAGGGTTAGAATCCCTTTTCTGAACTCCACAGATGACTTTCTACGCCCCACCTTCACAGAAAACAAATGGATTTCTGGTGAACAAGATAGCGCAATGTGGTAAGAGTGTTCCGCTATGGAACAAGTTTTTGCCACCAAGGTTGCCCATTTATAGAACAAAGACATGACTGGCACTTCTGGGAGGTCCTCACTTTGCTGAGTGGGCCTCACCAAAAAGTTTCAAGTGCCCTAGATAAGAAAGGATCCTTTAACAAGCTGACAACGAGAGGTCAGGAAGTATTCTGGACACATGCACCTATGACCAGAGCTTCAAAGGTTTATTCTTGCTAGCTGTCCTTTTTGCTAGTTTTCTGAAGGCAAGTGATCGGCGGTTTCCTGTATCCAGTGTCTTTGACTAAGTGTAAGCTCGTAGGCATTTTACTCACTGGCATTCCTACTTTATATATTATTTTATTATCTGCCCTAACACAACACTTAGCATATATACACCAACCACTCTTGTATCAGTAAGCACAGGCCTAAAAGAGACAGGAAGTTAAGGCTATGACTCAGGAAAAAAATGATTTAGTAGGTAGGAGTCTAGCCTCTAGCAAATAAAGCCGTACTTATTCCCCATCACCAGACAAGAAAATGGACGGGGTATACCACAGTCTGATTCTTTAACACAGAATTAGAACCAGTGTCAGGTTACAATTCCTTACTCAATTATAGAACTTGGCAAGCATCATGCCCAGAAGGAAAAATAACTGAGAAGGAAGCTGAAATAATACCAGCTCTAAGAAGGTAATAAAAATACTAGGAAAAGTTAACACCATATAACAGAGTTAAGTCATAAGCCCAAAGGTAGCTTGTACAAACTGTTTTAAATATAACTGAGTAGCTTGTTGCATTTACTTAATAATTAAAAAGATTCGTGACATTCCTGGATTTAGCAGTATAATTTATACATACATTTTCAAGCAACCCAAAAGTCCATGCCTCACAGTAATTTATAATTCTATTGTGATATGAATTTTAATCACACTAAGCTAACAGGTGAGCCCAGTGACTGTCTAATTATCCTCAAAAAGCTTTCTTGTTCTCCACGCATCTTGTTGCTAATAGTACGTTTATTAATCTTTACCTATTTTGTACATGTATGACCATAGCAACAATCATCTTCATTACTGCTTCTTTTTATAGAATCTTTTAACTTCATGGCTAACTATACCACAGTAATGGTGTAATACAATAAAGCATTTACTCTAGCAGTTTAATTGATGTTAATAGCTTTCTAAACGCCTTTGTCTAGTTTTTAAAGACTCATTAAGTTTCCTAGTGGATTTTATAAGATTTTAGGGAGGAAATTACATGCTGCTAAAGCAGTGGTGGAGCCCTGGTGGTATAGTGGTTAAAAGCTCAGCTGCTAACCAAAAGATCGGCAGTTCGAATCCACCAGGTGCTCCTTGGAAACCCTATGGCGGCAGTTCTACTCTGTCCTATAGAGTCACTATGAGTTGGAATCCACCCAAAGACAATGGGTTAGAAGTAGTGGTATATGCAAAGTTTGGAATCTGCAAAAGTCTCTAACATGTTTTTGTATGTCAATAGCCTTATATCTACTAAAAGCTTACATACAAACTGTACAAGTGGCAGTGATATGTCTAAACATCTCAGCAAGCATGTGTTAAAAAAAATGTGCTCACACAAAATTTGCTACTGTTCAAAAGTTCAGCACTGGAAATTTTCCTGGGACTCAAATCTACTTTGAAATGACCAGCCTAAGAAGACAGCTATATAATATTCCCCTAAGTGGTCCTATCATTCCCTCCCAAAACTACACTCATCTACCCCTGCACCTTCCTAACCCCTTACACTGAAAAAGTAATGTTTTTAAAATGCAAATCTGATCATACAATTCCCTCCATTTTTCTCCCTTTATTTTAAAAAATTTCAAACATACAAAATTGTTAAGGTGATTTTAGTGAGCATTCCCGTATCCACTACCTATATTCTTTTTGTATTGCGTATACGCACACAAACATTTGCCATTTCACATATTTTATGTGCACAATTCAGTGACATTAACTACATTCATCATGTTGTCACCATCACCACTATCTGTATCCAAATTTTTCATCACCCTCAACAGAAACTCAGTGCCCCTTAAGCAACAACTCCCTTTCCTCCTCCTTCCCCCCACTATCTACATGGTACCATTAACATTTGACTATACTTGCTTTATCAGATAACCATCCATTGCCCATAGTCATGATGTATTATCCATTTTACATACTGTTGAATCTGTTAGTATGCTGCCCAGAAATTTTGTGTCTATGTTCATGACGAATATTGTTCCGTAACTTTCTTTTTAGTCTGCAATGTCTTATCAGGTTTTGAGAGTGTTCCCTCCTTGTCTGTTTTCTCAAAGTTTCTATAAGATTGATGTTATCTCTTCTTTAAATATTTGATAGAATTCATCAGTGAAATCACTGTTGGTTTTGATAATTCCATTTCTTTTATACAAGCTCATTCATATTTCCTGTTTCATCTTGTGACAGTTTTGGCAGGT
Source organism: Trichechus manatus latirostris (assembly GCF_000243295.1). NCBI lineage: Eukaryota > Metazoa > Chordata > Mammalia > Sirenia > Trichechidae > Trichechus > Trichechus manatus. The sequence goes on from NW_004444012.1 coordinate 10,779,479, forward strand.
TGATGTTTTTTAAAAAAAATCCATTTAATAAAACTGCCAAATTTGTTGACATAAAGCTGTTTATAATATTATAATCTGTGGTGACAAATCCCTTTCATTCCTGGTATTAGTAATTTTCGTTTTCTCTTTTTTAATCAGTCTGGTATGGGTTTATCAATACTGTTGATCTTTTCAAAGAATCAATTTCTGGCTTTGTAATTTTGTCTATTGTTTGCCTTTTTCTATTCCATTGATTACTTCTGTTACCTTTATTATTTCTTTCCATCTACTTTGGGATTATTTTGCTCTTTATTGTTGTTAATTGCTGTCAAGTCAGCTCCCAACAGAATGAAAGGCTGTCTGGTCCTGCACCACCTTCATGATCACTGGTATACTTGAGCCCATTGTTGAGGCCACTGTGTTATTCTGAGAACCTTCCAACCTAGGGGGACTCATTTTCTAGCAGTATTATCAGACAGTATTCTATTGTGATCCATATAATTTTCATTGGATAATTACTGGAAGTAGATTGTGAGGTCTTTTTTCCTAATCCATCTTAGTCTGGATGCTCTGCTGAACCCCGTCCTGGTGACCCTGCTGGTATGTGAAATACCAGTGGCATAGCTTCCAGCATCACAGCAACATACAAGCTACCACACTGCGACAAACTGACCAACAGGTGGTAGGCTCTTTATTTACCAACTTCTAAAGGTCATTGACTTTAGAATTTTCTTCTTGTCTAATGTAAGTGTTTAAAGCTAAAAATTTCTCTGGTTCAAGATAAAGTGTTCTAATGGAAGGCAGAACTCTTACCTTCCATGCAGGAGATCTGGGTTCGATTTCCAGCCAATGCACCTCTTAAGCAGCCACCCACCTGTCTTGACAACGAAGGTCTGTGTGTTGCTACGAAGCCGAACAAGTTTCACTGGAGCTTCCGGACTAAGATGGACTAGGAAAAAAGGCCTGACAATCTACTTCCGAAAATCAGCCAGTGAAAACCCTATAGATCACAATGGTCCAATCCCTAAAAGCTCATAGGTGTGGTACAGGACCAGGCAGCATTTCACTGCGTTGTGCTTGTGGATTGCCATTTGAGAAGGGATGGCATGAAAGCAGCTAGTAACAATCACCACTGCTTTAGCTGCATCCCACAGTTTTTCTTAGTAATTTTAAAATAAACTTATTTTAGGATATTTTATGATTATCAGAAAGTTGCTAAGATAGTACAGAGAGTTACCAGATGCCCCACACCCAGTTTCACAAACTATTAACATCTTAGTATGATACATTTGTCACAATTCATGAGCTAATACGGATAATTATTAACTTAAGTCTACACTTGATTTGGATTTCATTTTTTTTTAACCTAATGTCCTTTTACTGTTCCAGAGTTCCATCTAAGATACCACACTGCATTTAGTTGTCATGTCTCCTTAGGCACCTCTTGATTGTGACAGCAATCCCACAAATTTTTGTCGTATGTTCATTGTCATTCAGTTCAAAATACTTTCTCATTTCCCTTGTAATTTCTTCTTTGACCCATAGATTATTTATTTTTCAATGTATTTCCCAAATATTTATGAGTTTTCTAGGTTTCTTGATTTCTAATTTAATCCCATTATGGTCAAAGAACATGCTCTCTATGATTTCAATCCTTTCAAATTTATTGAGACTTGATTTACAGACCAGCATTCAGTCTGTATGTACTCTTGCAAAAAAATATGTATTCTGCAGTTGTTGAGTGGACATCACATCTATACTGATCTTTTTGTTGCCTAGCAATTACTGAGATAGGAGTGTTAAAATGTCTAACTATGATTTTGAATTGCCTATTTCTTCCTCTAACTGTAGCAACATTTACTGTATTTTGAAGCCCCATTATTAGGCATTAGGCACATACATATTTATTACTGTATATCTTCCTGATGAATTTACCCTTTTATCATTATGAAATGACCTCTTAAGTCTGGCAATACTCTTCATCTTGAAAGTCTGCTTTATCTGATATTATTATAGCCACTCCAGCCTTCACATGCTTACTGTTTGTATGTGTATCTTTTCCCATGCGTTCATTTTTAGCCAATTGGTATTTATGTTTTTAACAGGAGCATTTATTCCATTAAAATTTAATGAAATTATTGATATGGTTAGATTAGGTCTACCTTTTTTTTCCCCTCTATTTCCGTTGTTCTGCTGTACCCCTCCGTTTGTCTTCTTTTGATTATTTGAATAATTAGTAGAACTCACTTCAGTTTTTCTTTCTTTCTTTCTTCAATTTTTCACTTTCTTGCATCATTTTTTCCCCAATGGTTGCTCTCTAAATTACAATATATATCCTTACCATTTTACAGCATATCCAATGTTAATAATGCACCACTTTACATAAAAAAATTAGAGACTCTTCAACCATATAGGTCCATTTGCCCCCATCTTTTCTGATGTTTTACATCTACCTACAGTACGTTAGAAAAGGTACAAGATGATGCTTTTTTTTTCTTTAAGCAATCATATATATTCTTAAGAAATTAAAAGGAAAAAATAATATGCCCAAATATTTACCATTTCTTCTGATGCCCTTCATTCCTTAATGAACATCCAAGTTTCCATCTGTTAATCATTTTCCCTCAGCCTGAAGAACTTCCTTTAGCATTTCTTGTAGGGTAGATTTGCTAATAATGAATTTTCTTAGTTTTCTTTTATCTAATAATATCTTTATTTTGCCTTCAATCTTAAAGGATATTCTCTCTGGACCTGGGATTTGAGTTGACAGATTTTTTTCTTCCCCAGCACTTAAGAGATTTTCCATTCTCTTGTAGTCTCAACTGTTTCTGATGAGAAGTCAGTGGTGAATACAACCATTCCCCTGTATGTAACCTGCTGTTTTTCTTTGGCTGTTTTCTAGATTTTTCTCTTCATTTGGCTTTCAACAATTTGACTATGAGGTACTCAGTCATGGTGTTTTTTTCATCTTTATACGCTTGGGGTTTACACGGTTTCCTTTATCTTTATCATTCCTGAAGTTTGCACCCAGGTCCCTGAGGCTCTCTTCCTCTTTTTCCTCCCAATTTTTTTTTTCTATTTTCATACTGAATAATTTCTATTCACCTTTCAATTTCATTAATTCCTTCTGTGTCACCTCCATTCTGCTGTTAAGCTCAGTGTAATTTTTTTAATTCTAGAATCTTCATTTGGTTATTGCTTAACTGAACGCTCATTCTTTATGAGCATATTTTCCATTCCTTTACTAAAGCACAGCTATAAAAGATATTTTAAAATACTTTTCTGCCAATTCCAACATTATCTTCTGGTTCTTCAGGACACAGGTTTACTATCAGAATTTTAATCACCCTACTTGGCACCCTACCTGGAGCCCTAGTGGTACAGAGGTTAAGAACTTGGCTGCTAAGCAAAAGGTCAGCAGTTCAAAACCACCAATCACTCCTTGGAAATCCTATGGGGCAGTTCTACTCTGTCCTATAGGATTGCTATGAGTCAGAATGGACTCGACGGCACCGAACAACAACAATAACATGGTAGACACTGGGGCCTGCCCTCAAGTTAGAAGTCACAAAAATGGGAAATCACCCCATGCAGTTCCATTCTTGTGTCAACTTCTCTCCAGAATCCACTGACTCTCCAATGACTTCTAGTAGTTGTTTTCTGTATTTCTATCCAGATTTTATACCTATCTGGCAGGAGGGTCTGCCAGTAGGAGCTTACTCAGCCATTACCAGAACTGGACTCCCATGTTGGTACTTTTGAGAGCCTCCAGTCTGTCTGAATGGCTCTGGGCAATGCTCAAGCAGGTGGACTAGATCAAAGAAAACATGTCTCTCACCTTTGTGGTGGAGTGGAAGGCTCTAGGTTTAGTGACAACGTCGGCTGGAGTCTGAGTGACTCCTGAAGGACAGCTGCCTTTCCATGAGGTGGTTGAGCATTCCAAGCTACTTCAATTTTATCTAAACATGGGGTCACTATGAGTCAAAATCGACCAGCAGCACCTAACAACAATATCATCATCTCGGCCATACATTGAAAAAGACATTGCCCCACATGCCTATGTTTTATGCCTTAGTCTCTCACTTTTAAAGTCCTTCAGGCAACTAATTATTTAAGATACAATCCAAAACATTTAACAGGGCTTACACACAGGGTTGCCATGAGCTGAAATCGACTCGACAGCAATACATATGAGCCCCACCTAATACAACCCTTGGGAATGTGTATTACATAGGTTCGGGCTACTTTCCCCCTAGATCTCTGTGCTCCAGGCAAAACAGCATTTTCAGTTCTTCATACCTACCATGCTCCCCTCCCACCTTAGGGCTATTTCATATACTGGTCCCTCTCCCTGGAATGCTCTTAAGCCTCTTCATCTCGTTAACTACTCATCCTTCCTATGTCAGTTGTCAGTTGCCTGGGAAGTATTCTCTGATTTCTGATACTAGGTCATACTACCTCACTGTGCACACTACTCTCCTAAAATCTCGTATTTCTTTATAACATTTACCACAACTGTGACTGTATCTGGAGCTCTGGTGGCTCAGTGGTTAAGAGCTCAGCTGCTAACCAAAAAAGGTCGGCAGTTCGAATCCACCAGTCGCTCCTTGGAAACCCTACGAGGCAGTTCTACTCTGTCCTACAGGGTTGCTGTGAGTCAGAATTGACTCGATGGCAATGGGTTTGTTTTTTTGGTTTTTTTGTGACTATAATCTGAGGCAGGCAGTAAAATATGGTTCTCAACCATATTAGACCCAATATCTTCCTTTTTTCCACTAAAATGTTTTATTATTGCAATTTTCATCATACATAATAACAGAGGGATTATTATAACACTCCTCAGTGTACCCATCAACCAGCTTCCTCAATTATCACCACAGTAATTTTTTTCCTTAAAGATACTGTTTCTTACACCCTCTTTTTATTACAAATATTTTGTAACACCTCAACATTTCTGAAATGAAATTCAGAGCTACCATAGCTTACTTACACATGTAAAATTTAAAATATCAATATAATGTGGTAACTATAATAAAAAAATAAAAGGAAAGTAATTTATAATAGGTATTTCAGTATATAAATGCTTGGGCATGACTATACTAGAAGACATAAAAAACCATTCTTATACTTGCAATTACTATGAATGTGACAAGTACAAATGCATACTGATAAAAGTATGTTATACTGTTGATTAAAATACCATGAATAGCACTACTGTCTGTGATATGGTTTTCTAAAATAGTGACCAACTCTTAATAGTTTCTAACTAAGTACCACTCCTTGATTTACATGGCAACTATGCTCTGTGCAAAAAAATACTGCATTTATATGTAAAACAAACCTGGTTCTAGCCTTAGATAATTACAAACAGATTTTTCACCCATGTGAAGGTCCTCTGGGACATTCCAAAATGATGAAAAGTGTGGAACTTTTTTTTACTGTACAAGAATGATCCTTGCATTGCAGGATGTCTAACATCCCTGGCTTTCATCCAGTAAATGTCAGTGCCATCCTCTCAATCATTTTGAAACCATAAACATCCCCATGAATTTCCAAACATTGAGGGGATAACCTCAAACTCAATGAAACCACTTAAGAGTAGGGGCTATGAGCAAGGTCTCTGTAGCCTAGCTGCCTGTGTTTGAAACCTGGCTCTCTAATTCAATAGCTGTATGATCTTGAGCAAGTAATTTCATCTTTTTGTGCATCAGTTTCCACATGTATAAAATAAGAATAGTATCAATATAGAGTCACTATGAGTCGGAATCAGCTTGACAGCAATGGGTTTGCTTCGGGTTTGGGTATCAATATCATAGGGCTGTTGTGAAGAATAAACGAAAAAATCCATTTAAGGTGTTTTGTACATAGTAGGTACTCAGTGGAGTCCTGGTGGTGCAGTGGTTAAGAGCTCAGCTGCTAACCAAAAGGTCAGCAGTTCAAATCCACCAGTCGCTCCATGGAAACCCTATGAGGCAGTTCTCCCTATGAATCAGAATTGACTCGACAGCAATGAGTTTGTTTTTGGTTTAGGTACTCATTAAATCTTTGCTGTATTTAACTATTAGTGTAATTATTTGCTTAACGACTGCCTCCTCCAACAGACTAAATTCCATGATGGAAGACAGGAATGGCTGTTTGTCCTGTTCATCATTTTACTGCCTGGCACACCATCTGGTATAAAATAGGTATTTAATATTTGTTGAATGAATGAATGCAAATTAAAGATTTTTTGACTAGACAATGGATGAGAACCTTTAAAAAAACTGGACTATAACTACTATTTTAGGTTATACTGCTGGGATACTTTTATATATATACACATATATGAATTTCAGTATTTACTCTGATGACATATACATATGTAGAATATCTCTAGAGGGATACTCCAGAAACTGGTAACAGTCATTGCCTCTGGGAATAGGAGAACTAGGGGCCTGGGATGGATTTACTTTTCCTTGTAGACCTTTTTCTACTTTCCAAAAATTTAAGCAATATACATGTATCATTGTGTTAAACTTTTTAAATTAAAAAAATTAAATCTCTAATATTTTTGTAAACCTAGCAGATTTTTGGCCATAATGGTTACATGTATGGAACTTTTTTGGAATTCCAGAAATCAAGAGGTTTGACTTTCACATATTTTGAACTTTCATAACAAGTCATCATAGACTACTGTCCTACACAAATGTATCCTGCTTTTCTAGTACTCCCAACATTATAATCTCATACTGATTACCATTTAAAAAGATACAAAGAAGGTACAAGTAGCATAACTGCTGGAGTGATGACAATTTCACATTCATATACCAGTTTATAGTTTACAAAAGTTTCGTGGAAAAAGTATGGACTTCGGGATTAGACAAAAACACTTAGCAGGTCTACCACCTTGAGTAAATTTTAATCTCTCCGAACTTCAAATTCCTCCTCTATAAAATGAGAATACTGCCACCTAGTTATCAGGGATTCAGTAAAAAAGAAAAAAAGCAATTTCTTTCAGTAAACTTTTTCTTTTGGAAGGTAATTACATTTCAAATAGGTAACAGTGGTTGTTGTTTCAAAATTTAAAAGGTAAAAAGTGCTCATAGCTGGTTTCAAGGAGGGCACACAATTTCATCATGGAGGGCTCAGGCTCACCACCTGGACTCACTCATCAATCGGAGCATCACTAACAATGGGATAACTGGAGTACATATCATCCCCAAAGTGTTTAACTTGCATTAAATCAGTGTTTAGCTCTAACCTCCAATTTGTAGTAACACTTTAAATGATACTGTCAGGAATCAACCAAATAAATCAGATAACTGACCAGGTCTCTTCAACAAGTCAAGGGAGGAAAAAAAAAAGCGAGAGAAGGCAACTGGAAGAACGTAATCTATGTCACTGAATTGTACATGTAGAAATTTTTGAAATGGTGTATCTTTGGCTATGGATATTTTCATCAAGAAAAAAAAAAAAGGTCCTCCAAGGTCGAGAAGGGAGAGTGCTGACATGTCGTGGGGCTGTTAACCAATGTACTGATTGTTCAATGAGAAACTATTTGTTCTGTAAACCTTCACCCAAAGTACAATAAAAAAAAAAAAAAAGAGAGAAGGGTAATTGTTCTAGGTTAAAAGAAACTTGAAGAGACATATCAAATGTAATGTGTGGACTCTGGTTCAAAGAAACTACTGTAATGGTTAAAAAAAAGGGGGGGGTAATAATTTGGAGGAACGTTAATAAGGATCACGTATTAGATAATACGGAGCCCTGGTGGTGCAGTGGTTAAGAGCTCAGTTGCTAACCGAAACATTGGCAATTTGAATCCCCCAGGCCCTCCTTGGAAACCTTATGGGGCAGTTCTACTCGGTCCTATAGGGTCGCTATGAGTCGGAACAGACTCAGCAGCAATGGGTTTGGTTTTTTGTTTTTATTAGATAATATAAAGGATTTATTATTGTCAAGTGTGATAATGATATCAGGATTATGCAGGAAAAAATTTTTTTTGTAGAAACACGGTTAAAGTATTTAGGCGTAAAATGTCAGGAAAAAAGTAAATATGGCAAAATATTAACAGATATTAAAATCTGAATGATAGATTTACAGTTCAATATACTAATACCTCCACTGCTCTAGATGTTTGAAATTTTTCACGATAAAAAGCTTATAGGAAAAATTATTCCCCTGTTCCCCAGCCACCTGACATACCACCTCCAGCTCCAGTTCCCAGTTTCTTTGTATTCTTCCAGAGATATTATTCATACATATGAAAATACATACAGTTTTTAAAAAACCACAAATGGTTGCAAAATGCACACCTTCTTTTGCACCTGGTTCTTTTCATTTAATACATCTTGGAGGTCACAGCATATATACAACATTTGCATCCCTTCTAACAGATGCATAATTTATTTAACCAGTCCCTTATCGATGGACATTTAGGAACTCTTTATTTCTTGATATTCTCTTTCAGATTAAAAAAAAAATAGAAAAAAAACTGACTGTAAAGTGTCAATTAGAGATTTAGCATGCTGGAACGCAATTGGAGTATTCATACGTAACCTATCTGCCTAGGAGCTCTTATCATTGGTACACAAAATAATCTTAAACTTCCCACTAAGGTACTCCAATTACAAAATACACAATATGTATACTTCTCACTGAGCTACTCTATGTCCCATGACCAAGTCACCCAGAAGCTACCACTATTCCCTGCCTCTTTTGTACAGTAGCCTTCAGAGCACTAGTGCTCTACCCCAGATGTGCAATAATCACCATTTCACAGTTTTTCCTTTTAAAATACCTTCCTTCAAATCAAAGCAGTCATTTGTGAACTAGCTGGACCAGACTAGTTTCAAACCCTCTACTTCTTCCAGGCCATTGTGAAGTTCCCATCAAAAACATATAGCAGGGACCTCATACCATCAAGACAGCAGTGCCGGGAGCAGAGCGCGTCCTTTGGCCCGGGTCTCTGCGCTCAGAACTCCTAGTCCACGGGAACACTGAAGAGAAGAAGGCCGACAGAGAGAAAAAGACTACCCCTGGAGCTGATGCCCTGAATTTGGACTTTCAGTCTACTTTGACTATGAGGAAATAAACTTCTCTTCATTAAAACCATCCACTTGTGGTATTTCTGTTACAGCAGCACTAGATGACTAAGACAGAATTTGGTATCGAGAGAGTGGGGTGCTGCTCTAACAGATACCTAAAATGTGGAAGCGGTTTTAAAACTGTGAATTGATAGATGTGCATCAGTGACAGAGGACCAGCAGCAGCAGAGAACCTACAGCAGCAGAGAAGCAGCAGCAGCAGACCAACAGCAGCAGAACCAGGAAACAGGTGAAAGATGGTGCTGGAGCTGACCCACGGAGCAAGAGAGCTGAATGCCTGTGAGCAGGAGGCTTCCTGGTGGAGTGGGCTTACCAGTGGAGCTACTGAGCTTTGGAACACTTGCCGCAGCAGGGCAGGTGCGGGTGTGAGGCCGGAGGGCCAAAAGGCCATAGAAAGCAGAAGCTGAAGAGACAAGGGACACAAGAAGCCGAGCTGCTTCAGCCTCAAAAGGTATGGCTATGACCTCAGGGGTTTCAAAGGGTGGAGCCATGGCCTCTGGTGTTTCTAAGGGTGGAGTTGTCACTCTAATGGACTAGGAGAATGGTGCGCCTAAAGCCAAGGGAGCAGAGTTGCTGTCCCAGCGGGCCTGGAAGGCAGAGCTGAAGCCCAGGGCCGAGGGGCCTCTATTCAAAATCCAGAGACTGTGGCCAATACCTACAGTCTGGAGGGCAGGGCTACTGTGTAAATTGTCTCAGAGAACAGAAGATTACTTTCAAAGCCTTGAGGGCAAATGTAATGTGTCCTGCTGACTTGCTTGGTGCATTATCACTGCTTTCCCTCTAGTTTCTCCCGTTTGTAGCTTGTGCCTGTTCTGCCATTGTACCTTTGGAAGCAGATAAACTGTATTCTAGATTTCACAGATGAAGAGGAATTTCTAGATTTTGGACTTGGAGTTAAGACTTTTGCTATGATATGATGGGGTGAATATGTTTTCCATGTTGTAAGGATGTGATTTTGGGGGGGCCAAATGTCTCCCCAAAAATGTGTGTATCAATTTGGCTAGGCCATGATTCCTGGTACTGTGTGATTTTCCTGTATGTTGTAAACCTGCCTCTATGATGTTAATGAGGGAGGATGGGTAGCAGTTGTGTTAGTAAGGCAGGCTGATCTACAAGGCTGGATTGTGTCCTGAGGCAATCTCTTGACATATAAAAGACAGAAGTGAGCAGTAAGACAAGGGGACCTCATACCATCAACAAAGTAGTGCCAGGAGCAGAGCGCGTCCTTCAGACCGGGGGTCCCTGCGCCGAGAAGCTCCTAGTCCAGGGGAACACTGAAGAGAAGAAGGCCGACAGAGAGAAAAAGCCTTCCCCTGGAGCTGATGCCCTGAATTTGGACTTTTAGCCTACTTTGACTATGAGGAAATAAACTTCTCTTCATTAAAAAAAAAACCATATAGCAAGTATCTTTAATCTAATTCAAGGCTCCTACCATTTTCTCCTACTATTTCCAGACTAAGACAGACTAGGAAGAAAGGCCTGCCTACTTCCAACAATTAGCCAATGAAAATCCTATGGCTCACAACAGAATATTGTCTGATAAAGTGCTGGAAAATGAGCCCCCTAGGTTGGAAGGCACACAAAATACACAGTGGCCGCAACAATGGACGAGCATACCAACAATCTGAAGATGGTGCAGAACTAGTCAACATTTTGTTCTGTTGTACATGGGGTCGCTATGCGTCAGAGCCAACTTAACAGCAACTAAAAACCACCAACATTTTCTTGTCTCAATAGTTAACACTAAAAACTGTAACTGTAATGGAGTTTGCTTCTCAACAGAAGTGCTTAGAACATCTAACTCATCTAACCTGGTGTAACAAGAAAACGATGAGGTTTGGCATCATACCAAACAAACCCATTACTGTCAAGTCGATTCCAACTCATGGTGATACTGCAGAGCAGAGGAGAACTGTCCCACAGAGTTTCCAAGGAGCACCTGGTGGATTAGAACTGCGGACCTTCTGGTTAGCAGACTTAACTCTTAATCACTACGCCACCAGGGTTTCCTTCGTATCACAGTGCCTGAATATTACCACTAACTCTAGAGTTAGGTGAGCTTCAGCAAATCATCACCAGACTCTCAGTGACCTCATCTGAAATGTGCTGCCAAAAACCACCTTCCATTACAAAATCTTATTAAGTTTTTGTGACAGACCTGAGTGTATCTGGCACATAAGTAACAGGTGCTAAATACATCCTAGTTGAATCTGAATACTACCTTCCACTGTTTTCACTCACCGCCAAACCTGAGAGTAGGGCCTAAAATTTTAAGATTTCCCATTGAGTTTAGAACAGTACTAGGCTCTCAGTAAGTGCTAAACGGTTATTTGTGGTTTGGATAAATTCGGTATAAACCACTATGGTGAATACAGTACTCATTTAAAGAAACTCCCTTAAGATGCAGTCTGAAGTTGCTAAGAGCTATGGAAATCTCAAACTCCCCAATAGGATGGTTCAATCTTACTCTCAAAGATGATTAAATTGAACAGATTGAAGGGGAGGGGGTACAAAGCATTTCCTCACCATAAATATGCACCGAGACTGGGACTAAATATTAAATTGACACATAGTAAGCGCTCCATAATTAGTAGCTATTATTAAGACGCATTCCACAAAGACAGAAGGCGGAAGGAAGAAAAAGAACGAGACTGTCAGTCACGAGGGGTCGAAAGGTGTCCCTAGCCTGAGACCCGCAGGCCTTAAAGCATCAGCGTGTACGGACTTCCAGCCCCACTGGGAGCCGAAGGAGTTCAGCGACCTCCCCTAAAGGTCAAGGCTTTGAAGCCACCCTTCCTGCTGGGGCTGGAAGCAGAGCCGAAACGCCCCCGCGAGAATCCGTACCCCGAAGCCAGAAGCACGGCCTACCATAAACCCGCGTGGGCTCTGAAAAGGGGGGAACACTGGGTTGCCCCTGCGCTGCAACCGGCATGAGCAGACACCCGGCCGCTCGTGCAGTCCCACCACCCAAGGGTCAGACCACCAGGACCCTCGGGCTCCGATACGCCTCAATCCAGCCCAGCTCCTCGATACTCACACTCACAGACGATCCCTCTTACTCCATCGCGCCGCCGGCGCCCCGGCGAGGGAGCTCCCTAACCCCCCCAGTCCCCTCCTCAGTTTTGGGTCCGGCGGCCCGATCCGGACCCGCTCCCCGCCGGGCACAGCCGCCGCCAGCGCGCAGGCGCACACCACCGCCGTGGCGCTCTTTTTTTTTTCTTTGCCGTTCGCCTTTCTCAATAATCTAGCTTTATTTGAACACAAGAGCGTGAACAATGGACACGGGGAGGGAAGCGGCTCTATTCCGAAAGAATGGTAGAAGACCGAGGACTCTCCAGATTTGCGGAAAAGTCAGTCCACTGGACGTCACCGTGACCCACCGCCCCCGTTCCCTTTTTTATTCTTCTTGCTCTTTCTGACCTCCTCTTGCTCTTACTCTCTTCTGAAATCCTCAACTCATTTAGGCGTGGCAGCTGTTGCAGCTAAACCACTCCTTCTTTCAAAAAACTCTGACGCTTAATGAAGCTGCATGGGCTTTAGAACAGACAAGACCTGAGTTCAAATCTTAACCCAGCTATTAGTAATTTGTGACTTTGGGCAAATTCCAAGTTTTCTTGGAATCTCAGTTTTTCTCCCAGTTAGTATTAGGATAATGATGTTCTATCTCTTAGGGTTTTGCTAGGATTAAATGAGATAACATAAGTCAGGTGCCTATTCATGAATGGTGCCTATCACAGAACAGACATTCAATACTAATGATTCCATCAATACTAATGATTATATTATTTACACATAAAAGAACTTTATTACTGACCTTAGCTCATACCTTAAAACTCAGGATGCTGCTTCAGTGACTAAAACTAGTCAGATAAACCAAGTTACATTAAAGTTGATAATGACGCGAAGTATTACTCCACGGACATTGTTGAACTTATACTAACATCTCTATTTAACTAGACTTTCAATGCCTCCACCTATGTGTAAAGCCAGATTGCTTCTAGAGGTTTAGGAAACTTCCAATTCTGTATTTGTGACATCACAAGTCCTTGAAACAGTCAAGAACGGGGGTAACTCCTCACTCTACTCTTCTTTAAAGGCATGCAATGGAACAACTGCTTTACCCAATAAGTTCAGGGCCATACTCTAAGGAAAAACCTGTAGAAGACCAAGGTCCAAATTGGTAAATGTCAAGGTAAGCCTGGGTCAAAATTTCTCAATCTTGGCACTGACATTTTGGACCAGGTAATTCTTTGTTGTAAGTGGCTGTCCTGTGCACTGTAGGATGTTAAGCAACATCCCTGGCCACTCAATGCAAGTAGCTTCCCCTCCTCTAACTTGTGACAGTCAAAAGTGTCTTTAGACATTGCCAAATGTCTCCTGGGGGGCAAAATAGCCTTTGGTTGAGAACCATTGCCCTAGACAAAAAGTAAAATTTTCATCACTGAGAGGGGTAGGTTTTGTCTCTACCCTCAGGGTGATTGTTTTTTGCTGCCTAGGTTACATACTATACCATACTTACAGGTTAGGACTTAAATGGAAACAGAATTCCCTACAATTTGTATGTCAGCTGTAAGAGCCAGGATAGCAGTAAACTGTACCATGCAAGTCTCTAGAGTTTGCTAAATATTTCTTTCAACTCATTCTGTCTGAAAATCTTTTCCATGCTCCACCCACTCCCAGGAAAATGCGGGTGGGGGAGGCTCTATGTAAGGATGCTTCTTAGGCTATACTTTTTCTGTCACTAATTCATTTCAATGAAATGCACATTTTTTAAATATCTATATATATATTTATTGTACTTTAGATGAAGGTTTACAGAACAAATAGTTTCTCATTAAACAGTCAGTACACATACTGTTTTATGACATTGGTTAACAACCCCAGGACATGTCAACAGTCTCCCTTCTCGACCTTGGAGGACCTTTTTTTTTTTTTTGGTGAAAATATACATAGCCAAAGTTATACCATTTCAAAAGTTTCTACTTGTAAAATTCAGTGACACAGATTACATCTTCCAGTTGTGCTGCTATTCTCACTATCCTTCTCCAAATTATTCCATCACCATTATCCTCAACTCACTGCCCCCTAGGCTTCCCATCAAACCTTTTGAGTTGTTGTTGTCAATCTGATCTCACATAGATAATTCTTTCTTTTTTTTTTTTTTTTTGTACCTTAGATGAAGGTTTGCGGAACAAATAGTTTCTCATTGAACAGTTAGTACACATATTGCCCGATGACAATGGTTAACAACCCCACGACATGTCAACACTGTCCCTTCTCAAACTTGGGTTCACTGTCACCAGATTTCCTGTCCCCTCCTGCCTTCTAGTCCTTGTCCCTGGACTGCTGTGCCTCATTAGTCCTGTTTTGTTTTATGAGGCTGTCCAATCCCCGGCTGAACGGTGAACTTTGGGAGTGACTTCACCACTGAGCTAAAAGGGTGTCCAGGGGCCATACTCTCGGGGTTTCTCCAGTCTGTCAGGCCAGTAAATCTGGTCTTTTTTTTGTGAGTTAGAATTTTGTTCTCCATCTTTTTCCAGCTCTGTCCAGGACCCTCTATTGTGATCCTGGTCAGAGGAGTCCGTGGTGGTAGCCCGGCACCATCTAGCTGTACTGGACTCAGTCTGGTGGAGGCCGTAAATGCACATTTTTTTAATCTCTGCCTTGCCATCATCCTGGATGACTTCCACATCCATGTGAATGACCAACCCAGGAGTTAAATCTCTAAATTCCTTAAACTCATTATGACCTTCTACTCTACTCCATCTCAACTACCCTGGACCTTGTTACTACCTGTAGATGCCTCATCTCCAGAGACATTAATGCAACTCACTGTTCAAATACCTGTCTTCCAGCTTCTTTGGCCCACCACAACACTATGACTTTCTTTGTCCTCATCAAGAGCTCCAATTCATTGATTCCCTTTCTCTTACCTCCCAATCCATCAGCCCTCTCCTGACTTCTGCCTTGAAATCCATGGTCTGCCAACTCAGTAACACTTTTGCCAATACCCTGAACTCCCTTGCATCTCTCTTTACTTTATGCCAGGGTTTCTCAGCCTGAGCACTACTGACATTTTAGACCAGATAATTCTTTGTCGTGGGGGCTATCCTGTTTATTCTAAGATGTTTAGCAGCATCCCTGGCCACTAGATGCCATTAATACTTCCCCTTGTCATCATGACACCAAAAATGTCTCCAGACATTGCTAAATGTCCCCTGGGGGAGGGGAGGGCAAAACTGTTCCTGGTTGAGAAACATTGCTTTGTACCAGTGATCATCTCAACCCTCCATGAACTCAACCTCTGCCCTCAAGAAGTGATCACTGCTTGAGAAAGCCACAAAGGGGAGCAGACTGGTAAATTCATCTTCACCAATCTTAAACAGGCCCTCTACAGTGCTGACCAGTCCAGCTACTTTTCTCTGGTTCACCTGCTCTGTCACTTTCTACAACAAACATTCCAGATCTTCTCCATTTGCCTTAAAACTCCCAACACCACCTCCTTTTCTCTCAGCACATGATCTCATCTCCTTCCACACAGAGAAAACAGAGGTCATCAGATGAGAATTTCTTCAACTTCCTTTACTAAACACACAAATTTACAAACAGCATCACACACTTCCTCTTACTGTAACTGAGGGGGTATCTTCTCTCTGTCTTCCAAGACATTCCTCCTATCAGTGCCTTCATTAGCTTCTACTCTCACCTTCTCAAGATCTTTACCATTATCAACTATCTCTTCTCTTTCTTCGTTATGCAATCTTTTTTTTTTCTTAGTTGGGTTTTCCCTATCATGCTCAAGTTTCTCCTGTCTTAGCTCTAACAAAAAAACAAAACCACCTTAACCCCTCATCCTTTGACTATCGTCTTTCTTTCTCTCTCACTCTCTCCTTCCTCCCCATGAAGGCCAAAGTTTCCTACTGCAATCTATTTTTCAGTCTCATCATTCCACCGAACAGCTATCACTAAGTTCACCAATGGCCTCTATGTTACTAAATTCAAAAGACATTTTTCAAGCTTTACCCTTAGGAATAGCCCACTCCATCTTCTTTTAAACACTCTTTTCTTCATTAGCGTGACCGCATTATTTTTAGAGGTGTCTGGAAGCCTTCTTGAAGGAAACGTCTAAACCTAGCATCCACTTGCTTAAAACCCTTCTACAGCTCTCTGTGGCCGTCGAATTGAAGTGTAGACTCCCTAGTCCCAAAATACAAGACCCTCGAAGATCTGGCCATTGTTGATCTTTTAAAGATTGTTTTCCCCTCCACTCGGGGATATACGATGAGCTCTAAGCCTCTAACCAAGATGAACTACAAAGAATTTCCAGAAGGCGCTATGTATTTCTTGGCATATGCCGTTCCCACAGCCTGGATAACTCTCTCTCCTTCCAGTATACCCGAGGGAACTCCTACTTATCCTTCAGGAGTCAAAAGTCACTTCCTCCGGGAACCCTTCCAGACACCTCTAAGAATAAAGGGCTTTGTTTATTGTGCGCCAACATTGCCTCAGGTTTTCTATGTGCCATGCACTGTATTCTATACATGATAATTTGTTTAAACCGTATCTCAGAACCGACTCTTCGGCAACTACGATATGTCAGTCTCAGTAGATCAAAAGACCCCGGAGGGCAGGGAATATTCGCTTCTTTTCTCAGCGTTCATCCAGCAGAGCGCCTGGCACACGGTTTGCCCTAGGTAAATGTTGTATTAATAAGTCCCACTTTCCAGGCAGGACTTCAATCTATCTGGTTAACGGCTGCGTTCCCAGGCTCTCCGCCTACGTGGCAAGGGGATTTAAAACCCTGGTACCGTGATTGGCTCCAGCTGCAGGGGTGTGTCGGTGCCCGTGGCACCGTGGAAGTGCGCAGGCGCGCGGCTCCGGCTCGCGCAGGCGCGAGACGGGCGCAGCTCTAGGTCCGTTCTAGGGGTGCCCGAGCTGGAGTCCGAGACAGGAGTGGCCGCAACTGCTTGGTGAGTCTCCAGGAGTAGGGCTGAGGGAGCGGGCCCGGGTGAAGGTTGTGATCCTACTCCGAGGAGTAAGAAGAGTATATCGTGACATTTGAAAAATTAGTGGGTAGGGTTCCAGCGGGGAGTGGGTGCTCTGGCCCTGACTCGGCAGGCCTGGGCCGGAGCGGGGACGCGAGGCGCCGGGAGACCATCGAGCGGCCGGCGGAAGAAGGGTGACGGGATGGTGGTTTCATAGACCCTTGAAACCAAGCAGAGATAAACTCCCCCCATTGTTGCTGTGGTCGGGAATAATAGACTATATGGTGACCACAGTCATCGGATAGTTCTGAATTAGTTTGAAGGACTCTGAGGTTAATGGCGTTGTGGTATCAGTCCATGCTCTCGAGGAAAGTCCATTCTTACCTTGCAGATTTACTGCGGACGCATGAAGAAAAAGATATGCAGGTAATAACAAGGTCTAGGGTAGTTGAGATGGAGTAGAGTAGAAGGTCATAATGAGTTTAAGGAATTTAGAGATTTAACTACTGGGATGGTCATTCACATGGATGTGGAAGTCATCCAGGATGATGGCAAGGCAGAGATTAAAAAAAAGTGCATTTAATTTAAATGAATTAGTGACAGAAAAAGTGTAGCCTAAGAAGCATCCTTACATAGAGCCTCTCCCCACCTCCACCTTCCTGGGGTGGGTGACGCATGGAAAAGATTTTCGTACAGAATAAATTGAACTAAAAAAAATAGTAAACTCTGGAGACTTGCATGGTATAGTTTACTGCTATGCTGGCTCTTAAAACTGACATACAAATTGTAGGGAATTCTATTTCCATTTAAGTCCTAACCTATAAATATGGTATAGTATGTAACCTAGGCAGTAAAAAACAATCACCCTGAGGGTGGAGACAAAAGCACTAGCTATCCCTAGAACCAAGAAAAAAACAAATGAACAAAACAGGCCCTGTGTCATGGACGTTGTCAGTCTTCACATATCATGAACCATACCACCATCATAACT
Source organism: Trichechus manatus latirostris (assembly GCF_000243295.1). NCBI lineage: Eukaryota > Metazoa > Chordata > Mammalia > Sirenia > Trichechidae > Trichechus > Trichechus manatus. The sequence goes on from NW_004444012.1 coordinate 10,797,520, forward strand.
TTTGCCTTTAGAGTATCATATGTGGGATTATTTTACTTCATATTTTAATAGGCTGTTTTTTAAACATTATCCTATTCCAAAGTGATAATCTTGAAACCATCGTTTTGATGCCTTTTATACCATTTTCTAGTACACTTTAATAAATAATAAATACACAGCTATTAAAGTTTACTTACTTAACCCTAAAATCATCTCATGTTTTTGCTCTGCACTTTGGAAAACATTGCTTCTGGGTATGCTGTTTGAGGCTTAGTCTACCCTTTTTTTTAAAAAAAAATTATTGTGGTAAGGTGTGTGTGTGTGGGTGTGTGGGTGTGTGTGTGGGTGTGTGTGTATACTCACCATGTTGTACAACCATCACTACTATCCATTTCCAAGTTTTTTTCATCATCCTTAACAGAAACTCAGTACTCCTTAACCAATAACTTTCCATTTCTGCCTCCCACCCCCCTCTGGTAACTATGAATAAACTTTGGTCTCTATGTATTTGCCTATTCTAGATATTTCATAGAAGTGGGATCATACAATATTTGTTCCTTTGTATCTGACCTGTTTCACTTATTATCATGTGTTCAAGGTTTATCCATGTCAGATCGTATATCAGAACTTCATTTCTCTTTATGGCTGAATAATATTCCATTGTATGGATACACCATACTTTGTTTAGTCGTTCCTCTGTTGATGGATACTTGGTTTGTTTCCACCTTTTGGCTATTGTGAATAATGCTGCTACGAACATTGGTGTGCAAATATCTGTTTGAGTACCTGCTCTCAAGTCTCTTAGGTATATACTTAGGAGTAGAATGGCTGGGCCATATGGTAATTCTTTGTTTACCTTTTTGAGGAACTGCCAAACTGTTTTCCACAGCAGCTACACCATCTTCCATACCCCTAGCGATGGATGAGGATTCCTCCAGTTTCTCCACATCCTTGCCAACAGTGGTTACCTTTCGTTTTTCTGATGATAGCCATCCTTTTGTTGTTAGTTCCTGGAGTTGGCTCTGAGTCATGGTGACCTTATGTATAATAGAATGAAACTTGCCCAGTCCTGTGCCATCTTCATGATGGGTATGTTTGAGCCCATTGTTGGTGGTTATTGTGTAGTGCCTTCCGACCTATGGGTCTTATTTTCCAGCATTATATTGGACAGTATTCTGCTGTGATCCATTAGGTTTTCATTGACTAATTTTTGGAAGCAGACTGGCAGGCCCTTCTTCCTAGTGTGTTTTAGTCTGGAAGCTCCGCTGAAACCTTTCCATTGTTGGTTACCCTGCTGGTATTTGAAATACCGGTGGCATAGCTCCAGCATCATAGCAACACACAAACCGCCACAGTGGGAAAACCTGAACGCCGGGTGGTGGATAACCATCCTAGTGGGGTTGAAGTGGTTAATCTACTCATTTTTAAAACAAACTGAGATGGGACTACCCGAACTCTAAGACTGTTGGGCTTCAGAATTATGTGGGCCCTGTGATGACATTTTTTTTAACACAAGTCTAGCAAACGTACTTATCTGTTTTTACCAGATGATAGTAGTTTAGAATAGCTAAAGGGAAAAAGAGGATGTTTGCTCTTTGACATTTTTGTGAAATCAGCTGCCTTTCATTTTTTTTTTTTTTTTTGAATTAAGACTTTTCTTTTCCTCGTTTGGTTCCTGTGACTCAGACATTCTGGAAACCTGTTTTTTAGCTGTGTTTGTACTCTGCATTGTGTATGTGTTAGCATTTATAATTTATGGTGTTTGTATCTATGGGTGTTGGACATTTTATTCCAGTACCATCTTTTGTTTCCGGATCTGTGAATTGACAATAGCAGATGATAGGGACTGGTCTTCTCTTTATTTTGGGGGAGAAGCCTTGAAGCAGATGGATCCAGAGCCTCCAACAATTGGAGGAAGCGGATTATGGAACCAGGAAACAGCATGTGCTTATTCCTTTTATAATTTTGAGGGTGGGGTGGTGAGGAGGAAAGAACTCTATTTGCACTTATTTAAATGCCCTGGCATTTTTGTCTTGGTTTCAATTTAGGTGTATTGCTTCTAAAATATTTAAATCACTGATACTATATTTTTCTGGAATTCCCTCATCTTCTTGTTAATTTTTGTGAGTTCTGTAACTTAGATTTAAAGTTTGTTTCATATTTATTTTGATGATTGACATTACCTTTAGATGGCCCTGTCATACTTACAAAATGAAATTCAAACTTCCTGGCATAGTATACAAAGCCCTTCACAACCTGTCTCCTGTTAGCCTTTTAAACCCACTCTCCCCCCCCAGTACACCCCACCCCCCACACGCACACACTGTATGTTCCTGCATGACCACTGAGGCCTTATATTGTGGCATCTCTTTGATAGTCTAAAATCGTACTTTTTAAAAAGAGTTGATCAGACTTGGAATTTAATTGACACAAATCAAATTCATGAGGGGGAAGAAGAAAGCCTTTGCCACCTAGTCAATTCTGACTCATAACTACCCTGTAGGACAGGCTAGAACTGCCCCATAGGGTTTCCAAGGCTGTAATCTTTACGGAAGCTGTCACATCCGTCTCCCACGGAGCAGCTGGTGGGTTTTAACCGCCAACCTTGCCGTTAGCAGCTGAGCGCTTTAACCACTGTGCAACCAGAGCTCCTTAAATTCATGAGAGTAGTTTAATAATTATTATGAAAAATTGTAATAGCTTTGTTGAGCACAATGTGCCAGGTACTGTTGTTCTATTTTCATGAAATAACTCAGTCCATATAACAACACTTGACCCATTGCCGTGGAGTCGATTCCAACTCATAGCAAGCTATTATAGGACAGAGTAGAACTGCCCTATAGAGCTTCCAAGGCTATAATCTTTACGGAAGCTGACTGTTTCATCTTTTACCCTCGAAGTGGCTGGTGGGTTCGAACTGCTGATCTTTCAGTTAGGAGCTGAGCACTTAACTCCTGCCCCACCAGGGCTCCTTTTTAACAACACTTGAAATAAGCATTAGTATTATTCCCATTTAATGAGAAAACTGAAGCACAAAGAATTAAGCAGTAGCCAGGATTTGGAACCATTATGTCTCCAAATATTAGGCGCTTAACCACTACGCTGTATTATCTTTTGTATGAGCAAGAAATGCCCCTCTTTTCATTTACTGTGGGGGTATTCTTTTCCAGGGACCTGAGTGCTTATGTTCTCTATCTGGCATCTGACTTCTGGAATCAGAATATTTGAGAAGCTAATCAGAAAGCTACTAGGTGAACTTGGAATCAGAGCCAGAATAGTTGGATGGCTGGGGTGAATATTTCATTCAGGCAGGGTGAAGCCTTGGCAGTCATCCCCACCCCACACTTGGTCAGATACTGTACTTATTTCAGATTGTATGTCTCCCTTCCCTGGAGAGTGCTGGGTGAATTGCAGCTTTAGCCCTTGAGCCACTTACCTTTCATATTGAGCACTTCCTTTCTGTTCCCACAGCCTTTCTTTTAGATATGGTCAATTTAATTGATAACAGTCACATCTAGGTCTGCCTTTCCAGGATGACAGCCAGGTCACTTAGAGTAAAATTATGGAAGTTACAAGATTCACCAGGACCTTAAGACCAGCTAAGGAACATCAAGCAGTAGATTACAGTAGAGGCTTCTGTAAAACTGAAGTGTAATTTTTGTCATCTTTTTGGTTGCTGATTTTTGGTGGTACTTTCCCACTCAGTGGTGTGATTTGTCCTTGATCTTGTGCTTCAGTGCACTTTGAAACCAAGATGTTTAATAGATATGATTCAGTATTGTACTTAGAAATTTGCATAGTTTGGGGGCCTTGATTAAGAATCGTTAATTTTTTTCCTGTGGAAGAGGGTAGAAAGGAAGCTTGAAAGAGGAAGGAAAAAGAGGAAACTAACCTTAACATAAATGAGACTTCCTTCTCATTTAAATGCCTTCAGGAAGAAGTAAATTTCCTAATAGCATCATGGGTTCTTTCTTTTTGGCGCAGAGTGTTCAGAGTATTCCGTGATGCTATGCACCCATTGTTTTTGTTTTTGAGTTGCATTTTTTTTTTAATGTCCCAATCATGTATTTTATTTTTCAAGTAATTGGAATAGTGATATTCAAATGACAGCATTATTTGTTTCTTTGGAGCAGAAATTATTACCTCAACTACCTGACGATAACAAGCATTGGCTATATGTGGTTCAAAGACATCCATTGAGAATACAGGGTTTAAAGGAGACACCTGTTTTAAATGCACAGAAACAATGTTATCCTTTTTTTTTTTTTTTTTAAAGAAATGTATATTCCTTTATTTGCTCCTTTCTTGAAGGGCAGGGAAAATATCATAGAAGCGGAATCTTTTTTTAATTTTTCGAATTGTGCTTTAGGTGAAAGTTTACAGAGCAAATTAGTTTCTCATCCAACAATTTATACACAGATTGTTTTGTGACATTGGTTGCAATCCCCACGATGTGTCAACATCCTTCCCTTCTCCACCCCAGGTTCCCTGTTTCCATTCATCCCGTTTTCCTGTCCCTTCTTGCTTTCTCCTCATTGCTTTCGGGCTGGCGTTGCCCATTTGTCTCATTTACATGATTGAGCTAAGAAGCACCTTCCTCACCTGTGTTATTGTTTGTTTTGTAGACCTGTGTAATCTTTGGCTGAAGGATAAAGTTCAGCAATGACTTCAGTTCTCAGTTAAAAGAATATCCAGGGGCCGTAGTCTTGGGGTTTCTCCAGTCCGTATCAGACCAGTAAGTCTGGGGTTTTTTTGTGAATTTGAATTTTGATCTACATTTTTCTCCCACTGTGTTTGGAACCCTTTATTGTGATCCCTGTGAGAGTGGTTGGTGGTGGTAGCCAGGCTATCTAGTTGTTCTGGGCTTAGGCTGGTAGAGGCTGTGGTACTTGTGATCCATCAGTCCTTTGGACTAATAATTTCCCTTGTGTCTTTGGTTTTCTTCATTCTCCTTTGCTCTGGATGGGATGGAACCAGTATATGTATCTTAGATGGCTGCTTGAAAGCTTTTAAGACCCCAGATGCTACTCTCTAAAGTCAGATGTAGAACATTTCTTTATGAACTGTGTTATGGCAATAGACCTAAACGTCCCCCCAAGACCATGGTCCCCACCCCTCAGCCTAGTAACTAGGTCCCTCAGGGTGTTTGGATGTGTCTATGCTGTTTCTATGACTTTGCCTTAATCAAGTTGTGCTGACTTCCCCTATAATGTATACTCTTTCCCATCACCAAAGTTACCACTTATCTACTATCTAGTTAGTAATTCCTCTCCCTAACCCTACCATCCCTCATAACCATCTAAGATTTTTTCTTTTTGTGTGTAAACCTTTTCATGAGTTTTTGTAACAATGGTCTCATACACTGTTTATCTTTTTGTGATAGACTTATTTCACTCAGCATAATGCCGTGCAGATTCATCCATGTTGTGAGATGATTCGTGGATTCATCCTTGTTCTTTATCATTGCATGGTATTCCATTGTGTGTGTGTACCATAATTTGTTTATCCATTCATCTGTTGATGGGCACCTAGGTTGTTTCCATCATTTTGCTATTGTGAATAATGCTGCACTGACCATGGGAGTGCATACGTCTATTCGTGTGGTGGCTCTTATTTCTCTAGGATATATTCCTGGGAACGGGATTGCTAGATCATACGGTATTTCTATTTCTAGCATTTTAAGGAAGCGCCATATCGTTTTCCATTGTGATTATACCATTTTACATTCCCACCAGCTGTGCATAAGAGTTCCAATCTCCTCGCAATCGCTCCATTTGTTATTTTGTTTTTTTTATTAGTGTCAGTAATGTTGGGGTGAGATGGTATCTCATTGTAGTTTTTTTTTTTTTTACCCCAGTTTCCTGTGTCCATTCAACCAGCTCCTGTCCCTTCCTGCCTTTTCATCCTGCTTTTGGACAGAGGCTGCCTATTTGGTCTTGTATATTTGATTGAACTAAGGAGGACATTCCTCATGTGTGCTATTTTTTGTTTTATAGTATTGCCTAATCTTTGAAGACTGGGCTTCAAGAATGGTTTCAGTTCTGGGTTAACAAAGCGTCTGGGGGCCATAGTTTTGGGGATTCCTCCAATCTCTGTCAGACTAGTAAGTCTGGTCTTTTTATGTGAATTTGAATTCTGTTCTACATTTTTCTACTTCTCTGCCTGGGACTCTCTGTTGTGTTCCTTGTCAGGGTGGTCATTGGTGGTAGCTGGGCACCATCTAGTTCTTCTGGTCTCCGGTTGGTGGAGTCTTTGGGTCATTTGGTCCTTTTGTCCTTTGGGCTAGTATTTCCTTGTGTCTTTAGTTTTCTTCATTCTTCTTTGCTTCAAGTGGGATGGGACCAATAGATGTATCGTAAATGGTCACTTGTAAGCTTTTAAGACCCCAGACGCTACTCACAAAAGTGGAATGTAGAACATTTTCTTTATAAACTATGTTATGCCAGTTGACTTCGATGTCCCTTGAAACTATGGTCCCCAGGCTCATTGTAGTTTTGATTTGCATTTTTCTAGTGGCTAATAATAGCGGGCATTTCTTTTTTTTTTTCCAATTGTGCTCTAAGTGAAAGTTTACAATTCAAGTTAGTTTCTCATACAAAAATTCACACTACACACATTGCTATGAGACCTTAGTTGCTCTCCCTATACTATGACAGCACTCTCCTCCTCTCTACCCCATGTCCACTCAGCCAGCTCCTGACCCTCTCTGCTCTCTCATCTCGCCTCTGGACAGGAGCTGCCCATTTAGTCTCATGTATCTACTTGAGCTAAGAAGCACACTCTTCACGAGCGTCATTTTATGTCCCATAGTCCAGTCTAATCTTTGTCTGAAGAGTTAGCCTCCGGAATGGTTTTAGTTTTGGGCTAACAGAGAGTCTAGGGGCCATGTCTTCTGGGGTCCCACCAGTCTCAGTCAAACCATTAAGTCTGGTCTTTTTACTAGAATTTGAGTTCTGCACCCCACTTTTCTCCTGCTGCATCAGAGACTTGCTGTTGTTTCCCTGTCAGGGCGGTCATTGTTGGTAGCCGGGCACCATCTAGTTCTTCTGGTCTCAGGCTGATGCAGTCTCTTGTTTATGTGGCCGTTTCTGTCTCTTGGGCTAATATTTTCCTTGTGTCTTTAGTGTTCTTCATTCTCCTTTGCTCCAGGTGGATTGGGACCAGTTGGTGCATCTTAGATGGCCGCTTGCTAGCTTTAAAGACCCCAGATGAGTGGGCGTTTCTTTATGTGTCTGTTAGCTGCCTGAATATCTTCTTTGGTGACTTGTCTGTTCATATCCTTTGCCCATTTTTTAATTGGACTATTTGTCTTTTTATTGTTATGGTGTTGCAGTATCTTATAGGTTTTAGAGGTTAGACCCTTTTCGGATATGTCGTAGCCAAAATTTTTTCCCAGTCTGTAGGTTCTCTTTTTACTCTTTTGTTGGAAGTCTGTTGATGAGCAAAAGTGTTTGATTTTTAGGAGCTCCCAGTTATCTAGTTCTCTTCTGGTGTTTGTGCATTGTTAGTTATGGTTTGGATCCTATTTATGCCATATATTACGGACCCTAGCATTGTCCCTATTTTTTCTTCCATGATCTTTATCATTTTAAGTTTTACGTTTAGGCCTTTGATCCATTTTGAATTAGTTTTTGTGTATGGTGTGAGGTATGGGTCCTGTTCATTTTTTTTACAGATGGGCATCCAGTTTTGCCAGCACCATTTGTTAAAAGACTGTCTTCTCCCAATTTAATGGACTTTGGGCCTTTGTCAAAGATCAGCTGACTGTAGGTGAATGGATTTACGTTTGGGTTCTCAATTCTGTTCCATTGGTCTGTGTGTCTGTCGTGTCAGTACCAGGCTGTTTTTTTTAAATTGTTGTAGTTTAAGTGAAAGTTTACAATTCCATTTAGTCTCTCATACAAAAATGTATACGTACATTATTGTGTGACCCTAGTTGCTCTCTCTGTACTGTGACAGCACACTCCTCCTTTCCATCCCTGATCTCCCGTGTCCATTCAGCCAGCTCCTAACCCTCTCTGCCTTCTCATCTCACCTCCGGACAGAAACTGCCCATTTAGTCTCATGTATCTACTTGAGCTAAGAAGCACACTCTTTACGAGTATCATTTTATGTCCCACAGTCCACTCCAATCTTTGAGGAGTTGGCCTTGGGAATTGTTTTAGTTCTGGGTTGACAGAGAGTCTGGGGATCATGCTTTCTGGGGTTCCTCCAGTCTCAGTCAGACCATTAAGTCTGGTCTTCTTACTAGAATTTGAGTTCTGTACTCACCTTTCTCCTGCTCCATCAGGGACTTTCTATTGTGTTCCCTGTCAGGGCGGTCATTGGTGGTAGCCGGGCTCTGTCTTGTTCTTCTGGTCTCAGGGTGATGCAGTCTATTGTTTATGTGGCCTTTTCTGTCTCTTGGGCAAATACTTTCTGTGTGTCTTTGGTGTTCTTCATTCTCCTTTACTCCACGTAGTTGGTACCAATTAATGAATCTTAGATGGCCGCTTCCTAGCTTTTAAGACCCCAGATGCCACTCACCAAAGTAGGATGTGGAACATTTTCTTAATAAACTTTGTTATGCCAGTTGACCTAGATGTCCCCTGAGAGCATGATCACCAGACCCCTGCCCCTGCTACTCTATCCCTTGAAGTGTTTGGTTATATTCAGGAAACTTCTTAGCTTTGGTTTAATCCAGTTGTGCTGACTTCCCTTGTAGTGTGTGCTGTCCTTCCCTTCACCTAAGATAATTCTTGTCTACTATCTAGTTAGTGAATAACCCTCACCCTCCTTCCCCACCCTTGTAACCATCAAAGAGTGTTTTCTTCTGGTTTAAACCTTTTCTTGAGTTCTTATAATAGTGGTCTTATACAATAGTTGTCCTTCTGTGACTGACTAAATTCACTCAACATAATGCCCTCCAGATTCCTCCATGTTATAAGATGTTTCACGGATTCATCGTGTAGTACCAAGCTGTTTTGACTACCATGGCTATTTAGTAGGTTCTGAGATCAGGTAGTGTGAAGCCTCCTACTTTGTTGTTCTTCTTCCATAATGCTTTATTTATCAGGGCATCTTGAGCTGCGTTTTTAACATTTCATGTTAGAATGGAATCTAGGAGAAGCTAAATTCTTTTATGCAGTAAATGATGGTCCATATCTGAATTTCTGATTTGTTTTGTATAATCCTTTCTTCCACTCCTTCCATCCATTCTCTTTAATTCGTCTTTAGTCTTCAAGAAAAAGCTGCTTAGCTGTATTGTGCGTATAAACCAAAAACCCATGGCTGTCAAGTCGATTCTGACTCATAGTGGCCCTATAGGACAGAGTAGAACTGCCCCATAAGGTTTCCAAGGAGTGGCTGGTTAATTCAAGCTGCAGACTTTTTTTTTGGTTAGTACCTGAGCTTTTAACCGCTGTCCCGCCAGCGCTCCATTGTGCCTATAGTTTTACTTTATTAGGTGCCTAGAATGGACCTTATAGCTCATGGTTTGAGGTAGTAAGTGTGTGCTTTCTTTATGGGATCCTCTTTTATCCACTTCTTAGTACTTTGCCATGAAAAACAGTAAAGAACCTGCTCAGATTTCATTAGAACCCGTTCCTGCCACCTAATATAAAATGTTTCCCAACCAAAGCCTTAGCAAAGGCCTTTTCTCTAAACATCTGTTGTAAAGTATTTAGGACAAATGCTCTTCCATGTTATTTCTATACTTTTATGCTTTGGAATGGATGATCAGCTGTAAATGATTGGAAATATTTATACAAACTTCTGTTTACTGTTAGTATGTGCCAACTGGAAGATTTCTCTAAAGAAAGGCCAAGAATTAGTGTTAAGTATATGAATTAAGGCCCAGAGTTTATTCCTTGTCTTCGTTTTCTCTAATCTTATAATTCTTTTTTGTGGGTTGTCGTAAGTTACTGTTATATTTTATGATGAAAATAAGTATGAAATTTAAAAGCAATGTGAGTACACTGCAAACTGTTTGACAATTGGGGGAAAAAAGAAAAATCACTCTTTACTATACTACCACAGCCACTGGTATTATTTTGATGATTCCCTTCCAGACTTTCTTCTGCCCATATTTTCTCCCTTGGTAATTATAATGCATATTTTATTTATTTATTAACTTATTTTCTTTACTTGTTTATTTATTAGCATTACTTTGTATACCAATCTTTGTAACATAAGTCCCTTTTTATCGCTGGTGTCAATTTGTTCATTATTGTTTGCCCAGCCTTAGCCAGAAACCCAAGAACCATTTTAAGGATAATCTTTAATTTTTTAGACATGGAAAACTATATATATTTATCTAGATAGGTACCTCTGAACAAGACACTTGTTTCAATTTAAACCTGTTTGATATCTGTCTTGACGTGTGTAAACTTATAATGGACATGAAAATAGTTCAGAAGTATACTCTGCAGAGTATCACCATCTTTAATATTCAAATTTAGCCTTGCAGATGGAACAGTATATTTAGTAGCTGTTTTAGTTATCTATGAGTTGGAATTGGGGGTTTGGTTTTTTTTTGTTTAAGTTGTCTAGTGCTGCTGTGGGGCCCTGGTGGTGCAGTGATTGTTTTTCTGCTAACCAAAAGGTTGTTAGTTCAAATCCACCAGCCGCTCCTTGGAAACTCTATGGGGCAGTTCTACTCTGTCCTGTCGGGTTGCTTCGCTATGAGTCGGAATCGACTCAATGGCAGCAGTCATCATCAGTCAGTGCTGCTATTACAGAAATACCACAAGTAGATGGCTTTAACAAACAGATTTATTCTCTCACAGTTCAGGAGGCCAGAAGTCCGAATTCAGGGCACAAGCTCCAGGGGAAGGCTTTCTCTCTTTGTTGGCTCTGGGGGAAGGTCTTTGTCATCGATCTTCCCCTGGTCTAGGAGCTTCTCGGTGCAGGGGCCCCGAGTCTAAAGGGCACGCTCTGCTCCTGGCCCTTCTTTCTTGGTGGTAATGAAGTCCCTGTCCTCTCTGCTCACTTTTCTCTATTAATCTCCAAAGAGATTGACTCAAGATACAGCATAATCCTGTAGATTGTGTCCTGCCTCTAATCCTGCCTCATTAACATAGATGTTAGGACACATGGGATAATTACATCAGATCACAAAATGGTGGTCATCCACACAATACTGGGAATCACAGCCTAGCCAAATTGACACATATTTTTGGGGAACACAATTCAATCCATAACAATAGCTATTATTTTCAACTGCATTGACAATGATGTCACCCATATTTAACATTGTTGCTTAACTTTTGTCTTGCCTACTATTTCTTTCTGCTTCAGTAATAATATTAAAATAATGGCTAACACCTATTGAGTGCCAGTCAGGTGTCAGGCATGGTACTGAGTACTTTGCATGATTTATCTTTTTTAAATCTTCACAAAAGATCTTATGAAGTAGATTCTGTTAACCCTTTAAACTAAGGCTAAGGGGTTAGATAACTGGCCTGAGATCATACAACAGATATATTGTGGGGCTAGAATTTGGATTCTGGAGTTTCTACTCCTAACCATTATGTTATTCTGCTATGAACAGAAGTTTTCACTTGTTGCAAATATATTGATTTACCATGAAAGTCTAATAAAAATATGCCAAAGAGAACCACAAATTTTATTAAACTGTGTTAAGAGTATAATAATAAACTATATGAGTGTAACTTGTAGAACAACTTCGTTGTGATTAATTTTGTTTTAAGGCAAGGAATAAGGCAGGAAACTAACTTGGGTAGAAAATTTACCTGCAAAATCCTTGATTTCCAGTATAAATGGAATTATTTTACAAAATCAGTCTTATATTGGTCTTGGCAGGCCCTGTGGAATTGATGGTGATTTAAAGTGCTGTTTCTTTATTTCTTAAATATCTCTCCATTTTGATGAATGAATCCATATGGATCTCCTGTTAATTAAGCTCCAAGGCCTTTTTCTGTGTATTCATTCTTTCCAATAGTTTTATGATCATTTTCTAAATTAATGTAATTATTTTGTTTCTAAATTACTATCAAACAGCTGACAACCAGGATTACTCTGGTCTTTCTATTTCTTTCAATTTAAGTGCTTTATTTGAATCTATGGAAGAGATTTCATGGTCTTATAGAAGGCATCTGAAATTTTGAAATGAGCGATCAGATAGGATGCTTAGTCTATTTTCTGATATTCAGCAGTTCTCATATGATCTGATATTTACTAAGAGGGGCACTTTGGCTCTCCTTGATTTCAGAGTAAATCCAGATTTGAATGATGGATCTGCTCTTTACCGGCTCAGTTACTTAAACAGAGTGTTAGTTTCTCCATCTATAAAAAGGTATAATGAAGATAATGAGATATATAAATACGTAGGAGCCCTGGTGGCACAAACAGTAAGTGCTTGGCTGCTAACCAAAAGACTGGAGGTTTGAACCTAGCCAGAGGCTCCATGGGAGAAAGACATGGTGATCTACTTTCGTAAAGATTGCAGCCAAGAACACCCTGTGGGACATTTCTACTCTGTCATGTGGGGTTGCAATGAGTTGAAATCACCTAGAGGGCACATCATAACAACATAAATACTTAGTAGAGTTATCTGGTGCATAGTAGGTACTCAGTGTTTCTTTTCTTTTCTCCCATTTTAAGAAATTTATATTAGGAGTCTTCTAGTAAACCCAAATGAATCACATAGATTATAAAAGTGCTGAAAAAAAATCTTGTATTTTCCCCTCAATGGTACACAGTTAGCATAGGGGATTACATTCCTGGGAACATTGGAAAAATAACACAAATATTCAATCTATTAGATTAAATCTGCAGAGGGTAAATTTATTGGGATCTTTGTGTTAAATGATTTTTCTTCTTCTCTAATTCTCTTTACCTCAACGTTCTGGGTAACCTTTTCTTGAATCCATAAGAAAACCTTGAGATAATAATGAATATGCATAAAACTAATTAGCTAATTCTAGGTGGTACCCTGCTTGAGACTTGTGAGCAGTTTAGCAAAGGCTAATAAGAGCTTAAGGGGTATTAGTCTTTGTTTCCTTGTCCTTCCCCTTATAATTTTACTTTGTCTCCTACTTCTGTTTCCAATAATCATGTGCTCAACACCCTCAGGAATCCAGATTAGAGAAGTGTAGGCAGCTGTGTCCTGATGTCAGAATGCCAAACATGTGAGAACTTTCTAGACGTCTGTTCTTCATCTTGTGTGTCATCTGCTTAGGGAAGAAAAAAGTATTAGACAGAGCTTTGAGTTCGCTGAAGGGTGTGTCCTTCAAAATGACCCCATTGGCATGTCAGGAGTGATTCTTCACATTCTACCTGCCAGCTACATCTGCTTTTTTTAAAAAAAATATTTAGAAGGCAGAACTCTTGGAATCTTCCATTTTGACAGAGGTGAAATTTGTATTCAAGCCTCTTTTTGAACCTATGTGGAGTTTTGCAGGTTTTTACTAAGAAGATAGCAAGTATTGATTTGTAATTGGCAAAAATAGCCTCCAGGAGTTGAATTACAAAATTATACAAATTGAGAGAGCTGGGCTTTCTTACACCAAAATGTCACCACTACCCACAGGCTGTTGTTGTTAGGTACCCCTGAGTCGGTTGGGACTCATAGTGACCCTGTGTACAACAAAATGAAACACTGCCTGGTCCTGCTCCATCCTCTCAATCGATGTTATGCTTGAGCTCATTGTTGCAGCCACTGTGTCAACCCATCTTGTTGAAGGACTTCCTCTTTTTCGCTGACTCTCCTATTTACCAAGTATGATGTCCTTTTCCAGGGATTGGTCCCTCCTGATAACATGTCTGAAGTATGTGAGCCAAAGCCTTGCCACCTTTGCTTCTAAGGAGCATTCTGGCTGTACTTCCAAGATAGATTTGTTCATTCTTCTGGCAGTCCGTGATATATTCAGTATTCTTCGCCAACACCATAATTCAAAGGCGTCAAATCTTCTTCGGTCTTCCTTATTCATTCTGCAGGTTTCACATGCATATGAGGTGATTGAAAATACCATGGCTTGAGTCACTAGGAGCCCTGGTGGTGCAGTGGTTAAGAGCTACGGCTGCTAACCAGAAGATCGGCAGCTTGAATCTACCAGCTGCTCGTTAGAAACCCTATGGGGCAGTTTTACCCTGTCCTGTAGGGTCGCCATGAGTCGGAATTGATTTGACAGCAGTGGTTCAGAAAGTAGAGGTACTGCTTTCCTACTGGAAAAAGCACTGCACTAGAAGTCCTAAAACCTGAGTTTTAGGTTCACCTCCGGTAACTAGCTAGCATTAAATAGCCATTTACCCTCTCTTGGCCTTAATTTCTTTACTTACCCTATTTTCCTGAAATCCCCACTCTGCTCAAACAAGCTTGCTTTGTGTATCCTTATTCTTACAGAATATCCACATTTCCTTTTCTGTGTCTTTATCAGGAGTTTTGATTCATCATGGATAATCTGTCATCAGAAGAAATTCAGCGGAGGGCTCACCAGGTTACTGATGAGGTAAATATTTTTCTTGGATTAAGTAATGAATTCTATGTCAGTTTTCACAGTGAGGGGATGAGAGGACCTTCCTAGAAGATAATTTTATTCTTCTTCCTCCTCCCTTTATATCCAAGATCACATTTGCACCTTAGTGCCATTGGTGGTTCCTTTTTTTAACTCACCAAAACTAAATAAGTGAAAACAATTTGTATGATTTTTGTAGATAGTCTTTACTTATCAGTTACTTGGAATTCTAAACCTTCTTTTTGTATTTAACAGGATTTTCTAATATCTGTATAGTATACCTAGATTTTTATTTACATTAAATTTTTATGTACCTGATTCATGCCACTTTCTAAATTTTTTCCTGGTAGGAAGATCTAAAGATCACCTTGTAAGAAGAAAATAACTAAAATTATAGTGATCAACTTTCTCTCTCTTTTTTTTTTAATCCATTTTTTGAATTGAGGTGAAATTCACATAACATACAATTAACCATTTTAACGTGAACAATTCATTGGTGTTTAATGTATTCACAATGTCGTACAACCACAGCTCTCTCGTTTCAAAACTTTTTCGTTACCCTATAAAAGCACCCTGTACCCATTAAGGAGTCACTCCCCATTTCGTATCCCCCCAGTCTCCGGGTAACCTCTAATGTGCTTTCTGTTTCTATGGATTGGCCTATTCTGGATATATCACATAAAAGGAATCATGCAATATGTGACCTTTTGTGTCTGGCTTATTTCACTGAGTATAATGTTTCTGAGGGGTAACAGGTATCAGTACTTAGTTCTTTTTATGGCTGAATAATATTCCATTGGCTATATGTACCACGTTTATCCATTCATCCATTGATGGATCTTTGTTTTGTTTTAAAGGGAGGGATAGGCTAGCAATTTTTAAAGAGGGGGTAGGTTAGCAGTTTTTAAAAATAAGAGTAGAATTATCAGTATAGCCTATGATCAGATTTTTGTTGTTACATATTTTGCAATGTTAAAAAAACTCTCTTTTTTTTAATCTAGTCTCTGGAAAGTACAAGGAGAATCCTGGGTTTAGCCATTGAGGTAAGAAAGTATTTAATCATTGAGTTAAGTATAGAAACTGGATAGGGAGGGATCCTGATACAACTAGCAGGAGGTCCCTCGTCTCTCTGCTTGCTTCTGTCTTTTATGTCTCAAAAGAGATTGACTTAAGACACAACCTAATCTTGTAGATTGGTGTTAACAGTCGGGAAGGTATTACATCAATATGCTTTATGATTTGAAGCTAGCAATTGCTAAGATTGTCAAACCATGTGCTAATGGGCTGTCTTAGTTATCTAGTGCTGCTATAACAGAAATACCACAAGTGGATGGCTTTAACAAAGAGAAATTTATTCTCTCAGTCTAGGAGACTAGAAGTCCGAATTCAGGATGTCAGCTCCAGGGGAAGGCTTTCTCTCTCTATTGGCTCTGGGGGAAGGTCCTTGTCATCAATCTTCCCCTGGTCTAGGAGCTTCCCAGCGCAGGGATCCTGGGTCCAAACAACACGCTGCTCCTGGCATTTCATTCTTGGTGGAATGAGGTTCCACATCTCTCTGCTTGCTTCTCTCTTTTATATCTCAGAAGAGATTGACTAAAAATACAACCTAATCTCATAGATTGAGTCCTGCTTCCTTAACGTAACTGCCTCTAATCCTGCCTCATTAACATCACAGTGGTAGGATTTGCAGCATACAGGAAAATCACATCAGATGACAAAATGGTGGACAGTCATTCAGTATTGGGAAGCATGGCCTTGTTAAGTTGACACACATTATTGGGGAACACAATTCAATCCATAACATGGGCCTTTTCTATTTTCCCCTTTGGCAGTATAGAATATGACAGGGAAGATCAATTCCCCATGAATTTGTGACTTAATTATTTCATGCAGGGTTAATATGTTAAAATGTGTTGGTTTAAGACTACTAGTTATGTTTGTAGCTCTAATCCACTGAGAACTTGGATTTCTAAATGATTCTGTCTTGCTATTTGTCAGCCCTCATAGTTTTTGTTTTGTTTTGTTCTATTGGCTTTTTTTTTTTTCTTTTAGTCTCAGGATGCAGGAGTCAAGACCATGACTATGCTGGATGAACAAGGGGGTGAGTTGAGGTCGTTGGCAGAAACTCTTGATTTGACTTATGCCAAAAAACCCTATCAAATTAACCATGTAAAAAGTTCAATGGTTGGGAGTATCTTCCATTTGTAAGATCAAGGAGTGATATGTTTATTTCTGTTCTTCTGATTTGAGTTATATCATTTTCATTGCCTATTTGGGGTGGGGAGGCAACAATGCCCAATTGTATGACAAGTATGTGTTAGGCCAGCAGGGCACTGATGAGCTTATTGTGTGCATTTGGTTGTATGCACATTAGACATTATGATACTCTTGTATCATCCTCAGAGAGCAAATTAAGCCCTAAGACAGGTCTAGATTCTAGTGAGCTTGGGAACATCCAATATGAGTTGGCCCTGAGTAATCTGGTTTAGTTTTTATTAGTCTTGTGACAATCCTCAGGTTTTGAGCCTATTAAATGATAGATGATGTTCGGGAGCTGGTCTGGTCTAGTACACTTAATTTGGTTCCAAGAATGATCTTGAAACAAATCCTCGTGTACTCCTAGTCTACAAATTTCTCAAGAACAAATCTTTCCACAATAAGAGAGGCCAGGTACCCTCAGGATCAGTATGTGAGAGATTGTTTGCATGCTGGACAGCTTGTAGTATCTTCTGGTTCTGCTGTACTCACTGCAGTGGGTCATTGGTAGATTCAGGGTTGAACTTTACTAATCCATAATACCATTTTTTGGCTGGCATTATGACTGTAACACAAAATTTAACTTCTACAACTTGCTTACAGAACAACTAAAGCGTATAGAAGAAGGCATGGACCAAATAAATAAAGACATGAAAGAGGCAGAGAAGACTTTAACAGAACTCAACAAATGCTGTGGCCTTTGTGTCTGCCCATGTAATAGGTGAGTTGATAAATCAAGACCTTTAAAAATATAATTTAGATTCACTTTCCCTTCTTCCTCCTCTCACCAAAGAAAGTCGGAAGTGTGACTTTGTTAAGTAGGCTTAAGGTATTTCTCCTTTGGGCAAATTGAGCTTTTCATGTGGACATGTTCAGTGAAAACCATGGCTTAAATGACTGATTCTTGGATTAAGTACCAGTTTCATTTTTTATAATACGTGAAGAGGTTTGGAAATACATCTGTATGATACAGAGCAGGATGGAGTTAAGCGTCTTTTCCCTTCAAATGAAAAGTATTAAACAATATAGATATTTTGTGTTAGGCACTTGAGGGATAGCTAAGGAGTAAAGAACTTGGACCCTGTGTTAAAAAACTTACTTTGTGGTTGTATAGATGAGAAAGAATAGCAAAAAATAAAAGATCATATGTAATCCAGTGCTAGATCATGTGATAGAGGCTAAGGTTAGGGGCACAGTGGAGAACATCTTACAGAAGAGATAGGACTTAGGACTTGGGTTGGGCTTTGAATGATTAGGAGGATTTGCATGAACATGGAGGAACTGACGGGGCATTTCCTGTGGAAGAATCAGCATAAACAAAGATTAAGGAGGAGTTTGACTTAACTGACCTGAATGATTCAGATAGATGAGAAGTGGAAACTAAGATATAGGTAGGTGGTAGATGAGCTTGAATGCCAAACTAAGGAGTTGATGGACTAGAATGGAGTTTAAAATGCACACCAGGAGAAAAGTTTGAACCTTTTGTAGTCTAGGCTCGTGAGGCAGAACTTTGTCAGTGAGATTAGAGGAAAGAATAAGTCAAAGAGAGTTAATTTTAAATCAAATGACTCTATCAAATGTAAAGAAGGAAGAATCAAAAACGACTCTGAAGAGTTGGTGTCTCTAGTAAACTAGGATATGAAGAGTATCCCAGTGACATAAATGGTGGGGTTGAAAAAGAAGAGGGAGAGGCTTTGGAGAGTAAGGGTAGTCCCAGCAATTAGAGATGGCTGCTTTAAATACAATGCATTATGTAGTAGAGTCTTTAAACTATTTGTATATAGGATATGAGATTATGCTTGACACAAAGGAATTCATTTTTTTTTTTGGTGACTCCATTGTGAATATTTAAATCCTCAATGATGTTGACAACATTAAATGTATTCAGACCAAGGTGAGGTTGGGACTAAGGCAGTTAACGATTATCTTTTCTTCTGTTGGAAAGAACTAAGTAATCTTTATTTTAAAAAGTAACTAACAGAACAACTGCTTTGAACTTTACCCTTAGTTGAAACAATGTCTGGAGATTGAATGATTATTTTTACTGCTGAAAATTCATTTTTAAAGAGCTTTACTGTGATAGATTGAATTGTGTCCCCCCAAAATATGTGTCAACTTGGTTAGGCCATGATTCCCAGTATTGTGTGGTTGTCCTCCATTTTGTGATTAGGGTGGGATTGTAACACCCTTACTAAGGTCATATCCCTGATACAGTGTAAAGGAGTTTCCCTGCGGTGTGGCCTCCACCACCTTTTATCTTACAAGAGATAAAAGGAAAGGGAAGTGAGCAGAGAGTGGGGGACCTCATACCACCAAGAAAGCAGTGCCAGGAGCAGAGTGCGTCGTTTGGACCTGGGGTTCCTGCATGGAGAAGCTTCTAGTCTGGGGAAGATTGATAAGAAGGCTGACAGAGAGAGAAAGCCTTCCCCTGGAGATGACCCCCTGAATTTGGACTTTTAGCCTGCTTTATTGTGAAGAAATAAATTTCTCTTTGTTAAAGCCATCCACTTGTGGTATTTCTGTTACAGCAGCACTAGATGACTAAGATATACACAAACATTAGTACCTCTGTGTCTCAGCTGGTCTGGTAGATTAACCAAGAGTGGCATAAAAAGATTTACAGACTCTTAGTATTTTTACTCCTTACAGGAGTTAGGGTGGAGGAGCTTTTGATATATTGTCATACTTTTCAGATAAGTGTTTTCATGTGACAGCATTTTCTGTGCCATTTTTACTAGAGAAAATACATTTAAGTTACTTGTTGGCCAACTTTAGTGTTGGTTTGAGGATATGAGAAATTAAGATTTGACAGTTTCTTCCTAGTTTTATTCATTAGCTTCCTATTCTAAGACAAATCCATTGACCTGTTTCTACCTATGTCGACTCTGAAAATTTGTATTTTAATAACTATGACTTGTCTGCCAGGGTTTAGCAGATTACTTTAACCAAACAGGTTGTAAATGGCACAGATTATTTGACTCAAAGTCTTAGCTATGTTTTGAAAACTTACTTCATGTGCCTTTCTCCTGTGTTCCATGTTGACTCTTGGAAGAGTACAGAGGAGAGAAAGTCTAGAAGAGCAAGCAGGAAGAGATCCTCTTTAGAACCTGGAGCAAGGTCAGCTCTGAGTCAGAGGCTGATAAACAGAAAGAGCAGTGAATCCTGAGGTGGTCTAATATCATAGACAGTGGTCAGTGGAGCTACAGAGGGATTCATCTTATTTCCCTTTGTGTATTCCAGCCAAGCATAGGCAAGATTTTCTTGGAAAATCGTGAGAGAGAAGATAGAGTATGGCCCTGCTTTGAAGCAGTCTTCAGCCTCTTACCTAGTGGGTCAAGAGAAGGTGTGTCTTAACAGATGGAATCAGGGAGACTGCTAAAACAGAATGGTTGTTCCCTGAAGAGGACAGAGTAATTTCTTGTCCTCAGCTCTACCTCCTATCATACCTGCCAGTATCTTGCTCTTTCTAATCTTACCTGCTAATCTGTGTTTTGTTTAGGCTGATCACATAAATAGCATTGACATGAGCTTCTCCAAGGCCCACAAAGGGCGTTTGTGTATTGCTAGTACTACTATGAGTAGCAATAACAACCCAGGTTCACAGTTCTGTATATGTAATTTGGAAATCTAAAAAGCTCTGAAGGCCAACAGTTTTTTTTTTTAATCCCGTAATTTGGTGCCACAACTCATTAAACTTTAAAATGTGACCTGAACGGAAGCTATTTATAGTCTGTATTTATCATAGTGTAAATATTAATTTGTTTTGCTGCAGAAATATTAATGTATTTGATTATGTGGTACTGTTCAAAGTATCTGACATCCAAGAGTTTGAGGTGAGGGTTGTGAGCCTGTATAATAATTTAAACTCTTTCTATTCTAAGCACATTAAATTTAACCCTCACAGTAACATTAATGTAAGATAGGTTTTCTTTTTATTATCATTTTGCATATGGGGAAACGGAGGCATACAGACGCACTAGCAAATGGAAGAGCTGGAATTCAGAACCAAGCAGACTCAAGCAATAAGACAAGAAAAAGAAATGAAAGGTATCCAGATTGGAAAAGAAGAAGTAAAATTATCTCAATTTGTGGATGATATGATCTTATATATAGAAAATCCTGAAGAGTCCACAAGAAAACTTCTAGAGCTAATAGAGAAATTTAGCAAAGCTGCAGGATACAAGGTCAACAAACAAAAATCAGTTGGGTTTCTATACACCAGCAATGAGAACTCTAAAAGGGAAATTAGGGAAACAATCCCATTTAAAATAGCATCTAAGAGATAAAATACCTAGGAATAAATCTAACCAGGGACATGAAGGACTTACACAATGAAAACTATAAAACACTGCTGAAAGAGATTAAAGAAGACTTAAATAAATGGAAAGATATTCCATGTTCATGGATTGGAAAATGTAATATTGTTAAGATGTCTATACTACCCAAAGTGATCTATGCATTCAACACAATCCCTATCAAAATTCCAACAGCCTTCTTTACAGAAATAGAAAAGCCAGTCCTCAACTTTGTATGGAATGGCAAGGGGCCACGAGTAGCTAAAGCAATGCTGAAAGAGAAGAACAAAGTAGGAAGACTGACACTTCCAGATTTAAAAACATACTATACAGCTATAATAATCAAAACAGCTTGGTACTGGCATAACAATAGACATATAGACCAGTGGAATAGAATTGAGAATCCAGAAATAAACCCACACATCTATGGTCAACTGATTTTTAACCGGGGTACTAAGTCCATTCTATGGGGAAAGAAGAGTCTCTTAAATAAATGGTGCTGGAAAATTGGATTTCCACATGCAGAAAAATGAAACAGGATCCATGCGTAACACCACACACAAAAACAAATTCAAAATGGATAAAGGACCTAAATGTACAGATTAAAACCATAAAATTCTTAGAACAACAAGCAGGGGGAACAATGTCAGGCCTAGGTCTTAAGAATGGATTGTCTAACATAATAAAAGCACAAACAGCAAAAGACAAAATAAATGGGACCTCATAAAAATTAAACACTTTTGTTCATCAAAAGCCTTTACCAATAAGCATAATAAATATTTACGCACCCAACGACAGGGCTCCAAAATACATAAACTCTAACAGCATTGAAAAGAGAGATAGACAGCTCCATGATAATAGGAGACTTCAACATACCACTTTCGGTGAAGGACAGAACATCCAGAAAGAAGCTCAATACAGATACGGAAGAGCTAAATGCTACAATCAACTAACATGATCTCACATACACTGAACACCGCACCCAACAGCAGCCAAGTATACTTTCGTTTCCAATGCACATGGAACATTCTCCACAACAGACCACACGTTAGGCCATAAAGCAAGCCTTAACAAAATCCAAAGCATCGAAATATTACAAAGCATCTTTTCTGACCATCAAGCCATAAAAGTAGAAATCAGTAACAGAAAAAGCAAGGGAAACAAATCCAAACACATGGAAACTGAACAACACCTTGCTAAAAACTTCTGGGTTATAGAAGAAATTAAGGATGGAATAAAAAAAATTCACAGAATCAAATGAGAATGAAAACACATCCTACCAGGACCTTTGGACACAGCAAAAGCAGTGCTCAGAGGTCAGTTTATAGCAATAAATGCACACGTCCAAAAAGAAGAAATGGCAAAAATGAAAACATTAACTCTACAACTCAAACAAGTAGAAAGAAAGCTGCAAAAGAAGCTCTCGGGTGCCAGAAGAAAGGAAATATAAGAATTAGAGCAGAATTAAATAGAGAATAGAAAAACAATTAAAAGAGTTAACAAGACCAAAAGCTAGTTCTTTGAAAAGATCAACAAAATCGATAAACCATTGGCCAAACTGACAAAAGAGAAACAGGAGAGGAAGCAGATAACCCAAATAAGAAATGAGATGGGTGATATCACAACAGACCCAACTGAAATGAAAAGAATCATAACAAAATACTATGAAAAATTGTACTCTAACAAATTTGAAAACCTAGAGGAAACAGACAAATTTCTAGAAACTCACTACCTACCTAAA
>NW_004444012.1:10820346-10822455 GCF_000243295.1 Trichechus manatus latirostris
TGAGACCAGAAGAACTAGATGGTGCCCAGCTACCACCAATGACTGCCCTGACAGGGAACACAACAGAGAGTCCCTGAGGGAGCAGGAGAAAAGTGGGGTGTAGAACTCAAATTCTAGTAAAAAGACCAGACTTAATGGTTTGACTGAGATTGGAGGGACCCCAGAAGACATGGTTCCCGGACTCTCTGTTAGCCCAAAACTAAAACTATTCCCGAGGCCAACTCTTCAGACAAAGATTAGATTGGACTATGGGACATAAAATGATACTTGTGAAAACTAGATACATGAGACTAAATGGGCAGCTCCTGTCCAGAGGCTACATGAGAAGGCAGAGAGGGTCAGGATCTGGTTGAATGGACACGGGAAATCCGGGGTGGTGGAAAGGAGGAGTGTGCTGTCATAGTATAGGGAGAGCAACTAGGGTCACATAACAAGCTATGTATAAATTTTTGTATGAGAAACTAACTTGAATTGTAAACTTTAACTTAAAGCACAATTAAAAAAAAAAAAGACTTTATCAAGAAAAGTGAAAAGCCTACCAACTGGGGGAGTATCTTCAATAATCATATATTGACAAGAATCTAATAAGTAAAGTATATATAAAACTTTGACAACTTAACAAAAAGAGAACTGAGTCTTTCAATGGGCAAAGGACTTGAATAGACATTACACCAAAGAGGACATTGAAATGGCTACCAAACACACGAAAAGATGCTCAGTGTCATTAGCCATCAGAGAGATGCAAATCAAAACAACAATGAGATACCATTTTACTCCCACTAGGATGGCTAAAGGCGTGGTACAGTGGATAAGAGCTTGGCTCCTAAACAAAATGTTGACAGTTCAAATCCGCTAGCCACTCCTTGGAAACCCTATGGGGCAGTTCTACTCTGTCCTATAGGGTCACTGTGAGTTGGAGTCGACTTGACAGCAATGGGTTTGGGTTTAGGATGGCTAAGATTAAAACAACAACAACAACAAAGTAACCATTGTTGGTGAGGATGTGGGGATATTAGGAACCTTATTGATTGCCGGTGGAAATGCAAAATGGTACAGCCATTTTGGAAAACAATGTGGCGGTTCCTCAAAAAATTAAAAATAGAACTGTCATATGACCCAGCAGTTCCACTGCTGTGTATATACCCAAAACACTTGAAAGCAGAAACTCAGAGACCTGTACACCAGTATTCATTTTACCATTATTCGTGATAGCCAAAAGGGTGGAAACAAGCTAAGTGCCCATCAACAGATGAATGGATAAACAAAATGTGGTACCTACATACGATGGAATACTACTCAGCCAGTAGGAGAAATGAAGTCTTGATACATGCTATAATATGGATGGAGCTGGAAGACATTAGGAGCTCTGGTGGCACCGTAGTTAAGAGGTACTGCTGCTAACCAAAAGGTCAGCAGTTTGAATCCACCAGCCACTCCTTGGGAACTCTATAGGAGCATTTCTACTCTGTCCTATAGGGTTGCTATGCGTCGGAATCAACTTGACGGCAATGGGTTTGGAAGACATTATGCTGAGTGAAAGAAGTCAATCACAAAAGGATAAATATTGTATGACCTCATTTATATAAAAAGACAAGAAAAGACAAATGTATAGAGAAGAAAGTTTATTAGTGGTTACAAAGCATGGGAGAGAAGGGGAAACAGGAGGTTAATGGTGATGGAAATTGATTAAGGGTAGACTTGCACAGATGATTAATGTAATTGCTGTCAATAAGTTGTACACCTGTAAAAAGTTGAAATGGCAAAAGTTGTATTATAGACATATGTACAACGACCAAAAAGAAAAAAAAAGAGTAGCTGCTGAGTTTCCTCACAGGATTTAGTTTTCTTGGTTTGGATGTTTAGGGTCATGGTTTCATGGGCCATCCCAGTTAATTGTCCTAATTAACATGTTTAGTGCTTCTCTTCTACCTGCTGGTTTTGCGTAGTGCCGTGCCTAGGATCTTAAAGGTTTGCAAGCTGCTATCCAAGGCACAACAATTGGTAGTTGCTTGAAGCAACAGAGGAAGGAGAGTCAGAAATAGGATATGGAATGTGTGGCTAATTGCTTCCATGAACATCTACCTTATTTGCCATGAGACCAGAAGAACT
>NW_004444012.1:10822555-10825110 GCF_000243295.1 Trichechus manatus latirostris
ACATGATCTTATCAATTGATGCAGAAAAGGCATTTGACAATGTCCAACACCCATTCATGATAAAAACTCTCAGCAAAATAGGAATAGAAGGGAAATTCCTCAACATAATTAAGGGCATTTATACAAAGCCAACAGCCAACATCATCCTAAAAGGAGAGAGTCTGAAAGCATTCCCCTCGAGAACAGGAACTAGACAAGGATGCCCTTTATCACCACTCTTATTCCACATTATGTGGAGGTCCTAGCCAGAGCAATTGGGCTAGAAAAAGAAATAAAGGGCATCCAGATTGGTAAGGAAGAAGTAAAAGTATCTGTTTGCAGATGATACGATCTTATACACAGAAAACCCCAAACAATCCACAAGAAAACTACTGGAACTAATAGAAGATTTCAGCAAAGTATCAGGATGCAGGATAAACATACAAAAATCAGTTGGATTCCTCTACACCAACAAAGAAGACTTCAGAGAGGAAATCACCAAATCAATACCATTTACCGTACCCCTAAGAAGATAAAATACGTAGGAATAAATCTAACCAGAGACGTAAAAGACCTATACAATGAAAACTATAAGACACTACTGCAAGAAACCAAAAGAGACCTGCGTAAGTGGAAAACATACCTTGCTCATGGATAGGAAGACTCAACCTTATGAAAATGTCAGTTCTACCCAAAGCAATCTGCACGTACAGTGCAATCCCATCCAAATTCCAACAGCATTTTTTAAGGAGATGGAGAAACAAATCACCAGCTTCATATGGAAAGGGAAGAGGCTCTGCATAAGTAAAGCATTACTGAAGAAGAACAAAGTGAGAGGCCTCACAGTACTTGATTTTAGAACATATTATACTGCCATGATAGTCAAAACAGCCTGGTACTGGTACAACAACAGATACATAGACCAATGGAACAGAATTGAGCATCCAGACATAAATTCATCCACCTATGAGCAGCTGATATTTGACAAAGGCTCAAAGTCCGTTAATTGGGGAAAAGACAGTCTCTTTAATGAATGGTGCTGGCATAACTGGATATCCATCTGAAAAAAACTGTAACAAGACCTGTACCTCACACCATGTACAAAAACTGACTCAAAATGGATCAGAGATCTAAATATAAAATCTAAAATGATAAAGATCATGGAAGAAAAATAGGGACAATGATAGGAGCCCTAGTACATGGCATAAATAGAATACACGCCGTAACAATGCACAGACACCAGAAGAGAAACTAGATAACTGGGAGCTCCTAAAAATCAAATACGTATGCTTATCAAAAGATGTCAGCAAAAGAGTAAAAAGACAACCGACAGACTGGGGAAAAAAATTTGTCTATGACAAATCCGATCAGCATCTAATCTCTGAAATCTACCAGATACTGCAAAACCTCTACAGCAAAAAGACAGATAACCCAATTAAAAAATGGGCAAAAGATATGAACAGGCACCTCACCAAAGAAGACATTCAGGTGGCTAACAGACACATGAGGAAATGCTCACGATCATTAGCCATTAGAGAAATGCAAATCAAAACTACAATGAGATACCATCTCACCCCAACAAGGCTAGCATTAATCCCAAAAACACAAAATAATAGATGCTGGAGAGGTTGTGGAGATACTGGAACACATACACTGTTGGCGGGAATGTAAAATGGTACAATGACTTTGGAAATTGATTTGGCACTTCCTTAGAAAGCTAGAAATAGAAGGACTATATGATCCAGCAGTCTCGCTCCTTGGAATACGTCCTAGAGAAATAAGAGCTGTCACATGAATAGATATATGCACACTCATGTTCGTTGCAGCACTGTTCACCATAGCAAAACGATGGAAACAATCTAGGTGCCCATCAACGGACGAATGGATAAACCAATTATGGTATATTCACACAGTGGAATACTATGCAGTGATGAAGAACAACGACAAATCCGTGAAACATCTTATAACATGGAGGAATCTGGAAGGCATTGTGCTGAGTGAATTTAGTCAGTTGCAAAAGGAAAAATATTGTATCAGACCACTATTATAAGAACTCAAGAAAAGGTTTAAACACAGAGGAAAACATTCTTTGATGATTGCGAGAGCGAGGAGGCAGGGAGAGTGGTATTCACTAACGAGATAGTAGACAAAAATTATCTTAGGTAAAGGGAAGGACAGCACACACTACAGGGAAAGTCAGCACAACTGGACTAAACCAAAAGCTAAGAAGTTTCCTGAATACAACCAAACACTTTGAGGAACAGAGTAGCAGGGGCCGGGGCGTGAGGACCATTGTTTCAGGAGACATCTAGGTCAACTGGCATAAGGAAGTTTATTAAGAAAATGTTCTGCATCCCACTTTGGTGAGTGGCATCTAGGGTTTTAAAAGCTAGCGAGCGGCCATCTAAGATGCATCAATTGGTCCCAACCCACATGGAGCAAAGGAGAATGAAGAACACCAAAGACACAAGGAAAATATTAGCCCAAGAGACAGAAAGGACCATATAAACCAGAGATTCCATCAGCCTGAGACCAGAAGAACTAGATGGTGCCCAGCTACCACCAATGACTGCCCT
>NW_004444012.1:10825210-10855926 GCF_000243295.1 Trichechus manatus latirostris
CAGAAATAGGATATGGAATGTGTGGCTAATTGCTTCCATGAACATCTACCTTATTTGCCATGAGACCAGAAGAACTGGATGGTGCCTGGCCACCATTACTGAACATTTTAATCAAAGATTCCATAGAAGAATCCAGATCAAAAGGGGGAAAATGCAGAATAGAATTTCAAATTCTTATGGACTCTGCACTTCCTGGATGAACCCCCTGAAACTATTGCCCTGAGATAATCTCTAAACCTTAAACCAAAAATATCCTCTAAAGTCTTCTTAAAACCAAACAATACTTTAGCTTAACTAGTAAAAAATGTCTGCCTTGAGCATTTTGCTTTTTTAAGCACTATCTTTATGGGATCAAATTAACAGCAACTTGAAAAATTAAATAGGAACCTTAAGGGGCAGTGAATTTATGTTAATGGAGGAGGAACAACTCAAAAGGAGGGTGAGAATAGTTGGACAACTCGAAGAATGTAATCAGTGTCACTAAATGGTACATGTAGAAACTGTTGAATTGGTGTGTGTTTTCCTGTGTATATTCTCAACAACAACTAAATAAATAAAATTGAAAACAAAACAAACCCAGGCCAACTGCCTCCGGAGCCCCTGCTTTTTAGCTATATTGCCTGACTTTGGCAAGGAAAAAAATGAACCTGTTCTTGTTGTTAGATTTGTTAATATACAGAAAGTGTCTTCAGTAGGTTTGTTCTTTGAGATTTCTTTTGTTCATTAGGGTAGTTAATTGAAGCCAAGTCAGCAGATCTTTTTTTTTTTTTAATGAGGCATGGGAAAATAGCTTTACTTAACAGAACTATGTCTTTGAAGGGAATTTTAACTGTAGCTAATTCTTTCTAAAGGACTCTTAGAATTTACTGATAGACTACCAGGATTAAACTTTTAAATTGTGAATAAATATCATTTTGTTAGGTTACTATTACTTGAATTCTCAAAGCAAAGTAGCACAGATTCTTTTTAATAATCCTACATCTTTGACAATAATTTGATAAGCTGTAATTTTAATTAACAAGAATTTAACAAGTGAGGCAGACTTAAAATGAGAAGTCTCAGAATAATAAACTGCTTGATGTCCCAGTTTAACCATTCTTAGACACGTATTCTTTTGTCTTAGCTTGTCTCTCTTCAGTCTGTGCTTATGTCTACTATACTGGCGTAGTGGTTAAGAGTTCAGCTGCTAACCAAAAAATCGGAAGTTCAAATCCACCAGGCACTCCTTGGAAACCCTATGGGGCAGTTCTGCTATGTCCTGTAGGGTTCTATGTGTCGGAATCAACTCAACCGCAACGGGTTTGGTTTTTTTTTTTAATACTGGCACATAGTTTGCAGACAAAGTGATATTTCTGCACCACTTACTAGAAAAGTTCAAAACTGATACAATAGGTTTTCTGCTAGTCCCATCTTAAGTGATATTGAGGTATAAAAATTCAGCTCTCGATGATTCAGATAAATACTGAATTATATTTCAGTCAACGTTTGAGTGCTTCCTCCATCCTCCTGTAAAGATGAATAAGGTGTATCTCCGGCCCGGCTGTTTGATGAACATTACTCTCTTTTTGGTGCCTTACATGGTTCCTGATACCTAGTAGTTCCTCAAAAAATACTTGTTGAATGAACGTCCTTGAGAAATTTGTGGACTAGTGTGAGAATTAGACATGTAAACAAATTTTTAAAAATTACAATGCAAATAAAATACATAATAGAGGTGATTAAGAGAAATCTGTAATCATCAAGGAAAGAGTGACTGGCTAGAAAGTGAGGAAATTCCCAGCCTCCCCATTAGTGTTTATCTTCTCTTCGTATTAACTTTCATAATTTTAGGAAAGAATATCATAACCCACATGTTCTTAGGAACAATGAAATGTGCTCTGGCTTAAATACTTTGTTCTCTTGAGTTTTTCTTTTTACCTAGATTCTCAGATGTTGGTTGTTTCTATGAAACCAGGCAGGAATTTAAATGTGTTATGTTTTTAAAATTTTAAACTGCTTCTGTTCTGTTTTGCTGTATTTATTGTTTTCTGCATTTTGTTCTCTCACCTAATCTCTTCCTTTCTAATCTGCTTACTAAAAACTGAAGATTTAACACCAGAAGCTTTCCTCGGTAACTGATCAAAGGGGACTTTAAGATGCTGTCTTGTGACGCAGTTTGTGCCGTTAACCTCCTATGGAAAGGTGATGCTACTTCCAGTGGTGTTTCTGTGCATGTGCATGGGCTTTGTGAATGGTGGAGACTGTCTTCAGAACTGTGCTGTGGTGTGTAATGTAAAGTGAATTCATTCTTGATGGCTGCTATTTGCCAAAAGATGGACTTGACCAAAGGGTCTTATAATATTGACTAAAGGCTCTTATAACTAAGCTTTTGCTAAATAACTTAAGATTACGAAAGTAACTCTCCTGGCTTCCTAAGAAGTTTTATACAGGTAGATCTTTGTAGGGTGTTACTACAGTCTAGTTCTGATCAAAAGTAAGGGAATTCAGGCTAAATGAATCTCTTTCTTCATTGAACTTACTTTGATTTCAGCATTCTATTTTCCATTAAGTTTCCCTCCTCCCTTCTGGTTCCAGAGTCAGGATTCCCTCTAATAAAGTATCATTTCTAATGATTTTTTAGTGTCTCTGTGATTTAGACCACTACCAAATCTAGGAATTAATTACCAATCTGGTCATCTTAAATCCTATGTAGAGCAAGGTGGGAGAAGTTACCATATCTAATAATTTATTTTTTCAGTAAAGGCTGCCCTCTTTTTTTAGACATTCTTCAGCATTTTTATTAACATTGTTTTTAGTGCTTGGATTCCATTGTATAAAGAAAGAAAGACATGATTTATTTAAACCATTCTCAGATTTTTAGATCTCTAAGTTATTTCCAGTTTGAGGCTATTCTAAACCATGCCAGGATGAACCTCTTGGCACATAAAGCTTTGTCTGTATGTCAGACCACTTCTTTTTTTTTTTTTTAATCATTGTAGTTTAAGTGAAAGTTTACAATTCAAGTTAGTCTCTCTTACAAAAATTTTTACATATTTTGTTCTGTGACCCTAATTGCTCTCCTCATACTGTGACAACACACTCCTCCTTTCCACCCCGGATTTCCCGTGTCCATTCAACCAGCTCCTGACCCTCTCTGCCTTCTCATCTCACCTCTGGACAGGAGCTGCCCATTTAGTCTCACGTATCTACTTGAGCTAAGAAGCACACTCTTCATGAGTATCATTTTATATCTAGGCTTCCCTCTTTACATATGCTGCAATCTGTTCCATTATTCCTATTATGTCATCTGTTAGCTTGCTGTGATTTCATATTGAATTACTGTAGAGCTAACTAATCTTAATTTTTGGTAATATATGTACCTACTGGCATGAACTGTTAACTAAGAATCAGTTTGAGATTGAAGCCAATGAATCAAAATATTTGCACATTGCTGTACAAAGCAATTTTACATCCATTAATAACAGAGCCTTTTCACAGCCCTGTGAGGTGTAAGTATTGTTATTATCACTGTAGCTTTTACATATAGGGAAAGGGATGCTGAGATTGAAGTTTGCTTAAGCTTCTAGAGCTATTGAATAACAGTTGTAGTATTGGGATTCAGATCATTTTATTCCAAATCCTGTGGCTTTTTTTTTTTTCCTTTTAAATCTCAGTGTGTCCCTTTGCTTCCTCCAGATTAATTCCTGTGTCCTTTAGCAGGTCCTAGCTTGTAGAAATACTAAGACTACCAGAGTGGCCTAAAATATTCCCACTACAGCAGGTTGGAAGTCCCTTACCACAGTGTTTCTCTTCCCTGGTGGGTAGCTACCGTACCTATGGAACTTAAATGAAATCAACAAAAGATTCCCAGGCTCCACCATATACATACTGAAGCAGAATCTTCAGAGTGTAACCTATGCAACGGTGTATTCAGAAACACTGAGTTTGCTCTGTTGGTCAGTCAAGTTTGGGAAATAGTACCTTTAGAGCATTCAGGATCCTTTGAAAGGAAGATAAATCAGATTAAAACCATTATTATTACTTTTTTAACATTTTTACTTGATGAATTTAGGTGGGCAGCTACCTGACAATGTCTTGAAAATAGGTAACTTTCACGGGTGTGGGGAAAGTCCTAGAGTCACCCCATTCGTCAGCCCTGGAGTTCCTACGTGGTGGGGGAAGTTCTGGGGTGATGGCAAGTGGCAGGGTCTTGAGCAACCAGAAGGCATTACCTGGAGTGGAGGTGCTGGAAGAGAGACGTGGAGCTATCATGAGGATGAAGCTTATATAAAATGCAATCAACAGCATTAGAAAAAAAATCACCTCATCATAAACATGCAGAACATGCCATAACTGCATGAAAAAAAATAATGCAGTTTGTCCCATCCGGTTTGAAGAGAAACATGGCCAACCCAATGCAAAGTTGTAAAAAATTTCACAGCTTTTTGTACTTTTTCTCTCTGATATTGGAAGAACATCCTCAAAGATCCAGTCTTCTTAAAGAGAGAAGGGTTTAATAACCAGTCCTGGATTCTTTGTTTATACACTATGCTTTAATTGAAACTCATTTACATTATCATGTTAATTCATTTGCATCTTATGCCCCTTATATCTAATTGTAGAAGTAACAGTTCTTAAGTGTTTAAGGAATTTCAAATCTTATCTCTTAAGGTTTGGAAGGAGATTGGAGCATATGTACATCTCTTGATAGACCAGGACCCACAAATCCTGCCTTGTCTATTTTTCTTTCTGGGCTAAGACTCTCAGGAAGATAGTGTCTTATTATTTGGTGACTTGAATTCCCACCCTCTCTCTTCACCTTGTCCACAATCTGACATTCTGAAAACAGTGCCACGTTTCTTATATTACTTCTGTTAATACTCATGGTTATTAAGTTTCTGACAAACAAATATAGTTTGTTTACTAGCTGTTAGTCTCATTTAGAATTTTGCCTAGGACCTCTATCTTAATATTAGCAGAGTCCATAGAAATTGGTTTCACCAAACTAACAGATACCTATCATATGGAAAATATGGATTTTAAGAATATATATATCCCACCTTGTTCTAGGAAGGATTTAACATGGCTTGTTAATAAATAGATTAATTAATAAATCAATTAGCATAAATAGGAAATACAATGATGAGAGTGGAACCAAGAAAGGCATAGTGAGAACTAGCTAGCTCTTCTATGTTCATATATTTGTTGCCTTTTCAGTGCCTCTTAAAGACATAGAAGTAGCACCTTTCCTATAACATTAATGATGAAGGTCTAAGATCTGATTCTCGTTTTGCCAAAAAGGAGTCTTCAGATGTTTATTAAGGAAGTAGTCGCTGTTTTAATAAAATGTCTCCTCTGCCTTTGCCATTTTGAAACTTACTCATTAACAGACAATGTAGAATAAATCGGAAGTCAACATTACAGCCATATACCACTTCGTTTTGTTTATAGAAAAGTAAAAACTAACATTATATGTGGAAAACCTGACTGTACCCAGCCAAATAGCAATAAAAATTTTGTAATATGTGTATACCTTTTTGAATGAGAAATTAACTTGAGCTGTAAACTTTCACCTAAAGCACAAAAAAAAAAAAAAAAAAAGGTTTTGTGTCACTTTTTCTGTGCTAGCCATTTAATAGTCACTTTCCTAGGCTGTTTTTCTTGTAGTTGCACCAGTTTAAGTAATAAATTTCCTAGTAAATTCTGGCTTTGGCTGGTTGACTCTGCAGTTACATCTAAAGGCATAGGCTTGTTTTTTTTTTAAAGGCTTAGATTTAGTATTATTTTTTTTTAATGAAGAAGAGAAGTAAACTCTTAAATGAAAAAAGACCTAAACCAAATTTGGTACCAGTATGGCAAGGCAGTTATTCATCAGCTGACTGTCCAGTTTGGAAATAATTCATGCCTCTCTCTCATGATGCTTGTTTTAAGGAACCCTTTGTTAAAATGTAATGCAAAAATTTAACTCACAAAACTGATCAGCTGGAACAATTCTGGTTCAAGCTGAGACTGGGCAGCTGGGGTCTAAATGTTACCCACTCAACCTGTGTACTCTTCCAGCCCTCATCAACCTCTGAGATACCTCAAGGCACCTCTTGGGGCATCCTGCAACACCTTTCCTAGGGGGTTTTTTCCTCATGTCTATTCCTCTTTTTCTCGAGAGTGCCAGAGGCTCAGGAAACCTGAACAGTCAAATAATTGCCTTTTTCTGCTTGTTAACAGCATAGTGAAAATTTGATAAAAGAGGTATTTGAACCTTTAAAAAATTTTTTAATGTCAGTGGGTTTACATAATTCATCTTTTTCCTATGCTATGTTTCCATGGAGAATAGTATAGGTAATCTAGATGTAGCCATATGCATCTTTTCTGCTAAGGGTGCTAGGGCCATCCTCAGATAACAAGCATTCATAATTACAACTCTTCCTCTCCTGCTTTTTGGTATGTCTTTACACTCGTGACTTTTACAGGACGAAGAACTTTGAGTCTACTAAGGCCTATAAGGCAACATGGGCAGATGGTGGAGACAACTCAGCTAAAAATGTAGTATCTAAGCAGCCAGGCCGGGTGACAAATGGCCAGCCTCAGCAAGCAGCCACAGGAGCAGCCAGCGGTGGATACATTAAACGGTAGGCCAGCTCCTGCTGATATTTTTACTCACTTTCCTAAATTGAATGGCTCACTCAGGAGATTGGATGTAACTGTACTTGAACCTTAACTCCTCAATTAAAAACAGCATTTCTTCCATTTAAAAAATGCATTTTAAAGTCTGCCTTTTGAGGCAATATATTGACAGTGGTTGTTGCCCTTAGATGATAGGATTAATTTTTCTTTCTACTTTTTAGTACTTTCCAAATTACAGACTTGAGCATGTTTTGCTTCTGTAAACAGGAAAAATGTTTTACAGTGTATCGTCTAGAATAGAGGTCAGCCAGATTTTTCTGTAAAGGGCCAGGTAGTAAATATTTCAGACTTTGCAAGCCACATGGTCTCTGTTGCAACTTCTCAACTTTGTTGTAGGGCAGAAGCAACTGTGTAGACATTATATAAAATGAACGGGTGTGGCTGTGTTCCAGTAAAACTTTATTTACAAAAGCAGGCAGCAGGCCAGATTTGGCCCTGGGGCCATACTTTTCTAACACCTGTTTTAGAGCAGTAGTTCTTAAGTGTGCAGCAGAATCACCTTGAAGCTTATTAAAACACAGATTCCTAGACTCCACTTCCAGCTTCTGATTCAGTAGATTTCAAGTAGAGTGTGAGAATTAGCACGTCTAACAAGTTTTTTGGGTCTAACACTTAACATAAAAAGGTAGCTGATGTTGAAAAGTGCTGAGAGTCATTTTGGATAGCTGGTTACTTACTTTTATGAAAACTAAATCCAGACTTAGTCCTTCTATAACTCACTGAATTACCTATCTTTTCGTGATAGTATAACTAATGATGCCAGAGAAGATGAAATGGAGGAGAACTTGACTCAGGTGGGCAGTATCCTGGGAAATCTAAAAAACCTGGCCCTGGACATGGGCAACGAGATTGATGCTCAAAATCAACAAATACCCCGGATCATAGAAAAGGTAAAAGCTTCCTATGACCACAGAAGAATGAGACATCCAGTCTGTTGTTTTAGTAATTGCCATCTGTGCAGGTACTTTGGGGGAAAACAATAGGAGGTTGAGATCCTGTCCTTACAGGTCTTACAGTTTTGATGAGGCCATAGTTCTAGCACTTTGAAAAACAATAAGCAAGTCCTCTCATCTCTTGATGATGGCAGTTGGTTCATTTGAAACCACGACCTTGGAATGAAGTGCTTTTACTTAAACCTGTGTATATGAAGTTTAGACTCTAACCTTTGAATGCAGTCTTTTTTTTTTTTCCTGAACAAGTAAGCTTTTTCATTTTTATTTTAACTAATAACAAATTAGGAGCCCCTGGGTGGTACAAAATGGGCAAGTGCTCGACTCTAGCCAAAAGGTTGGCAGTTCAAACCCACCCAGGGGTGCCTTGGAAGACAGGCCTGGTGATCTGCTTCTGAAAGGTACACCTCGATGTGGTGTGGTGAAACCCGTGTGAAATTGTTCACTGTAGATAAGTAAGCACAAGTAGGCCTGTGCTTACCTGTGCTTACTGGGTCATTTGGCCCGTCAGGGATTGTAAATTTGAAAAGAGGCTTTGATTCTGTAGGAATGTGCTGTGGGGTTGGGAGACAGACAGATGCCAGCCATACCTAGAAGCAGAATCTTTGATGTGGTGAAAGAATGTGTAATTGTTCAGTACAGATTAGTAAGTAAGGACAAGTAAGCCTGTGTTTACCTTGCTTATTGGATAATCTGCCCCTGACTGAGGACATCTACCAGGTCCAGATCTATAGCAGAGAAGAGTATTCTCATCATACTTGATTGTGTCTAAAATGCCATTAATTATAAGATGCATCTCAGTTTCAGAGATGTTAAACTATGAAAAAAAATGTTTTAGGATTGATGAAATACTGGCAAGTTCAAGTTCCTCTTTATACTTTTGTCATATTTATACACCAGGATTTTTTCAAGTGAATTTCATAGTCTGTCACCTGTTGCTTAAAATGTTGTTGGTGTTGTTGGGTGCTGTCGTCAAGTCGGTTCTGACTCATAGCGACCCTGCGTACAACAGAACGGCATACTGCCTAGTCCTGTGCCATCCTCAGTCTTCGCTATGCTTGAGCCCATTGTTGCAGTCACTGTGTTGATCCATCTCATTGAAGGTCTTCCTCTTTTTCATTGACTGTCTACTTTACCAAGCATGATGTCCTTCTCCAGAGACTGGTCCCTCCTGATAACATGTCCAAAGTGGTTGAGACAAAGCCTTACCATCCTTGCTTTTAAGGAGCATTCTGTCTGTACTTCTAAAACAGATTTGTTTGTTCTTCTGGCAGTCCATGGTATATTCAGTATTCCTCACCAACACCATAATTCAAAGGCATCAGTTCTTCTTTGGGCTTCTTTATTCATTGTCCAGCTTTCGCATGTGAGGTGATTGAAAACACCATGGCTTGTTGCAGGTGCACCTTAGTCCCCACTTGCCCAAAATGAGTTTTGTAATGTGACTTCAAGTGCTTCTTGAATTTTCTCTAAGTGCCAATTACTCCAGGTGTATAAAATTTAACTTTTATTAGAGTGACTCGTCTTGTGACCTAATGCTGATGATACCGTTTTTTTTTTCCCAGGCTGACACCAACAAAGATCGTATTGAGAATGCCAATGCCAGAGCAAAGAAACTCATTGAGAGCTAAAGCTACTGCTGTGCTTTATCACTGATTTCGTCCGTAGCTCCTCCTTCAGAGTCAGTACCTTTTCAGAGTTTGGTCCCACACTTTTCTAATTGGAAGATAATGTAAGAAGGGCCAGAGGAGTAAAAGCCCCCTTATTTGTTTATTTTATTTTTTCCTTCGAGGCCAGACTGTGCTGCTCAGCCTTCCGTCTGATATTTTTTCCCTCAGTTTATACTCTGAGATTGGTTTTCATATCACATACAGTGTGGTTTTTCATCTTCCTTGTTTGCTCTAGAAGGTTCTTTTGCTTTCAAGATGTGCCAAGACAGCCATGAAGAAGGAAGCTGTAGTCTTCTAGGGGGAAAGGGGCAGAGAGAAGAGGTTGTTACCTCAGTAAAATCCTGCAGGCTCCGAAGCAGAAAGCTACATAGCCACAGTCAGTGTCTGGTTGGGTTTAGTTTTTAATTCAAGTTGCAGTTGTTCCAATTTAGGCTGAAGCTTGGTTTTGGAACTTTTATGCACAATATTTTTGTTACACATCACAAATTTGCAACCTCTACTCCTAAAAGAGGAATAGAATGAGTTTTCTTAAATTGAGCTTAATTTCTGAACTCTTAGTAATTAACATATGTACATAGATTCTGTGATCCTCTTTCATAGTATACCATTCAGGAACACTTTGTGTAAACAAATGGCTTTTTATTTTCATATTGTTAGTACATATCAGGCCTATAATTTGTTATTAGTCTTTGAAGGAAAAAAATATGTAAATACATGTGTGTAACATGAGAAATTTCTCTCTAAAGCAGGGCTTAAAATTTTTTGGAAAAGTTTTACAAAGTTTATCAAGTGAGTTCAGATTTACCTCAATGCCAAGAATTACATTTAGATAGGAAAAAAGGAACTTATTTTGATCTCAGGTAGAAAAATAGATTGCTTTGAGTTTTACATAGCTTTAGACATTTTTTTTTTAAAGCTGAAACTTACTCTAACTAAAAGTGGTTTGGAAAATTATGCCTTTTGTTTAATTCTTGAAGATTGTGTCATTTTCTTAGCCTTGTGTATTGAACCATGTCCAGAATCACGTTATATTTAGATCCTGAACGGTGTTATGAGAAACTGACTCTTATTTGTCACTTTTATTTAAAAACTAGCATCTGCATACTTCAGAGCTATTAATATGGATTGGTTTGGCTTGATCTTTACAATTAAATTTTGTGACTAACCAGTGGAATTGTTCTTTCAAATGGGTAATGTGTTTTCATAACTATTATTTTTAGGGCACCAATTTAATCAGCTCTTATTTAACAAATTGAATAAAGCAAAGGTCCATAAATCAAGAAGCCTCCAACCTGGAAAGTTGCCTTTAGCACCTTTCTAATTTTTGTTGTAAAATTGACAGGATTTTTCTTTCTGTGATTTGTGATGAGGTTCATTTTAATCATTACTAATCTACTTCATCTGGGCTTAAATAACACTAGTGACTGAAAGGATAATGTTTGTGAGCGAGAACTACAGCCCACTTCCTAGAGAAGATTCAGTTAACATAGGAACTTTCAAAGGCTGAAGAGGAAAATGTTTAAGTGAGACTGAGGCTCTCTGTAATAGAAATGCTCTGTGCTAGGCTGAGTAGTTTGGCAGATGATGGTAAATGGGTAAAGAAAAAAGGTGTAAAACAATAGGGATTGTGCTATACTTAAATCCCTTTCCTAAGGCAATAAAAAATATTGTTTTATTACTGTCCTGTCTAATGGAAATAGTCTTGAGGATATCAATATGCTGCCCCACAGTATAGTGTCTTGGTTAGGAGCACGAGCTAAGGAACCAAATGGTCTGGATTTATACTTGAGCCTTGCCACTTGTGGCTAAAGGACTGTAAGCCTATTTGTGTCCCTCAGTTTCTTTGTAAAATGGGGATAAATAATCCTACCTCATAGAGTTTTTGCAAAGACTCAACGTGGTAATTACATAAGTAATTAGAACAGTGCCTGGCAAGTATAAGAGCTTAATAAATGATAGGCTACTGTTATCTCTAGAGGAGCTCTTTCTGGGTCAAGGATCCCTTTGTGAATTGATGAAAAAAACACAGCCCCTCTTCTCAGAAACAGAGAC
Source organism: Trichechus manatus latirostris (assembly GCF_000243295.1). NCBI lineage: Eukaryota > Metazoa > Chordata > Mammalia > Sirenia > Trichechidae > Trichechus > Trichechus manatus. Next base: position 10,836,543 of record NW_004444012.1, read on the forward strand.
ACACAAACGTGAATCATGCACAAGTGAGAATCATGGAGGCCTTGAAAGCCCATCCATGGAGCCCAGGTTATGAACTTTTCCAAAGCTTCTGCTGCTGGGAAAGAAGAGGAGTGAGGTGTGAGGCCACAGAAAACGCTCTCTACAGAGTGGACGGAGTAGGCCAATAATGCCCTAGAAATAGAAGCTGTTGACTTAAAGCCTTTTTCTTATTTTCTCCATAACATTGCCTGGAAAACTTGTTTCTAATACTTCTGAAAGTACTGAAGTGGTTAAAAATATAAGTGCTGGAGTCTGACCACCTGGGGTCAGAGTTTGTTTCAGTCATTTACTAGCTGTGTGACCTTGAGCATAATACTAACTCTTCTGGGCCATGTTTCCTTATCTGTTCAGTGGTTGGGGGCACAAATTGGTGCCTGGACTTAGTAAATGTTCATTGAGTTAAATATTTATTATTACTTTGGAATACTTAATTGATGTAAAGTATCTTCATTCTTTTTTGCTTAATAATTAGATGTCTTCCTCTTTTCCAAGTGTTAGAATCATCAAAATTGCAAGATGAGACCTAATTCTGAAGAGAAGTGGAAAAGCCAAGGAAGTGGTGGTACTTAGAAGCTAGGAATCCTCTCTTCTCATTATGACATTCCAAGAAAATTGCTGGTATTGATTCCTACTTCTAACACATGTGCCAGGGCTGTTTTCATGTTTTACTGAGGGATACAGGAGTGGATCCAGACAGCTTGACTATGTGAATAAAACTATCTAGTGAACCTAACCCCCTTTTTTCTCAATAATGTCTCTCCCAGCTTAATCCTTGTTAAAGAAAAACTACAAGTCAGTCATTCAAGGTGTGGCTCTAAGTATTTTAAGTGGTTTGTGAACAAACACATCATTTAAAGTCGATGTCATCCCATATGTCATTTATAGTTGTTTGGGGCCACTTTACTTAGAAACCTATAACTAGAGTTAAAAACCAGTACCCCTCACTGAACTTAATTTTTTTCTAACAGTAAGCCCCTTCAAGTTTCCATTCTTATTTTGACAGTGATCTTTATCCCTTATAGCTGGGCCTATTTTTTCTTCCTTCACAGTTTTCATTCATTCTTTGTTTCCACACTTTGATGCTAGATCTTTCCTTGTCATGTGTGGATTATGACTCCCCCTTAACTTCTGCTTCTCAGCCGTCTTAACTGCATTTAGTTTCTTTAAAAGCTGTTTTCTCTAGGTCTCCCCCTTACTAAAATTCTAGGTTTATCCCAATTACATTCCTAATCAGATTGGTATTTCTCAGATTGATATTCAAGTTCCTTATCTATTTATCATTCTTTTTAATATAGTGCTGCTCCAAGCCTTCTATTTCTGTACAACTTGAATTCTACTTTTATGCCTTATAGATGAAATAAACGGCACAATTGATTGAGGCTTGCTTTGTGCCAGGCACTACGCTGAATGCTTTTGTGTATCTTTTCAGCATAGCCTCATAACATACCTGAGAGGCAGGAGGTAAATCGCTCAAATTCATAAGCTAGTAAATGAAGGACTTTGGATTCAAACCTGGATCTTTCTGCCAAGGTCTGTGGCCTTACTCGGTATACTACACTGACTTCCAAACCAAGGTCTAAAGAATTTAGTACAGTGCTCACATCTTGTTATAGAAAAACTACAAATGAAGTCAGTCATTCCAGGTATGGCTCTTAAGTATTTTAAGTGGTTTACGAACAAACACTTCATTTAGAGGAGGTGTCACTGGAGTAGGGATAGATTTTTTAAAACTCCAATTAACTATTAAATGGGGACATTTATGTTATTAAGTTTATAAGTTCTGATTTATTAGATGAGAAGTAGTAATGAAATATTTAGAGAAATGTTAATTGTTAAGTGGATTTCTAAGATTAATAAATTACGCTTTAAACAAAGTTTATAAAAACCTGAAACTCCTCAGTTGATACTGATAAACTGGCACCTCCTACTACACGCCAAATTGAGAGACAGAAAAGTACCATATGGGAAAAAGAGAATACCTAGACCCGATTTACGGTCAGAGAGACTTCCTCACACAGATTAAATACTAGGCTCTTGTGATCTCTCGACTTCAGGGCTAAACTAGGTTTGTAAAACAAGAACTGGCAATATATGGTTAAACATAGCTTCTTGGCAAGGAGAAAATTTCATAAAATGACCAGAGTGGTAGCTTTCTAAATGTTCTTATCAGCGACAATCTGAAATCATCTACCTTTGTACCTTCAGATTTTCTTAATAGCAGCATGGTTGGACCACCACAAAAATGTTGATCATCAGTCACATGAAGGCTTTTCACTACTCATATAACCTCAACAAGGGCATCAAACATTCTCCTAATCAGGTTACTTTCAAAGTTAAAAGAACAAAGGACCACTTACTGGTTAAAGTTTTTCTGTCTTCTTCCTTTAAAGCATTAATCTTGTTTCCAGCCAAAGTTCATTGAAAATTCTTTATTTAGTATATTCTCTCATTCAGAGAATAAACTTGATAAACATAGATTGTTTTAAAATATTGTAGCAATGGTTTCTTGATAGGTAATTTGATTAGTAGAGTTATAAATACAAAAAGGGTTACTAGAAATAAGACATTATTTGATCATTAAAATTCCTTTTATCTTACAAGTTTTGCATATACGGTTTTATCTCTTAAGAGACCTCTACCAGTAAGGCACCTGCAATAGTGAAGAATTTGCTACTGCAGCCTTGGGGAACATCTCTTAGTGTTGTTTGATGCATCTCTGACAAAGCACACATTTAATCAAGACAGAAAGTCACACAATATTTAGATACATTCTAAATTCTAAGGATAAACACTGCAGTTGAACTGATAGACAGGAATAAAATCATAAATCCTTAAATTAACCATAGCGGCCTCTCAGACTATTTGAATTTCATAAAAATATGAAATGTTAACCCAGAGTTGGAATGCCAGTTGACCTTATGAAAGCTCACACTTTGAAACTAAACGTGAAATTGCAAGCTGTGCTGTGGAGCTATTTCTTTACTAGGCAGCACCCCCTCACTGTATAAATAACAACTAGTTGCCAGTTTCTGAAAGCCGAGCTAATGTGGTTTTAAAGATCAGCACTGTCCACTGCCCTATCCATGATTCAAAATGGAGGACTCTTCCTATGTCTTGGTCCTTTTTCTTCTAGCTTATCTTAAGTGAGCCCTGAAAAGGACAGACTGTTGAATGAAATATCTCCTGGAGTGTCATCTTCTTCCTGTAGATATCCTTGACAATGACAGGAGCCTTTGATTCAGCCAGGTTCCAACACAGGTTCCAAGGCAGTGTCCTATAAAGTTCCCACGCTCCTGGAGAACATCATGCAAACTTCTTCTTGGTGGCTGTGAACCTCTCCATGTACTAAAATCATGAAAGAAGAATAAATACTTGGTATTCAGCATGGGCAATATATGCTTAGTTGTTACTTAAGTTTTTGTGATTTTTTTCATTTTTGGTTTTATTGGATATGGTCCTTCACTTCCTATAAAATCTTCTAGCTATCTAAATGCAAACTTAAAGCATGTAGTTTAACTTTTTGTTTTGTTTTTAAGAATCCACTAAAAGACAAAGATGCTTTACAATAAGCTGCCTAGGGGAAAAGTCATCTTGGTACAATATACCCACATTTGGCTGATTCTTAGAACCCATCTGCAAAATGGAGAGGAACAAATCCTGTTGACATTAGTTATGAATGTTCATGTGGATTACTTCACCATTCTTTTCTCAGGTGGTGGTCTGGAAATACTGCTGTGCACTAATACGTACCTTATCATAGCCTTCCAGTTCTCGAAGTTTTTTTATCTCAAAAAGATTGCCTTCCACAGCAAGGAGACAGATCTGGGAATCACTAAGGATGCTCTGTGGAAGCATGCTGAGCTCAAGACAGTTCTCTTCCAGACGAAGAACTTTGAGACGAGGACAGCAAGATATCTTCACTGAGATCTGAGATATCTATCAAACAAAGAAAAAGAATAATAGGGGAAAGCATAAGCACTATAATGGCTAATTTTTACATTAAAAACAAAAAGCAAAACTTTGACTATTTGTCTTAGTTCTCGTTTCTTTTACCGCCTCCATTTTCTCACTACCTACTCACTCCAGACGCCTCTATTATCTGGCTCTGTCACTACTCCTCCACTGAAATCGCTTTTTTGAAGGTCACTGATGACTTGGGGAAAAAAAAGGTTTTTTGATAATAAAAGCACCCACCATATGTTCATTACAGAAAATTTGAAAACCAAACAAATTTAAAGAGAAAAAAGTTGCTTGTAATCCCACCACCCAGAAATAACCACCATATAAACATTTTGGAACATTTACTGCCAGTCTTTTTTGCGTACATATATGCTGATCACTTTATTGCCAAAGTCAAGGATTCACTGTCTGCCCTCATCTTCTGTTTCATTTTGCTGTATATTTATCCCTTCCTTGAAACTCCCTCCTCTTGTCCCTAATTACTTGGCTTTTTTCTCCCTCTCTTTTAAATTATTTGTTTTCTATTTGGCTTCCCTTCCTGTTCCTGGGGACACTTTTCAAGCAGTAGTCCCTAATATTTCATATTTGATCTTCTCTGTATTTTCTCCTAGAAACTCATCCATTTTTATAACTATCACTTCTGTTATGATCTAAAGATCTGGATGTACATCCATATCTACTCACCTCTATTCCATTCCTATTTCTCCAACTCTTAGTTAAACATTTCCATTTGGATAACTCACCATCATAGTCAACTTAGCATGTCCATTCTCGATAGCACCACTGTGTTTTCAGGCTCTCAAGCTCAATGCCAAGAAGTTGTCTTTGACTTATTCACCTCTTTTGTCTTCTAAATGCTGCATCTCACCAAATTCTGTTGACTCTGCCTGGTATCATCTAAGTCAGTGGTTCTCAAAGTGTGGTCTGTAGACCATCACCTGGGAACCTGTTAGAAATACAAATTCTCAGACCCCTTTCCAGACCTACTGAATCTCAAACTCTTGTGGGGGCAGGGGCAAGAGATCTCTTTTAACAAGCTTTCTTGATTATTAAAATCTCAGAACCACTGACTGAGGCATCAGTAGAGCTGAATATGGAGTAAGTGCTCAACTAATGTGTGTCGTTGAGTCGATTCCGACTCAGTGACCCTATAGTTGTTGCTTAAATGATTCACAATTTCTTCCCCCCAGAATCTCAAGAATGCAACAATCTCCACTTGAAACAGGCCAATCTCAAAGACTGACTGAATTTTATCATAATTTAAGGACACTACACGTCACTTAGGCTTTCCTTTTCGCAAAAATAAATTAGGATCATTATAAAGAGATAAGCATTTTAGGGAAACCAACATTTCTTGCAGAGAAAGTCCATAGACGGCAATGTTTTGGTATGCAATAATGCCTAACATTTATATTGTTTTATAGTTTACGATATGCCTTCATCCAAAGTAAACTTGAACATATCACAACTGAAAAACTATAATCATTTTCTAAAATAAACTCCCCAAACTGGATGCTGAGTGTTGTCCAATAACGCTTTTTGCAATTTTATAATTAAAGCTGTCCAACAATTAAACGCGCTGTCTCCAGAAACCTTATCATTGAATTTTTCAGCAAAAGCAGGGCACACACTTGACATGTCAAAGACAACTGAACTAAGTAACCTCTGATGGGTCCAACTCAGAGCCTGAGTTCCAGTTTGTTTTCTACCTATCTTCCTGACACACCTCCTTAGTAGATGATTGGGGCATATTTGATGAGGATCTGAAGAACTCATCAAGATTTGTGAGGCAGTTTATTGCAATTCTCTCACCCTGTTATCCATCCCACCCTCCAAAAAGCACCTACACAACAAACACATTCAACATCCGAACTAACTCTGGCACTTTGGGCTTTGACATTAATCCAGCTCATCTAGCCTCTGATACCCAGCTCTCTATGATTACAGTTTAGGGAACAAGGAGTTATTCAGGAGACAATAAACCCACACATGCTTTAGGAAAAATCCTTGAGCTCTAGACCTGGTTCTGGTTGAGGTTGAGTTCGATGACCTGCAGCTCCCCCACTATGTCAGGTATACTACGAATCTGGTTCTTAGAGAGATCCATCACATCCAGGTGCCGTAGGCTACACAGTTGGGGTGGCAGTGCTCGGAGCCGGTTCCCAGAGAGGCTCAGGGTCTTGAGAGCAGACAGTTGCCCAAAGGTAGATGGTAGCTCTGTCAGGTGATTGTTGTTTAGGCTTAGCATCTCTAGTTTTTTCAGATTGCATAATTCATCAGGCAGAACAGCTGGCAAAGAAAATTTTTTAAAAACCTGAATCTAATACAGCTGAAAAACACCTTGCTGATGTTTCTAAAGACATATAACAGCCTGCTTCGCATCTTGTTAAAATATGTAGAATTTCTACATGTGCCATTTTTAAGTATTGCGTTTGACCAATGTAATCTTCAGAAGGTGAGGGTGCCATCAAAATGTAGGAGAGCAATGGTGTATAATGGGCTCCCTTTGTAAAGGGGCGCTGGCACAATCCAACAGCAATTTTGTGGGATTTAGAAAGTCCTCCTCTTCCCATTCCATCCCCCCTTCAAATTGGAAGCTCTAAATTAGGTACCTCTGTTTACATTATATCCCAGAGATCCTTCTTCCCTTTCAAGTCCTACTCGACCCAGTACCAATCATCATACCACCCGAGGAGGCTTGTATATGTAATTACAAGAGTAAGAGCTTCAAAGACGCTGATATTCTCCAGCATCTCGAGCCCTCTGAACGGTTTTGTAACAACAAAATCAGCTTGTAAGAGAAAACCACCCTTCTTAACACCTGATCACTAGCAAAAGCTTCCCAGGCGCAGAAGCCATACTCAGTTTGTTGTTGTTCAGGGAGAGGCTCTTCAGCAGAGTGAACTTCCCTATCAGCATTGGCGGCAGGCTCTCGATCTTGTTGTTGGACAAGTCGATGGTCCTGAGATTGCTTGTCAGCTTCTGCAACTCTGAGGGGAACTGGAGAAAGGGGTTCACAGCGTGGACAACCCCTCACGGATTAACTTCACCGCCCCGCCGTCCCTCTCCCCTTAAATATACCCTGGTCAGATCCTCCCAGTCTCACCTCGGTCAGCCCGCGATCCTTGAGCTGAAACACACCCGTTTTCTGCGCGGTTTCCACATGAGCGCGGAGGGCACTGTTTCCCATCCTATCGCCGCGGCTCAGGTCCCTGCGGGAAGGAAGCGGAACTGTCACCGCCCGGTTCAGGCACCCGGCCACTCCGTCGGCCTCCCGGTTGGGTCTTAAGCCCCAGCTGCCACCTCCCGCCAATCCCTGGTTCCAGGGGGCCAGCCCCACAGTGGCAAGAAAGGGAAGGACAGAGAGCTCGGCCACCAGGTCGGCCGCTTTTGCAGCTCTTCCGAGGCCAGGCGCTTCTGGGAGTCCATGTAGGATCAGGGAGCCCCGGACTCGCATCCTACCTCTCAGTTTACAGACCTCTTGGCAGAGAAAAACACAACAACCGAGCTCGCCTGGGACGCGCTCCCCGGGCTTCCGCCCGGGAGGCCACGCCCTATGACGTCATCGTTCCGCGCCGCTCTTTTGTCTGCATTCCGTTCTCCTTCCGCGGCACCGCGGCTGGTGCGTCCGAACCATGGCTGCTGCTAACCCCTGGGATCCAGCGTCCGCGTCAAACGCTGCTGGACTACTGCTGGGCCATTTCGTAGCTTCGGGGCTGGTCACTCAGGTGTGTGGGACGGCTATGGCGTCGTCAAGGGAGTACCCAAGGTGACAACACAGGGTGCTGTGATGAGTTGCTGAGTGCGGGAGGGGGTGTGAGCGAAGCAGGCTGGGGGCTGTAACAGAGTAGAAAAGAGTGGATCCCCCTCCCAGGCTACAGCAATGACTCTTCTGCCGTGGGTTTTTCGAAACTGGGCTCTGGAGTAGATGACGTTTCCTGTAGACGGTATTTTAAGTGTCTGCCGGAGAGTTATCCCAAGCCAGTTGGGGGTGGGGGTGGGGGGGCGAGTAAAATAGGGCCGCGTTTCCCCGCCTTTTTTCATCCAATGATAACGCCTTTAGATTGTAGTGGGTGGCTGGGTTGGGAAGTACGGTAGATAGTTAAAACAAGCATTCTCAGACAACGCTCGTTTGTGGGAGGTACTGAAGCATATTTGGGGCCAGAGGCGCTGGGTACGGGAATGCGCCAGGGGAAGGAATCATCTTTAAAGGCAAATCATACGGACAGCCAAAAAGACCTGAAAGACCTTGAAAAGTTTATAAAAGAAGGGATTAATTTTGTGAAGAAGAGACGAGAGAGACTAACCCAAGGCGTTACAGTTTTAGGTTGGGCAAGAAGAGCAGTTCACAGGCTGAAGGGAAGGAGCCAGTAGAGGGAGGAATTGTTGAATAACGGAACGTCGAGTCAAAAGTGACGAAGAGAATGGGGGAAATGGGGTCATGGACATTGAGACTGAGGGAAAGAAGAGAAAGAAATTTTAAGATAAAAGAGGAAATTGAGGAATTTCACTAAAAAACGGAGAAAAGTTAAAATGTAAAATCATTTGCAGAGATTAGCAGTTTGAACATGATGTAAAGTTTATGGAAAATACACAACTTTTTGTACTTCTTGTGTGCCGTGCGTCCATTCCGACTCATAGCGACCCTACGTGACAGAGTAGAATTGCCCCATAGGGTTTTCTAGACTGTTATCTTTACCAGAGCTGATCACCAGGTCTTTTCTCCCACAGAGCCACTGGTGGATTCGAACTGGCAACCTTTTGGTTAGCAGCCACGCTCTGAACCATTGTGCCACCAGGGCTCCATCACTCAACTAAACCTGTTGCCGTTGAGTCGATTCCAACTCATAGTGACCCTGTAGGACAGAGTAGAACTGGCCCATAGGGTTTCAGAGGAGCACCTGGTGGATTTGAACTGCCGACCTTTTGGTTAGCAGCCGTAGCTCTTAACCACTACGCCACCAGCGTTTCCATCACTCAGCTCGGGAGGTAGAATTAAATTACAGTGCTCTCCCTTTTCTGACACATTGTATCATTGCCAAGATAAACTGTGAAGATACTATCTTGAAAGAGTTTAAACTTCTGTTGAAGAACTCCAGATAATTTGAAGACCCAGTAACTAGCCTTTGAATTTTCTGGGGAACAAGAGGTAGTAATGAATGCATTGGAAAAACAGGCAAAACCAAACCATAGCACTCCCCATTTGAATCCTTCCTCATTTCTCTCCTGCTGTTATTTCTTCCTACCAAGTTACTTGTATTGTTCATTTTTCCTGTCACAGAGTAAAATAATTTGGTAAATTCACACTGTAACATATTTGAGACTTGATATCCCTCCAGAGCGTATTGGTAGAAAATAGAAACACCTAAACCAAGGGAGTAAGTCACAGTGAAAGAATTTTAGGCATTGATGGGCAAGCCATTTTGAGGAGTGGTAGTTGTCTTTTGGGGCAGAGGGTCTTACTAGTGTCCCTCAATTAACACAAATTAGACAGTTACCTGTTTTGCCAACAGGTACCACTCCATAGCTTAACATCCTCTGTCAATCTTACTGCTCAGCTAGTCCCAGTGAGGGCACTATTCGCTTATTTGTAGGTTAGTCTACTTTAAGCATACTCTCCATATGAAAACCTATTTTTATTAGAGGAATTTATCATTGATTCTTTTCAAAATGATTTGTCACATAATCCCTTTAGGCAGTTCATCCCTTTAGTGCACATCATCCAGTATGCATTAAAAATTTAGAATGATGCCTAAAATTGTGATTTCATACAAGTCCTCTAGAAAACAGCTTATTTGGGCTTGTTCTGTTTTGATCTACAATCCATTGGAGAGGGATTCAGTGAAAGAAAGGTAGAGTTATCTGTCTGTAGGATAATGGGATATTTGCTCTGGTTTATGCTTGTAGAACTGCTTTAGTGGACTTACATCCAAGATATTTTTTTCATGGTTTTATTTTTTATTTTACATTTTTAAAAAAAGTAATGTGTTTTCAATGAAGATTTACACAGCAGTTTAGCTTCCCATTCAACAATTTCTATACAAATTGTTCAGTGACATTGGTTATGTTCTTCGCAATGCATGAACATTCTCATTACTTCCATTATGGTTGTTCTGTTTCCATTAATCTAGTTTCCCTGCCCCCTTACCTTCTCATCTTTGTTTTAAAGTAATTGTTGACCATTTGGTCTCATATAGATGGTTTCTTAAAGGAGCACAGTACTCATGGGTGATATTCTTTATTTTGTGAGCCAGTGTTATTTAGCTAAAAGGTGACCTCAGGGGCTAGTTTCACTTCAAGGTTTAAAGACTATCTCAGGGCAATATTATCAGAGAGCACTCTAGTCTCAGTGGGTCTAGCAAATCTGGATTTTTTTTTTAAGAATTTGAAGTTCTGTTCCATATTTTTCTCCCATTCTAACAGGATCCATCTATTGTGGCCCTGATCAGAATGGTTGGTAGTAGTAGCTGATCACCATCTAATTCTTCTGGTCTCAGGGTAGATGAGGTCGTGGTTTGTATAGACTGTCAGTCCTGTAGACTAGTTTCTTCTTTGAGTCTTTGATTTCCTTCTTTCTCTTTTGCTCTGGTTGAGTAGAGACCAATAGTTGTATCTTAGATGGCCACTTGCAAGCTTTTAAGACCCCTGTGGTTTGATGGATGGCTTTTATATGGCTGTTCTCACCATGGTCTTGTAACTCCCACCAAATGATTAGGTGGGACTATGCAGGTAAGGTGTTTGTGGCCCACCAAGGGAATTGGACAGCTTGTTAATAATGCAAATAAGGTGCATGGCACCGTTGTTGGGGGGGACCATGCTAATAAGGTGTATGGAACCCTAACGAGGGGACTGGTTAGTTTTGCCATCCTGCTAGGCTGAAAATGAGCTATCCCAGAGGCGGAAAGAGGAGGCTCACTACCACCAAAAAAGAAAAGCTAGGATTGGGGCACGTCCTTTGGACCCAGGATCCCTCTGCTGAGACCCTCCTAGACCCAGGAGACAGTGAGAGCTGTAACACTGGAGATGGCAAGAAGCAGCAGCAGAGAAACGATGGCTGCAGTGGTAGTAGAACCAGGCATTGGCGCAGTGGGCTTCCTGTCCCACAGAGCGAAAAACTGAGTGCCTTCAGGGAGGAGGCTTGCTGGTGGAGTGCAATCAATGCCTTTGGGCACTTGATGGAGATAGTCTCATCAACCCACCAACCCATGGAGTGAGAGAGCCAAGTGCCTTTGGGCAGGAGGCTTGCTGGTACAGTGGGGTGCCTGTGGGCACTTGTTGGTGGAGCTAGGCTTGCTGATCCACAGGGCTAGAGAGCTGAGTGCCTTCAGGCCGAGGCTTGCTGGTAGAGTAGAGTACCTCTGGGCACTTATCAGTGGAGCTAAAGAGCTTTGTAACACTTGCCCAAGCAGGGCAGAGGCTGGGCCAGTCCACGAGGCCCAAGAAGCCCCAGGGGCCTAGGGCTGAGAGGCCAAAGGCCAGGGAAAGGCCAAAGGCCAGGGAGAGGCCTGCCTGTAGGTGTGGCTGAGAAGCTGTCCTGACCGAAGAACTATCTCCTGAGTCATTCCTGATCCTGAATTATAACCTGTTACTTCCGTCATAAACCCCATAATCGTGAGCATTGTCTGTGAGTTCTGTGTGGCCATTGCAGCGAACTATCAAACCCAGCAGAGAAGTAGAGAGTGCTGTGGGAAGGATGGCTGGTGCCAGAACTGGTAAAAAGGTTGGAGAGAGGAGGTATGTCTAACCTCTGCTTCATAGGAATCAACCTTGGGCTGATGCTAATGGTAATTCTCTCTCCCCTTCCTGAAGTTGGAGGAAGTCAGACGCCTCCACCACACCATTTTTTACAACCCCAGACACTACTCACCAAACTAGGATATAGAACATAAACTTTACAAACTGTATTATGCTAATTGATCGAGTTGTCACACAAGACTATGGTCCTAAGCCATTTAACTCAGAAAACCACACTTGAAGGTGTTTGGTTATGTCTCAGAAGTGTTGGGAACTGTGCCCCCACGTGCTCTATTATGTATAAATCATGGAGTCTTTTGACTAAGTCTCTCTGTACTGCCAGTGCCTAAGAAAGAGCTGAACTTACCAAAAAAACTCAGAATCTACTAATTCAATTTTCGCAACCTGTGTCCTGCCTTCCTCTGCATCCCCTCCCCGCTTTTAGAACCTCTGCTCTTAACTTCTCTGCTATACTGCCTCCCTGTTAATGCCCCTCAGCTAGAATTCACTATGAAGAAGAGAGGAGAGAAAAGAAGGGTGCCCTCAGATTACAAGTTTATACATATATATAAAATACACATATTATTAGGATTTTTATATTAAACATAAAGATCCTGAATTTCAGCTTCTTGAAACAGAGATACCCTAAATAGACTCCGTTTTCTCAGGATCCTTTCATTTTCAGTGTCCCTTTGTCCCAGTGGCATGTAAAGTATATAATATGTAGTGACAGAGGTGAAAGGTAGGACGTTTTGTATTTCTCAATTCTAGCTTTTTTTTTTTTTTTTTAAGGTATAGGGCTAACTCACGATCCTCAAATAGTTAGAATTTCTATTTACTAGGGGGATTTGGCTACTCTCTCTTTCCTCGCTTCTTTTTGGCTCTTTCTTGAATATTCTTATTTTCCCTGTGGTTTCTCTTGTATGTTCTTGGCGAAGGTGCATTACCCTGTTGTTGAACTCAACAGTTTCCTATTTTGCCAAATGTGCCGCTAAGATTAGTGTATACACATGGAGGGATGGAGAAATACCAGGGAGTAAGTGGTTTACAGTATGAAATGGGAGATGTTTGACTTCCATTTACCTTCTTTCTAAGAGAGAACAGAAAGAAAAGTAAAACAGTCAGACTGATATGATATAAAGGCTGTGGATTAGATGTGTTCTCATTTCATTCCTGACACACATTGACAGTATGAAGTTAGACTAATACTGAACCTCTCTGGTTCTCAATTTTGCCCTGAATCAGTAAACTATTTCGTGTTATCTGCCTCAGGGAATGGCATGGTTATCTGTCTAGTCCCCTGAAGCAGAATCCTTGGAGTCAGTATTAACTCAGCTTTATCCCTCACTGTGGTATCAACTAGGACTTGTCGTTTCTGTCTTAGCAGGCGCTCATGTCTCTGCCTTCCTTTCCTTTTGAACTTATACTCACCTAGTCCACATTCTTATCATCTTGCCTAAAGTATTGCAGCAGCTACCTGATTAAATATCCGACCCCCAGTCCATTTCTCCATTTTTTTGGTTTTTGTTTATTTTTTTAATGTTGTTGGCTGGTTACCCAGTTTGTTTGTTGTGGTAAAATACACATAACATAAAATGTACTATTTTTACCATTTTAAAGTGTACAGTGGAGTGGCATTAAGTATATTCACAACATTGTGCAGTCATCATCGTGTAAAGTAGTTCCAGAACTTTTTTATCACCCCAAACAGAAACCCCACACCCATTAAGCAGTCACTCCCCATTCCCTCCTCTCTGTAGTCCCTGGTTCTCCATTAGTTTTATCTTCCATACTACCCTGTTTTTATTTATTTTTTTAAATTGTTCTTTAAGTGAAAGTTTACAATTCAAGGTACTTTCTCATACAAAAATTTATACACACATTGTTATGTGACCCTAGTTGCTCTCCCTATACTGTGACAGCACACTTCTCCTTTCCACCCCAGATTGCCCGTGTCCATTCAGCCAGCTCCTGACCCTCTCTGCCTTCTCATCTCGCCTCTGGACAGGAGCTGCCCATTTAGTCTAATGTATCTACTTGAGCTAAGAAGCACACTCTTCACAAGTATCATTTCATGTTCCATAGTCCAGTCTGATCTTTGTCTGAAGAGTTGACCTCGGGAATGGTTTTAGTTTTGGGTTAACAGGCTGTCCAGGGGCCATGTCTTCTGGAGTCCCTCCAGTCTCAGTCCATTAAGTCTGGTCATTTTATTTGAGTTCTGCACCCCATTTTTCTCCTGCTCCATCAGGGACTCTGTTGTATTCCCTGTCAGGGCGGTCATTGGTGGTAGCTGGGCACCATCTAGTTTTTCTGGTCTCAGGCTGATGGAGTCTCTAGTTTACGTGGCCCTTTCTGTCTCTTGGGCTAATATTTTCCTTGTGTCTTTGGTGTTCTTCATTCTCCTTTGCTCCAGGTGGGTTGAGACCAATTGATGCGTCTTAGATGACTGCTCACTAGCTTTCAAGATCCCAGACGCCACTCACCAAAGTGGGATGCAGAACATTTTCTTAATAAACTTTCTTATGCCAGTTGACCTAGATGTCCCCTAAAAGCATGGTTCCCAGACCCCTGCCCCTGCTACTCTGTCCCTTGAAGTGTTTGGTTGTATTCAGGAAACATCTTAGCTTTGGTTTAGTCCAGTTGTGATTTTTGTATGTTTATCTTGTATCCTGAAACTTTGCTAAAATCTTCTATTAATTACAGTAGTTTTCTTATAGATTCTTTGGGGTTTTCTGTGTATAAGATCCTATCATCTGCAAATAAAGATACTTTGACTTCTTCCCTACCATTTTGGATGCCCTTTCTTTCTTTTTCTAGCCTAATTGCTCTAGCTAGGACCTCCAGCACAATGTTGAATAAGAGTAGTGATAAAGGGCGTCCTTGTCTGGTTCCTATTCTCAAGGGGAATGCTTTCAAACTCTCTCCATTTAGGATGATGTTGGCTATTGCCTTCGTATAAATGCCCTTAATTATGTTGAGGAATTTCTGTTCTATTCCTATTTTGCTAAGAGTTTTTATCATGACTGGTGTTGGACTTTGTCAAATGCCTTTTCTGCATCAATTGATAAGATCATGTGGTTCTTGTCTTTTGTTTGATTTGTGTGATGGATTACATTGATTGTTTTTCTAATGTTGAACCATCCTTGCATATCTGCTATAAATCCCACATGGTCATGGTGAATTTTTTTTTTTGATATGTTGTTGAAATCTGTTGGCTAGAATTTTGTTGAGAAGTTTTGCGTCAATGTTCATGAGGGATAGTGGTCTGTAATTTTCTTTCTTTGTGGTGTCTTTACCTGGTTTTGGTATCAGGTTATGCTGGCTTCATAGAATGAGTTTGAGAGTATTCCATCTTTTTCTATGCTCTGAAATACCTTTAGTAGTAGTGGTGTTAACTCTTCTCTGAAAGTTTGGTAGAATTCTCCAGTGAAACCATCTGGGCCAGGGCTTTTTTTTTGTTGGGGAGTTTTTTAATTACCTTTTCAATCTCTTCTTTTGTTATAGGTTTATTTAGTTGTTCTACCTCTGTTTGTGTTAGTTTAGGTAGGTAGTGAGTTTCTAGAAGTTTGTCCATTTCCTCTAGGTTTTCAAATCTGTTAGAGTACCATTTTTGATAGTATTCTGTTATGATTCTTTTAATTTCAGTTGGGTCTGTCGTGATATTGCCCGTCTCATTTCTTATTCAGGTTACTTGCTTCCACTCCTGTTTTTCTTTTGTCAGTTTGGCCAGTGATTTATCAATTCTGTTGATCTTTTCAAAGAACCAGCTTTTGGTCTTGTTAACTCTTTCAATTGTTTTTCTATTCTCTATTCATACAATTCTGCTCTAATTCTTATTATTTCCTTTCTTCTGGTGCCTAAGGGCTTCTTTTGCTGCTCTCTTTCTACTTGTTCGAGTTGTAGGGTTAATGTTTTGATTTTGGCCCTTTGTTTTTAGATGTGTACATCTATTGCTGTAAATTGACCTCTGAGCACTGCACCTAACAAAGGTTCTGTTAGGATGTGTTTACATTCTCATTTGATTCTGTGAATTTCTTTATTCCATCCTTAATTTCTTCTGTAACCCAGTAGTTTTTGAGCAAGGTGTTGTTCAGTTTCCATGTGTTTGATTTTTTTCCCTTGATTTTTCTGTTATTGATTTCTACTTTTATGGCTTTATGGTCAGAAAAGATGTTTTGTAATATTTCGATACTTTGGATTCTGTTAAGGCTTGCTTTATGGCCTAACGTGTGGTCTGTTGTGGAGAATGTTCCATGTGCGTTGGAAAAGGAAGTATACTTGGCTGCTGTTGGGTGGAGTGTTTGGTATTACGTCTGTGAAATCGAGTTGGTTGATTGTAGCATTTAGATCTTCCGTGTCTTTATTGAGCTTCTTTCTGGATGTTCTGTCCTTCACCAGAAGTGGTGTGTTGAAGTCTCCTACTATTATTGTGGAGCTGTCTATCTCTCTTTTCAATGCTGTTAGAGTTTGTTTTATGTATTTTGGAGCCCTGTCGTTGGGTGCGTACATATTTATTATGGTTATGTCTTCCTGGTGTATTGACCCTTTAATCATTGTATAGTATCCTTCCTTATCCTTTGTGGTGTATTTTACTTTAAAGTCTATTTTGTCAGAGATTAACATTGCCACTCCTGCTCTTTTTTGATTATTTTGCTGATATATTTTTTTCCATCCTTTGAGTTTTAGTTTTTTTGTGTCCTAGGTATTTTATTCTCTTAGATGCTATTATAAATGGAATTGTTTCTCTGATTTCCCTTTCAGATTTCTCATTACTGACAGATAGAAACCTACCTGATTTTTTTGTTGACCTTGTACCCTGCAACTTACTTAAATTCTTTTACTAGTTATAGAAGTTTTCTTATGGACTCTTTGGAATTTCCTATATATATATATACATATATATATATATATAGGGTCATATCATCTGCAAATAGAGATAATTTTACTTCTTTTCCAATTTGGATACATTTTATTTCTTTGTCTTGCTTGTCTTATTGCACTTGCTGGGACTTAATGCAATATTAAATAGAAGCGGTGATAGTGGGCACCCTTGTCTTCTTCCCAATTTCAAGGGGGAAAGCTCTCAGTATTTCTCCATTAAGTATAACATTGGCTTTTGACTTTTCACATATGCCCTGAATCATACTGAGGACTTTCCCTTCTATGTCAGTCTTCTGTAGGATTTTCATCAAGAAAGGATGTTGGATTTTATCAGCTGCTTTTTCTGCATGCATAGAGATGATCATGTGCTTCTTTTCCTTTGTTCTATTAATGTGGTGTATTACCTTGATTGATTTCCTAATGTTGAAACATCCCTACATTCCTGTAATAAATCCTACTTGATCATGTTGTGTGATTCTTTTAATATGCTGTTGAATTCTGTTCACTAGTATTTTGTTGAGGATTTTTGCATCAATATTCGTAAGAGTTATTGGCCTTTGGTTTTCTTTTCTTATGGTGTCTTTGTCTGGTTTGGGCATCAGGGTTATATTTGCTTCATAGAATGAATTAAATAGTATTCCTTCCTTCTCTGTCTTTTGGAAGAGTTTAAACAGTACTGGTGTCAGTTGTTCTCTAAATGTTTGATAGAATTCCCCAGTGAAGCCATCTGGTCCAGGACTTTGGTTGGGAAAGTTTTGATCACTGATTTGATCTCTTAACTTGTTGTGGATCTATTGCGACTTTCAGTCTCCTCTTGAGTCAGTTGGGTAGGTTATGTGCTTCTAAGAATTTGTGCATTTCATCTAGGTTATCCAGTTTGTTGCCATGCAGTTCATAATATTCCATCATAATTCTATTTATTTCTATCAGGTCAGCTGTAATGTCCCCTCTTTCTTTTTTTATTTTGGTTATTTGCATCTTTTCTTTGTCAGTCTAGCTAAAGGTTTGTCAATTGATCTTTTCAAAGAACCAACTTCCGATTGTCTTGATTCCCTCTATTGTTTTTCTGTTCTCGATTTTGTTTGCTTCTGCTCTGATCTTTGTTATTTACTTTCTTCTGGTAGGTTTAGGCTTAGTTTGTTCTTCTTTCTAGTTCCTGAAGTTGTCGAGTCAGGCTATTACTTTGGGATCTTTTTTTTTTTTTTTTTTTAGCGTGGACATTAATTGCTTTTAGTTTCCCTCTGAGTACTGCCTTTGCTGCATGCCATAAGTTTTGATACGTTGTGCTTTAATTTTCATTTGACTCTAAGAAATTTGTGATTTCTATTTTGATTTCTTCTTTGAACGATTGGTGGTTTAATAGTGTGTTTTTTAATTTCCATATGTTTATGTGTTTTCCTGTTAATTGATTTCCAACTTCACTCCTTTGTGGTCAGAGGAAATACTTTGTATGATTTCAGTCTTTTTAAATTTATCAAGACTTGTTTTGTGACCTAAAATCCAGTCTATCCTGGAGAGTGATCCATGTGCACTGTTGTTGGATGGAGTGTTCTGTATATGTCTGTTAAGTCTAGTTGTTTTATTGTGTCATTCAGGTCCTCTCTTTCCTTGTTGCTCTTCTTTCTCGATGTTCTGTCCAATATTGAAAGTGGCGTGTTGAAGTCTCCAATTATTATTGTAGTACTTCCTATTTCTCCCTTCAAGTCTACTAGTATTTGCTTTATATATTTAGGTGCCCCAATATTGGATGCATATATATTTATGATTGTTAAATCTTCTTGATTAAAATCCTTCTGACAGATTTTGTCTTAAAGTCTACTTTGTCTGATACTAAGATTGCCACCCCAGCTCTCTTTGGTTATTATTTGTATGGAAAATTTTTTCCATTCTTTCACTTTCACTTTCAACCTATTTGTGTCCTTGCGTCCTGTAAACAGCATATAGTTGGATCGTGTTTTTTTTAATCTATTCTGCCACTCTCTGCTTTTTGATTGGAGCATTTAGTCCACTCATATTCACTGTAATTACTGATAAGAACTGACTGACTTCTGCCATTTTTTGTTTGTTTTTTGTGTCTTAAGCCTTTTTTGTCTTTGTTCTTTAGTATTGCTTGCTTTTGTGTTTTGTTGCTTTATTACAGTGAGCCTTTTTAGTTACCTTCTCCTTCCCTTTTGTGTATTTTTTAAAAATATATTTTCTTAGTTGTTACCAAGAGTATTTGACAGTATTTAACAGCTTGTATTTATAACATTCTAGGGTAAGTTGGTACCAACTTAAGTAACATACAAGAAATTATTTATCTATACCGTTCTTCTCTTCCTCCTTTTGTTGTTATCACTAATTACATCTTTATATTTAATGTGTCCTGTAACATAATTTTATCCTTGCTTTTTATATATTTGTTATTAAAAACCACGAAGACTTTATTTCTAGCCCTTATATTTGTCCATGTATTTTCCCTTATTGGGGATCTTTATTTTCACGTATATCTTTGAATTACTTTCTGGTGTCTTTCCCCTTCTATCTACAGAACTCCCAATAGTATTTTTGTAGAGCCAGTCTGGTGGATATGAACTCTCTCAGCTTCTGTTTGTGTGGGAATGTTTTAATTTCATCCTCATTCTTGAAGGATAGTTTTGCTGGCTGTAGTATTTTTTTTTTCTTTTCTTTTTTTTTAATATTTTATTGTACTTCAGGTGAAGGCTTACAGAACAAATAGTTTCTCATGAAACAGTAGTACACATGTTGTTTTATGACATTGGTTAACAAC
>NW_004444012.1:10862341-10864045 GCF_000243295.1 Trichechus manatus latirostris
TCTGTATTTTCCATGAATTTGTCTATTTTTTCCTCATGTTTGTCAGCTTTTTGCCTCAGTTCTTGGAAAATTCCGAGTATTAGAGATTTGAATTCCCTATCAGGTACTTCTAGTGCATTTTCTTCCACAGGAGAGTTATCTGGTGTTTTAATTTGGATGCGTACTGGAACCATCCTGTCCTGTTTTTGTAAATGTTTTGATATTGTCTGCTGTTTTCGGGGCATTCAGTAGTTATTTCTCTCATTTATTGATCGTAGATTTGTTTGTTTCTTCCCTTTTTTAAAAAAAAAATTTTGACTACGTCTGAGCAGACAGACTGCATGCTCTTTGTTGTTTGCTCGTCTGTGCGCTCGATAGTTTTCGTCTCCTTCTCCAACTGGCAGGTTCAGTCTCTCACATATGGTACAGCAGGGCAGGTCTAGCTGAAGAGGAGCCACTGGGACGGGTTGTTTGTGGCACTCACTACAGCCACCAGGGTGGGTCGGTAATCAGTGCTGGGCAGGTTCCAGTAGGCCATGCCTGCATTGCTTGGTGGTGTGATGTCAAGCGCACGGTACAGGTAGGCAGGATGTAGCGGGGAAATGGTTATGTGTGGAGGTAAGATGGATATGGGAGAGAGGAGAGAGGAACAGGAGCCAAAAAACATAGAAACAAACAAAAAAGAATACTAGGGGAGCTTGCCATTAGAATGGAGAGATGAGAGACTATGAAATGGAGAAAAACAGAAAGGGGAAGAGGAAGAAAAGAAAAGAATGAACAAATAAAAATCAGAAAGGTTAAAGAACCGCAAAGTTCCCAGGGATCCCACCGATGCAGCTATGAGGTCTGGGGAAATCGCTCTCAGATGTCGCAGCACAGCCTGGCCAGAAGGTGCAGAGGCATACAACGCCTGGTATTCAGGGATTAGAAAGAGAAGGAAGATATAGAGAGACGAGAAACTGAGCAGTGAAGAAAGACAAAAAGGGAAAAAGAGGGAAAAGAAAACAAAACAAATGAAAAAAAAAACAAAAAGAACAAGAAAGGCCCCCCAAAAAAAACAGGAAAAAAAAAAAAACCAACGAAAAAAGAAATGTCCTCAGGGATCCCTCCACACTTGTGTGGAAGCCAAAGGGGAGTTCCTTGCCACGCAGCTCCGCCTGGCCAGAAAGGGCTCCCAACTCAAGAAAAGGAAAAGAAAAGAAACAGACAATTCAAAATGAACAAACAAACAAAAGCCCTGGGATCCTACCAGCGCAGTAGCCCAGACCGGGACGCAGCTCCACGCTCGAGTGGAGCTCCGCAGCCCCTCAGGAAAAAGCAAAGATGGCGCACGGAGCCAGGCACTCGAGCAAAAGGAGTAGGAGGTGGCAAGAGGCAAGCAAGAAATCCAAGGAAGCAGGTTAAAAAAAAAAAAAAAAGCAACAGCAGCAGCGAACAAATGGCAGTCAGAGAGCCAGCCAGTGCGGGCTGGTGTTTCTGGACAAGAGACTGTGTCCACAGGAAGCAGAGGAGGCCTAGTGTGGGTGAAGTAGGGTGGAGAGTGGGAAAGCGTACATCACAAATTGCCGACACTCTGGAGCCCCTGAGGAAGAAGCAATGATGGAGCACGGAGCCAGGCACTTGAGTGAAAGGAGGGGGAGGTGGCGAGAGGCAAGTGAGAAATCAAAAGAAGCAGGAAAAAAAAGCAACACTAGCAGCCAACAAATGGCACCCAGAGAGCCGCCC
>NW_004444012.1:10864674-10887611 GCF_000243295.1 Trichechus manatus latirostris
TTTAGGGTTTCAGGATTGTTGTTTTCTCTGTTTGGCTTAGTTTTTTGGATCTTTGCTGTGGAGGGACGGCGTGGTGCTTCTGCCTAGAGCGCCATTTTGCCGGAACTCCCTGGCTGTAGTATTCTTGACTGATAGTTTTTTTTTTTTTTCTTCTTTCAGCATTTTAATTATATCATTCCGTTATCTTCTGGCCCCCAATGTTTCTGAGGAAAAACCAGCACTTAATCTTACTGGGAATCCTTTGTATGTGACTGTTTACTTCTCCTCCACTGCTTTTAGGATTCTTTATTTATCTTTAATTTTTGAGAGCCTAACTATGATATGTCTTGGTGTAGATCTCTTTGAGTTTATCCTCCTCGGGGTTGTTTGAGCTTCTTTGATTTGTAGATTCATGTTCTTCGTTAGAATGGGGAAATTTTCTGTCATTATTTCTTATATTCTTTCTGTCCCTTTCTCTTATCTCCTTCTGGAATTCCTATGATGCATATGTTAGGTCTGTTGTTGTTGTAGTATAATTTTATTAAACTGTGCTCAGCCTTCTTGAGCTGCCGTTCTTGTTGCCCTTCAGAGTCTGTCACTTTAACTATCTTATCCTCTAATTAGCTGATTCTTTCTTCTGCCTGATTAAATCTGTTGATAAGTCCTTCTACTGTGTTTCTCATTTCAGTTGTTGTCCCTTTCAGTTGCAATATCTTTATTTAGATCCTCGTTTTGTTCTCGTGTTCTTTTCCTTATTCCTTTTAGCTCTTTGTTTATGTTTTCCCTTAGTTCTTTAATATGTTTAATGTTGTTTTATTATATTCTTCCTTTTTTTGCTCATCCCTAGATGTGCTTTCACTCCCTTTGTCATGTTCATTTGGATGGGCCATTGTTCCTCTGTTCTTTGTGCGTTTTGTGGTTTTTTGTTGGGGCATTGGAATGTTTGAGGGTGTTCACTTTCTCAGTTTTCCTCAGTATTTGATGTTTTTGCCTGCACTTCTTTCTGCAAGAAACCCTTAGGTGGGCAGAGCCTTTGCCTTTGCTTACCATTTCCTCTCTCTCTCTGTGATAGCCCTGGTTTATTAGGATTTGAGAGTTCTAGATCTCATTTTTTGTCTTTCAGTCTCTTCCAACACAGCAGAGAACACGCTCTGGCCAGTCTGTCCACCAGCGGGCACTGCCATTCAGGCAAGATATCATGTACTAATCAATCTGTCCACAAGGGGGCACAGTCCCTCCCTCTCTCGTTATTACTCCCCTCCCTTCTCTGTTTCCGCAGTCATGTTTTTAGTTGGAAAACCCACACCCAGCAAGCCCCCTTCAGGGTTGGGTGTTGTCCTCTGGTTTTGCCTGAAGTTTCCTTCCCTGCTCTGTGGGGTCTGCTTCATCATGAGCTTCTTGAGGGTATGGAGCTTGTTTCATTCATCCTTGTATGTTCCATTGTCTAACTCAATAAATGTTTGTGAAATTCATTATCAGAGGTTAACAAACTTTTGCCCCTAAGGACCAGAGAGTAAATATTTGAGGCTTTGTAGTCCATAGAGTTGCAACTATTCAGTTCTGCTCTTATAGTGCCAAAGCAGCCAGAGATAATACGTAAATGAATGAGAGAAGCTGTGTTCCAGTAAGATTTATTTCTGGACTCTGAATTTAGATTTCATATAATTTTCACATGTCACAAAATATCATTCTTTTGATTTTTCTGAAACAATTAAAAAATATAAAAACCATTCTTAGCTCATGGGCCATGTGAAAACAGGTAGAGGGCTGCATTTGATTCGTGGGCTATAGTTTGCTGATCCCTGGTGTATATGATTTCTAAAGTTCTTTATAGTGCTAACATTCTAGAAGGAAGAAGAGGATAATGAAAATTTTGGTTGAAGCCAAGGCATGAACAAGATAAATATTCTGAGATGAGCTGCAACTTAAGAAAAGGCTGGAAGGGCAGCATAGCAAAGAATAATAGACTGGAAGGATAAAAACCATTAAACATTTAACATTATTCCTTTTGAAGAATAATGATGACTGGATTCAAACATTCCTCTAAGAAAGTAAGAATATGCACAGAGATAATATGAGTGACTTGTAGCCAATAGAGATCATTTAATGAATCATTTAAATGATTCCATGAGGGAAAAAGTGTTTTTAACCTCAGGAATATTAGAGAGACTAGGTCTGTGTCATTTGGAAGGGTAGAGGTAATTCTCCAACTACCTCAGCATTAGAATCCTCTGATAAGGTATCAGTAATGCAAATCTATTGTGTATGGTACAAATGCTTTAGATAGTAGTATAAAGTCGTAAAGTTTTGTTTGTTTTTTAAATATGTGGGCAAGTGATGTGTGATAGTGAAGCTTTTAACAACAGGAAATACACATTGCTACTGTTTTGCTGTATACTTAATGCTCAAAGGCAGTATTGGACATAATATAGGCTCATATTTGAGACCCATGAGCATGCTGTTTCAAAGCACACAAACACTTTCTGTGACATAATGCTGCTTTCTCTGTTCACTTACCAATAGGAGATGTTAAATATATCCAAGAAATCAGCCTCTTGCTTTGTGAACTTCTCCAGATTACAGCAGATCACAAATATTCAAGCTGAAATCTACCAGGTAAATTATGTTAGACTTTTTACTTTCTACTTTTAATACAGGAAAAAAAAAAACAAACTTAATTTGTTCAAATATCACCAATTCCCTTGCACTTAGAACGGTGTCTGGCACATAGCTTGACAGATATTTATTTGTAGTCGTTAATAGTAGTAATAATAGTAATAGTAGTTAGTAGTAATGGTAGCAGCAGCTGGACTTGATCACCAGCATGAAAAGGTTTGTTAAATCTGCTGGGATCTCATAACAGATCACCTTCCCATACCTTTTAAATATTCCTGGGTGAAATGTATCCATTTTTATCAGAGTTCAAGACTTTTCTTCAGGCTACTTTCTGAATGAGCTAAATGTTACTTTTGTTCCTAATATAGAAAAACTTGGAAATTGAACTCTTAAGACTAGAAAAAGATACAGCAGATGTTGTTCATCCTTTCTTTTTAGGTAAGTGATTTGGTTACATGGGTAATCATTGGGATTTGAACTTTTTCTTGGATTACCTTAAGTAAGCAACAGTCAACAAAATTATGATATACCATAATTTTTCCAGGTATTGCAACAAAGCTAACAAAGCCTCCTATTTCTGTGCTTAAATAGAAGTCCTGTTGGCTTGACGGCTGCAAATAGCATGAAAAGTGACTAGACTGGGAGATCCTCAAAGTCAGGAGAACATAAGGAATGGCAGTTGGCATGGTTGTAATAGAGAATGTATATGGGAAGATGTGAAACTGATTGGGACACAGAGGGATATAATGGGCGATTTCTTTGTTCATATTAGAGACAATTGCATTTGTCCTCTGAATTAGCAATCCTACTCTCAGGCACTGACCCTGAAGGGTGCAGAGTTTGTTGATTGCAGCATTGTTTGTAATTAGAAAATATTGGAAACAACCTAAATGTTCATGCTTAGGAAATTGATTGAATAAAGTCTAGTCACGTCACACACATGCTTTGTGGAATGAGGAAGATCCGTATGAATTGATATGGAGTGATTTCCAGGGTATATTGTTACATTAAAAGAGCAAAGTACTAAAGAATTTTGTTGGTATGCTACCTTTTCTATAAGAAAAAATGGAAAATAAAAATGTGTGGGTGTTAGGGTATATATATCTGCTTATTTCTACAAAACGAAATAGGTGGGAACAAGAACAGTGAAAAGGAGTAAGAGAGGGAGTGACACGTCTCAGTCTGTCTTTTTGTAAGTTTTGACTTTTGGAACCTTGTTACTGTTATATATATATTCAAAAAAGAAAACTAAATTGAAAGGATAGGGGAAAATCCTAAAATTGATTAGAGGCAAAAACATGCAAACCCAACTATTTCAAAGAATGCATAACAATATAGGATGAAAAAAAGTACTAATCTATATAAGTTTTGAACACGATTCTTTAGCTATATACTGTCAGTCTAAAGACAAAAAGAACAAATCTTGAGCTCTACTTGGTACGTTTGTTGTTTGTAGTTGTAGAGTGTAGCAATTTGGAAACTGTTTTCCATGTATTAAGCAAATGAGTAAATGTTAATGTTGCCAAGAGCCAAAGTTCTTTCTGTGGGAGAAGGGAAATAGAGATGTGGAAGTGAGAAATAAGGGACAACCCTGTGATGTTGGATTGGAATTAGAGGTATTAATGTGAAATCATGATTTTTCAATATACAGGTAGTCCCCCACTTACTACATATTCAACTTACAATGAACCACACTTACAACCATTTTTTTTTTTTTTTACATCTTATTGTTAGTAATATGTACTACATATGATGTTACCGCACATAATTTGCTGATGTTATTCTCAGATGTTCACTTGCAGATGATCAATTTTATGACTTACTGTTACAAATACTGCTGTATAGCAGGCTATGGCAAGGTCTACGATGAAGTTGGTGTCGGGAGTTGTAACGGATAGAAAGTTGGGCAATGTTCAACTCTAATGACATGGGATGTTTGAGCTGCACTCGCATCTGATACGACTCCACCTTCATTGTTACAACACTGGTGCCGACTTCATTGTAGAACCCGGCTTACGGCGTGACCTTACTCAGCGTTTCATACCATCCAGGGCTTCGAACCTATTCTTCTTGGTTCAGGCAGGGCTGAGGAAGTGAAACCAGAACAGACCCAAATATTTAAAATTTGGTGAACCAGAATGAGAAAAATTACAGGTCGAAGCCCTGCTAGAAACCTAATCTCCCTCTTAGAAAACAAGGGCAGTGTACATGTTGTATAGCAACCAAATCTCTAGCCCATTGGGTTTTGAGCAGAGTTGGAAGAAGTGGTGCCTCAATCAAAGATGGCAGCCAGCCATGCTGCTCTGCATGTGTGTTGCTCTCTGCAGTCCTGCCAACAGTTGAGTCTCACACATCAGGCTCCTGGAAGGGCTTACTATGTCTCTTCTGAGTCTCCCATTCCAGGGCTTGGACCTGTAATTTTTCCTGTTCCAGTTATCGTTCTGGATCACCCAAATCGTAAAAATTTGGGTCTGTTCCGGTTTCACTTTGTCAGCCATGACTGAACCAGTTCAAACCAGTTCAAAGCCCTGGTACCATCAGAAGCATCACTTGTTAATTTGAAGCTGAGTTGTTCGAGTTTCTCACACTGTAACACCTGCACTGCTTATACTCCCAACAATACCCAAAAACCCACTGCCGACAAGTTGATTCTGACTCATAGTGGCCCCGTAGGGTTTCCAAGGCTGTAAATCTCTACAGAAGCAGACTGCCACATCTTTCTCCCATGGAGCTGCTGGTGGTTTCAAACCACTGACCTTTCGGTTTGCAGTTGATTGCTTTAACCACTGCACCACCAGGGCTTCTTACCCTCAACAATATGTTTAGCAAAAGAAGTCATGCCATTGAAAGTCCTAATCTAAAAAAAAGAAGGTGAGGAAGCCTCTAGACATAGTTATAAAGATGAAGATCATTAAGGCCTATGATAATGGAAAGAAAGTCGGTGAAATAGCACGTGGGAAAGGACTGTCTCATTTGATCATTTCGACAATCATTAAGGAAAAGAATAGGATTTGGGAGGCAGTTAAAGGAGCGACTGGCATAAAATCTACAATTTTAACAAAGAAGAGGCAAGGGCCAATCCACGAGATGGAGAAGCTGTTGATGATTTGGATAGAAGACCAAATCCAGAAGAGGATTCCTATGAGTTTACTGATGATTCAAATGAAAGCATGCAGCCTTTTTGAAAACCTGAAGGAACAGCAAGGAGAAGACTACCACAAATACTTAAAAAATGCCAGCAAGGTCTAGTCTGATTGCTCCAAACGCAGATTTGGCTTACATAACGTGAGTATTACTGGAGAAGCAGGAAGTGCCCATGTTGAAGCTACGGAAAAATTCAAGGATGGGCTGGACAAGGTGATACAAGATGAAGATTATCCACCAGAGCAGATTTTCAACATGGAAAAAACGGGGCTTTTTTGGAAAAGGATGCCAGAATGGACCTATATTCACAAAGAGGTGAAGTGGATGCCTGATTTCAAGGTATTTAAAAACAGGATCATGCTGCTGCTTGGAGGAACTGCTGCTGGATTTAAATTAAAACCTTTTCTTGTTTACCATTCTGAAAACCCCTGAGCACTCAAGGACATTGACAAAAATAAGCTGCCTGTCTACTACAGAAGTAACTTCAAGTCCTGGATGACGATTGTGTTATTCAAAGGCTGGTTTTTAAATTGTTTCATCCCAGAAGTGTGTGCCTACTGCCTTGAAAAGAGCATTTCTTTCAAGATTGTGCTGCTACCTGATAATGCTCGAGGACATCCTCTTCATGTAACCCATTGCCTTCGAGCCGATTCCAACTCATAATGACCCTATAGGACAGGGTAGAACTGCCCCGTAGAGTTTTCCAAGGAGCAGCTGGTGGATTTGAACTGCCAGCCTTTTGGTTAGCAGCCAAGCTCTTAACCACTGCGCCACCGGGACTCCTCTCTTTACATAGATGATCTAAATCAAGAGGTGAAAGTGGAAGATATGACAGATGTGATTCAGCCTGTGGGTCGAGGTGCAATCACCACTTTAAAGGAGTAACTACCTATATGGATTGCGTTTGCCCAGGTAATAGCTCCAACAGATGGAGGTATGGTAACATTGTGTGATTTCTGGAAGAATTATAATATTCTTCAGTGTATCTGGAACATTGACTCTTCCTGGGAGGAAGTTAACAGGAAAATGCATGTAGGGGATTTGAAAAAAATGGCTGAGTTATGTGAACACACTCCAAACGTTTGATCAGGGTAATATAGTGAAAGAGATCGGTGGGAAAATTGTCCAATTGGCACGAACACTGAATTTAGAACTTGTTATCGTCCATGTGGAACAGCTCATAGATCACAAGGAAGGGGCATTGACAGATCAGGACTTTAATGGATTTTGAAGAGGAAAGAAATGCTGAAGAAGAAAGAAATAATGAAGAGGAAGGAGACAAGGTGTCAAAAAATTTTACAGTGAAAAGATTAGCTGGAGTTTTTTCTAAACTAAACCAGGGGCTTCAGTTGCTTGAAAACATGGACTCAAACGCTAATCGCTTTGCTAAAGTCTTTACGCAGATTTGGGAAGCAGTGAGATGTTACCACGAAATATATGAAGGAAAAAGAAAAGGACCATGCAGACAGCTCTCACTAATTTTCTGACTAGAAACACTATCCCCATCCCCAGGGATAATCCAGATGATCCAGAACCTTCCACAAGTGGAGTCATTACCACAACTGACAAAATGCCAACGTTGTCCAACTCTTCTTCATTGTCGGAGTAAATTTTTATGATTTGTGTTTTTTTTTCTTAATGTATGTATATATGTATTAAAATATATCTATCGTATTTTAAGCATGTTGCTTACAAAAATACCTCGTGGGGGAAGGGTGCATTGGCAAACAAATGCAGAAGGTACGCATTATTTGCGTAAAAATATGTAAGTTTATATGTAATGTTTCCCACTCCCAAAGAAAAAGAAAGATTGGATTTATAAAGGTACTGATACTAAAAGACAATAATAATGAAAACTTAAAAAAGTGTTCAACTTAAGTCAGAACCGACTTTCAACAGAGTCATCGTAACGGAACCCTGTCCTAAGTCTGCGACTATGTCTATATATGGATTTTTTTCTGTCTCTGTCCAATGAAAGGGTCTAGAATGACACCCTATTGGTAATGAGTACACCTAGTGCCCAGATCTTGCTTTCTAAGTACTATTCTCCACTGAAAGGAAACACAGCTCCTTGGAGAAAAGACTGAGTCGAGGACAGTAGCTTGACTACTAACCTAAAAATTGGTGGTTTGAACGTAACTAGTGGGACCATGGAAGAAAGGCCGGGTGATCTTCTGTTACGGTTACAGCCAAGAAAACCCTGTGGAGTATTTCTGCTCTATAACACATGATACTGCCGTGAGTTGGAATTGACTTGATGGCAGTGGATTTGGCTTTTTGGTTTATGGGTGTGTAAAGAAATGTTAACTTACAATCGGTAAATGTATATGGGAGTTCACTGAATTATTCTGAAAACTTTTTGGTAAGTCTGAAATGTCTTTAAAATAAGAATTTAAAAGAAGAAGCAATTAGCAGCCATTAACTGAATTCTGGGAAAAATACTGAGATAATCAGAAATAACTTGTAAGATGACTTTTTAATGTTCCATTTAGCATATTAGTGGCAGGGATCAGAAGAGAGTCTATGTGAAGAGTATGGCTCCAACTACAAAAACTGAACTAGGAATCGAGTTGAGAAACACACAGAAAGAATTTAGCACGGGATTTGGTGGTCAGTAGGAAAAGTAAGAGAAAGTAGTTGACGTTGAAACTGATATTGGCATTAAAAATAGCAGAAGGGAGAATTTAGGAGGGAAATGGTGAGTTGGACATTGGTAGCATTCAACCAGAGCGAAGGGGAGATGATGATTCCAAAGCTTACTTGTTCTACTGTGAATTATAGTTCCTGTTTCTGATTTATATAGCTCAGAAATGTCATACCCTGCAAAGCATGAGTAATCACTTGGAAGCAGTGCTGAAAGAGAAGCGGTCCCTCAGGCAGAGACTGATGAAACCCATATGCCAGGAAAACTTGCCTATTGAAGCTATTTATCACAGGTAAGACTGAAAAATAGAAATTTAAGAGATTGGTATTTTTACTCTGAGGATAGTTTTTGTTTAGACTAGTAGCTACTTTGTAGCATAGTTCATTAAACGATATATCAGTGATTGTATCTGTCAGCATTATTATTAATGCTGATGCATTAAAGCAGAAAGAAAACCCTTTGCTTTTTAAGAATTGTAGCTACGGTGAAGAGAATGGAGTTCCTTTTCCCCATTGGGTTCTGGAAATTAAAAATTATGACTTTGAAAGAAATTAGGTCCATACATGCAGCAAAGTAGGTAAAAATTGTTTTAATTATGTATAGACTTTTCGATAAAGTAAATTTATACTTGAGTTAGTGTTGCCTATATATAAAAATTCTTTTGGGAGTGGTGTGGACTGGGAGATGGGGGTGGGGGGTGCTGCTTAAGCAGGGACAGATGAAAATAATGTCAACTAAAGGAGGGAAAACTGGGTTCTGCTCTCATCTTTGCTGTTTATGTGCGTCAAAGGCTTGGGCGAATGACTTAAATTTTACATCGGTTTCCCAGTCCATAGAATGGAGATGATTTCTGTTGCTCTCTTCCTCATAGGAGTATTGCAACCGTCAAATTGAAGATGTAGGTTATCACTAATAAAAGAAGAAGCAGGCATCTTTCTCCACAAGTGCCTCATTAGCTGACCCTGAGCATATCAGTGTCTTAAGTGTCAGTTTTTACTTTGTAGTAAAATAGTAATCCCAGTTCTCATGGATGTATTCAGTATCTATTCAGTGGAGTACACTGTCAATACATATATTGTACTACATCAAAGAACTGAGTGATGATTTTAAAGCATTTTGCATGTTTTTGTGAAGTACATTTACCCTTACTGTCCTCACTTTTCACTGAGAAAGAATAAATTGAAATGGAGTGAGGTTTTATCTAGGAAAAACCCTTCAGTTATATAAGAAAGAAGCCCTGGTGGCACAGTGGGTAAGTGATACGGCTGCTAACCAAAAGGTCGGCAGTTCGAATCCACCAGCTGCTCCTTGGAAACCCTATAGGGCAGTTCTGCCCTGTCCTATAGGGTTGCTACGAGTTGGAATTGACTCGACGGCAACGGGTATATAAGAAAAATTTAACACTGAGGTTTGTGTAACATTAGGTTGGGTTCCAGCTATGATTAGTATTGTCTCTTTCCATTTCTCTATTTGTGTGACAAATTAGGCCTTGCTTAGAGTGAAAGAGAAGGACCATTTTATCACTAACATTTCCATGAATATAGAAATATTGTTTCTGGCTTGATTGTGATTCTGTTATCTCAAAAGTAAAAGAAGGGGAACACAAAATAATTAAGCTAAAAAAAAGTTCACTTTTTTCTCCCTCTCGCAGATACATGGTACATTTGCTGGAGTTGGCAGTGAATTTCATTGAGAAATTAGAAACCCATCTTGAAACAATTAGAAATATCCCCCATTTAGATGCAAATCTAAAGAACATGGTAAGTGTTAATAATAGCATCTTAGTACCGCATCAGCTCCTTTCACATTATTTTTCTTTACTTTTATACCAAAATTTCAAATGTGTGATCTCTTTGCTTAACTTTTTTTTTTAATTTTCTTTTTTTTTTATTGTACTTTAGATGAAGGTTTACAGAACAGATAGTTTCTCATTAAACAGTCAGTTCACGTATTGTTTTATGACATTGGTTAACAACCCCACGACATGTCAACACTCTCCCTTCTCCACCTTGGAGGACCTTTTTTTTTTGGTGAAAACATGCATAGCCAACGTTATACCATTTTAGAAGTTTCTACATGTACAATTCACTGACATCGATTACATTCTTCCAGTTGTGCTGCTATTCTCACTATCCTTTTCCAAATTATTCTATCACCATTATCTTCAACTCACTGTCCCCCAGGCTTCCCATCAAATCTTTTGAGTTGCTGTTGTCAATTTGATCTCACACAGGTAATTCTTTTTATTTTTTTGTACCTTAGATGAAGGTTTGCAGAACAAATAGTTTCTCATTAAACAGTACACGTATTGCCCTATGACCATGGTTAACCACCCCACAACATGTCAACACTGTCCCTTCTCAACCTTGGGTTCCCTATCACCATCTTTGCTTAACTTTTTGATGGTAAATATGAGCTGATTATTTAAAAAACCAAGATGGCTTTCCTCTTCTACATCATTTTTCTTTAGAAGACATTTTACATTCTTTTATTCCAGCATTTAATAATTATGTGTTGTCTTAATTGCATAAGGGGCTATGTCATAGGTATTGTGGGAGACCAATCTCTGCCCTGAAAAGTCTCAAAAGTTTGGTGGGACAGCTATAAAATACATACTTTCTATTTTGTATTATTGTATTTGCATAATAAGTACAGCTGAGAATTATAAAGAAGATGCTGTCTACTGAGCACAGAAGGGAGGGGTGACTTTCAACTTAGGGGCATTGGGAGTAGAAAGGGAAGGTAGAAAGACTTCAGTGAAGTTTTATAGAGGAGTGTGTGGTGAGCTGAACCTTGTAAGTACCAGTGGGATTTGGATATGCATCAGACAAAAGCAACAATGTGAACAAAGGCATGAAAGTCAGAGAGCACAGGCGGTTGGTTGTACTCCACTTTGGCTGCTGTCTCCTATCAAGGAGGGGAAATTAGCTCCGGGTTAGTTTATGGTACGCCATGAAATCCAGAGTAAGGAGTTTAGACTTCACTGTCTGAGTACTGGGGACACATTGAATGTTTTGTTTTTTTAAGTGAGGGGCACAAGGGAGTGACATGATCAA
This sequence comes from Trichechus manatus latirostris, assembly GCF_000243295.1. Taxonomy (NCBI): domain Eukaryota; kingdom Metazoa; phylum Chordata; class Mammalia; order Sirenia; family Trichechidae; genus Trichechus; species Trichechus manatus. The sequence goes on from NW_004444012.1 coordinate 10,876,114, forward strand.
AACTGTGCTGTAATCATGGGGAAAAGAGTGGACAGATTAGACTGAGCCTTGCTCCTCAGAGTGTGGGCAGAGAGCGTCAGCATTAGCATCACCTGGAGCTTGTTAGGAATGGAGAACTGCAGACTTCATTTACCCTAGACTTTCAGAATCTACCATCTTTTAACAAGATCCTCAGGTGAATCCTATGCACATTACAGAGAAGCTCTGGGTTAGAAGAAAAGGCAGAGAAACTTGGAGAATAATTATAGTAATTCAAACAAAAGATTTAAAGCATGGGAATACAAAGGATCGTGTAGGTTTTTAGAGAGATTTTGGAGGTAGAATTTCTAGATATTGGCTACTATTTGGATAAAACACACATCCAAAGTAATAAAGTTTCTAGCCTGGGTGACTTGAGGGTGAATAGGATCAAGTATGGATTAAAGAAGTTAAGGAGTTTGTTTTTTGATTTGTCTTGCATATGTAGTAGATATCCAGTCAGTGTTTGTTGAACTGCAGTTAAATTGAGTTTGAGATAGTGTTTGTCCAGGAGGAGAATTCCATCAGACTGAAATGTGGGACTGAATTTTAGGAGAAGGTTAGGTTTGACAGTGTAGATTTGAGGGTCATTTGCACTGAGGTGATAATTGAAGACGAAGGAGAGGTGAGCTCACAGAGAAGATGTGCACTCTGAGAAGTGGGGGAGCAGGGTTCTAAGGGGCCTTTGCATTAGGGGGCTGGAAAAAGATCCAATGGTATCATAATTATTTGTGACAAAATGAAGAAAAATTAATGACAGGTATGTAATTTCTCTCCTGTTTTTTCCCTTTCAAATGTTACAGAGCAAGGCTTTAGCAAAGATGGATATTTTGGTAACCGAGACAGAAGAACTGGCAGAGAATATACTCAAGTGGTGGGAACAACAAAGAGAAGTTTCCTCTTGTATCCCTAAAATATTAACTGAAGAAAATTATCTTCATAAACATGACATTATAATGCCTCCTTTATCTTTTAATTCTAAAGTCCCTGTCCAAACTATTAATGCTAAATGAACATCAACTGTTTATTTTTGCTTCCTTGTATATAATCATAAGAAGTCTATTTCTAATCACATGTGACCTGGGTATTCATAGGCTTTGCTGCTGGCCACACTAAAAGAGCCCTCTGTATATTAAAGTACCAGGATTCCAGGTTCGTTAAGACCAAACTGAATTTTCCTTTATTTTCTATGTATTTTCATTCCACTTTTCAGTGAAACTAGTGAGGATCAAATACTAGTTATGCAAGTTTATTGGACATGAGTGCATTAACCATTTCTCAGGCAACGGAGTCTCTATTAAATATCTTTAACCATGCATATTCCTGAATTGGAAGAGTCTTCTTGAATCTGAAAATGCCTGTGCAGACCATTCCTGTGGAATTGCGCAAGTGTGCAGCAAAGCGTTAACGTCGCAAGTCTGACTTTGAAAGGCCTGCTTACAACGTTGGCCCTTGACTGGCATCTGAGAACTTAGATTTCAGGAGTGTTTCCATCACCTTAACTGATAAGAGTGGCTAATTGTGTGGTTTGTGCTGAACACTTGCTTCCCTTCTGGAGGTCTAGAATTTTGCTACATGTTAGGCAGGAGGTGTTTACATGACTAGTTCCAGTAAAAACCCAGGGCACTGAGTCTCCAGTGAGCTTCTCTGGTAGACAACATTTCACATGTGCTGTCAATTTGTTGCTGGAGGAATTAAGTGCATCCTGTTTGACTCCGCTGGGAGAAGACTCGAAGCTTGTGCTTGTTCCCCTGGACTATGCCCCAGGGGACTTTTGCCTTTTCCCTTTGCTATTTTGCTTTGTATCCTTTCACTCTTAACAATTCATAGCTATGAGTGTGACTATATATGCTGAGTCCTCCTAGCAAATCATTGAACTTGGAGATGGTTTTGGGGACCTCTATCACACTAAGCAGTTCTTGGGGGTCTTCACTGGCAGCCTGAGGTATAGGCAGAGGAGAGAAGTAGAGCAAAGAAAAGAAAAAAGGCACATTCTAAAAAACTTTAGAGGTTTACCTTATAAAGTGCTCAGGTATTTTACCTAGTCTAAGATTATTGTGTGTATAATAGGGGGTGGTATACTGATACTAACAACTGACTCAGAAGGTACTGATTTGTATCAGTAGTATAAGTACCCCTGGTTATTTTATTTTCAGACTTGGGGTTCTCTTTTACTTTAAAATGTGTACATCAGTATTTTTGTACTGTTGCATTCTCTGTATGATAGGGGCTCACTGATCTCATCACACTCCTTAACACAAGAAAACTTCATAACACAGTAAATATGATGAATAAAGTAAATTGTTCATAAGGAAATAGGATCTTTTTTTTAAAAATCCTGGTGAAACAACCAGAAATCATGTTTTGAAGTCTCCTTTGCTGACTTGTGCCAATGGCATGTAGACAAATGGTCATAGTGTCTTAAATGTCACCTAACACTTAAGCAAAGCCTTCAGTTGTATTTCTTCAGAAATCTGTTCAAGCTCAGCCTTGGTTTCAAAGCTTTGTCTTTGTGTGATTTCCTATATTAGTTTATATATGTATGTATATATCTTTCATGTTATATTGATATGCCTGTTTTTTATTTTTGTTTTGTATCTTTTTCAGAATATTGAAGTAAACCTGTAATTTCTAACTGAAATTTTGTAGTCCTCGTCTGAATCCTAAGTGATACAAAGGAATGATTTCCTATGTAGCTTACACAGCTAAAGTATAAGAATAGACTGTCTGACTCACAAAAGCTTCAGGTAATTGAGTCTGAGGTCTGCCTCAAAGAGAAAAGATAATTTAGTACTGTGATAGATTCAGTAAGATATGATTGATTTTTTGTTCAACTTTTAGAGACGTGCTGTAAGACTTCTGAATTTGGGGTGGGGCTGGGGAGGGGAGTATGGGATTATGATGAGCTGCTTTAGCTACTATAGTATGGAGAGTGATAGCACAGGTTCTAGAATTAGACCTGGTATTGAATGCAGGTTCCACTTACTAGCTGTGTTTTTGTAACTTATTTAAATCAGGCTCGATTTTCTCATCTGTAGAACAGATGGTAACTATATTTCATGGGCTCCTCATGGAGTCTTTGGAAGATTAAATGAGATAATACACGAAAAGCAGTCAGTTCCTAGCATATAATAAGTGAAAGTCAATGCTATTATTAGCTATAACCAAAGTAGCACCATCCCCTACGTATACAGAGACCATCACTATACCGTCTTACCTGCCTTTTTTGCTTTTTCATTGCACGCAGCACCATTGACATACACTTATTATGTATTATCTCCTTTCCCAGTAGATTCTGAGCTTCATGAAGGCAGGGACTTTGTTTTGTTTGCCACTGTATCCTCCGCGCCTTAGGACAGTGCTCTACTCTTCGTAGATATTCAATACTTATTTCTTGATGAATTAATGAACCAAATCTGATCAAACAGCATTCCCTCCAGGACCACAAGAACTGTCAAGGTGGCCAGGAAGTTCCAGCACAATCAGAAAAGCTCCTGAGAGCGGTCACTTCAAACTCCTCCCCACTCCAAACTCCTCCCCCACTAGACTCCACCCCTACTCCAAACCCCTCCCCACTCCAAACTCCCTCCCACTCCAAACTCCTTACTCCAAACCTCTTCAAAGAGGAACACTGTTCCCTAACGGGGAACAGAAAAAACAATCGTTCCCCATTTCATTTCAGACCCTAAAATTTAACCACAGCATTGCCAGCTCTGGTCAAAGCAGTAAATAAAAACATTTAGCGAAGCACTTTTATAAACTGCCAGGCGTTAACCAAAATTTAATGAATTTACTTGAATCTATCACGTGCAGGCAATCCAAGAACAGGGGGAAACAAGCTCCCTCGCTCCCAGCACGAGAGGCCTGGACAGGCCGGATTTGACCTGTGCCCTCCCGCGTGCCGGGCTCAGGATTGGCCGCCGCTTGGCAGGCACCGCCCCGACCGGGATGCGCCGCTCCCACGGTGGGGCGCGTCCCAAGAGGGGCGAGGGGCGGAAGGAGGAGGGGCGGGGCCGGTCGTCCTCCCGCCCACCAGCCTCAGGATTGGCCGCAGCTCGGCGGGCAACGCCTCGTCCGGCCTGCGGCTAGAGGCGGGGCGGGGGCATCCCTAGAAGTGTGTGGGGCGGAGCGAGGAGAGGCGGGGCCGGGCGTCCTCCCGCCCACTGGGTTCAGGATTGGCGGCGGTTCTGTGGATTCCACCCCACTGGGGCTGCGGCGCGCGCGTGGGCGGGCCGTCCCCGGGCGGCGCGTGGGGAGGGCGGGGCTGAGGCTGGGCTTGGGGTTGGGCCTGGGGTTGGGGCTGTGGCTAGGGATGCAGCCGCTGGACCGGCCTGCTGGGCTTGAGCCGTGGCCAAGGGATGGCGAACGTGCGAGTGGCCCTGAGGGTCCGGCCCCTCAGCAAGAGGTGAGTGTGGGCGGGAGTGGGAGCCTGCGGTGTCTACTGAGCTGAGAGGAGCTCGAGGTCTCCGCTTCCCCCTGAAGTGGTTCTGGCGCGGAGAAATCAGACACAAAGTGACCCGGGCGCCACGGTCCGGAAACCGAGAAGACCTGGTGGAGCAGGGGCTCTGGTCGAGCCTTCGCGTCCTGCCGGGCGCAGTAGCGGTTCCCGGAGGGCCTCAGGGCGGGCTGCACTGTGTCTGCCCCTGGCGTCCCGCCAGCGGGAACTTCGAGGGACTGCGGCTCAAGTCTTGATGCCGGGTTTGGACCATTCTCACAGGGCACGTTGAGAAGGGCTGGGAAAGGGACCGACAGTTTCCTCTCTTGGTGACTCTGGAGTCCCTGCGAAGACTGAGGCAGAATTGTGTGTGTTCCTGGGTGCACATGGTTTCTCTTCGAAGATGTGGAGAACGGCAGATAGCAAGGGTGTGAGAGGGAAATCGAGGCCCAGAGAGATCGTGGTTTCGTCCTGTGCCCGACAGCAGACTTAATCATGGGCAAACTGTGAAGCAGGGGAAGTTATTCTTCTTCCCTCAGTCTTGTTAGTGCCTGTTTCCTCATAAACCAAAACCAAACCCAGTGCCGTCGAGTCAATTCCGACTCATAGCGACCCTATAGGACAGAGTAGAGCTGCCCTGTCTGCCACATCTTCCTCCCACGGAACGGCTGGTGGGTTCGAACCCACCCGGTTTGGTTAGTAGTCCGGCGCTTAACCACTGCGCCACCGGTGCGTCTCTGTTAGCCTCATAGGTGAATCTGATCCTACACTCTTGTGGCATCCAGTGTCCAACCACATCGTTTCTTCCCCTTTTCGTTAATTTTCCATTATAGGTTTGAAAAGTCAGGCAAAGCTTCTCAGAAGAATTGGCGTTTGAACTGTTTTTTAAAGATCGATTAGAGTTTGCTGACGTGGAGAAAGTGTAAAGAGTATTTCATGTAGTAAGAACACCAAGAGCGAAAGCCTTAGGCTGATAGGGAACAGAGCTAAATTCTAGCTGGCTGGGGGTGGGTTGGGGTGGAGGGAGTTAAATGATAGGAGATGAAGCTGGCAAAGTTTGGGTTGGGACCAGAAAGCACATACTGGAATTATTTGGGAGGTTTAAAAATATCCAGTACATAAGATGGCTTGATAATTGGGCAGAAGAGTCAAGAAAGGGTTTTGCAAAAAAAAGAACTGCCAGAAGCTACTTCCAGGGTAGCGGCCACACCTGTGAAAACCCTCCCAGCCCCTAGTAATGTCTCCCACAACAAAAATTGGTATGTTTTTTGTGATATGGAGGCAGTTGGCTTTGAAAAGTCATGTAATCAGTGCAGTAATGAAGAGGGGGAAAAAATGAAAGAAGTAGGATGGGGGAAAAAACAAACAAAACAGAAAGTGAGTAGGAAAAAGGTAAAAGAGGTCCGGTGAAGAAAGACGAGCAGCATGGGCCTGAACTGCTGTGTTTAGGTTGGTAACAGGCTGATGATATCTGGCTTTTGTATAACTGAATATGGTGGCTAGAGCTGGGAGGGTTTTCACACGTGTAGCTACTGCCCTGGAAGTCACCTCTGGCAGTCCGTTTTTGCAAAACTATTCTTTTAGGGAGAAGATTGTCCTCAGGGTAACAACATTGACCAATCTCACCAGTAACTTCCCGGTTCGTTGGGAACTACAACCAAAAAAGGCAAACCTATTGCCATGAACTCTTAACTCATGGCGACCCCATGCATCACAGAGTATAACTGCTCCACAGGGTTCCTTTTTTAAGCTGTAATCTTCATGGAAGCAGATCACCAGGCTTTTTCCTCTGCAGAGACTCTGGGTGGGTTCAGAATGCCAACTTTTAGGTCAGTGGTCGAGTGCAAACTGTTTTCATCACTCAGGGACCTATAAAGGAATGTGTTAGATCAAGGAAATGATGTTGAAATTGGGTTGTTATACCCACAATAGAGAATAACATTAAATCTTATCAAACAAAAGGAGGAGAAAGAAGAGGACAAAAGCGTATTTACTTTTAGCTCAAGTCAAGAGCCTTGAGCAGCAAGTGGTAGAATGCCAAGACTGCAGGTGTGAGCAGATTATGGCAACTGAAGATTCAGGAGCACAGATTCAGGAGCAGATATGGGTAAACACGGTGTGACCCCAGCTAAGAAGCCCAGACCTCTCCCCTCTTCTCAAAGAATCCTGCAGAGATGGCAGCTGTACTCCAGGGTGTGTTAACTTCCATCATCTTCTCTGAGGCTCATCTGTATATAGAGATCTGCTGATGGGTAGTTTGGTCCAGCCTTCAAATAAGTCGTTGACATAGACCCAGTTAACAAAGTCATTGCACCTGATGTTATACTTGGGAAGAAATCTTAAAGATCATCTGGTTCAAGCTTCCAATTTTTTGTTTTTCCAGATGAGAAAATGGTCCAGACTGGGGAATTGTCTTATCTAAGGTTTAAATGGAGATAGAGCCAAGATTCGGTTCAGCAGGTCACACTGCTCCTCCTGAGATTTAAAAAAAAAAGTTGTACTTCTTTCTCAATCAAGTGCCTGTTTGCTTAGTAGGACCAGAACTGACCCTCAGTCAAATGATAATATCGCAAATGGTTTTGATTTCCTCTCCTCTACCTCCCAGTTTCCCATAATCAGAAATTCTGTATCTCATTGTGAGATGCTGCCCATTGTCTATCCAGAATCTTCCACCATTGAGAGAACATGTCACCTTCCGCCACAGGCTCCGGAACACTCCCCACTGCCCTGTCAAAGCATACCTGCACGCGTAAAATTCCCTCTCTCTGCTTTTTTTTTTTTTAGTCTATAAAATAGGCATAACTATCTCAATAGTTGTTGTGAAGATTAAATGAAATCATAGTTTAAAACTGCTTAGAATAGAGCCTGGCTCATTTTAAGTGCCCGATAAGTATTAGCCATATGGTTTTTTGGAGCCCTGGTGGCGCAGTGGTTAAGTACTTGTCTGCTAACCCAAAGTTTGGCGGTTCAAACCTACCAGCTCCTGCATGGGAGAAAGATGTGGCAGCCTGCTTCTGTAAAGATTACAGCCTTGGAAACCCTGTGGAGTAGCTCATCTCTGTCCTGTAGGGTTACTATGAGTCAGAATCAAGTCAGTGGCAGTGGGTTTGGTTTTTTTTTTACATGCTTTTTAACAACTGTTTTTATTCCTTAGACCCCTGTATTCACCTGTCGGTTTTTTTTTTTTTTCCTTTAGTTTTACAAAAGTTTTACGGTTATCGAGTGGTAATGGCTTGGTTATTTTCCCCTCTACAACAGTGATTCTCAAACTATAAACCAAGCAGTTGCTATCGAGTTGATGCTGACTTACGGTGACCCCATGTGTGTCAGAGTATAACTGTGTGCCATAGGGTTTTCAGTGGCTGATTTTTCAGAAGTAGATCGCCAAGCCTTTCTTCCAAGGTGCCTCTAGGTGGACTCAAACCTCCAACCTTTCAGTTTGCTGAGTGCGTTAACTGTTTGCACCACCCAGAAACTCCTCTCAAACTATAGTATGCATAAAATCCACCTGGAAAACTTGTTATAATGCAGCTTGTTATAATTCCAGGGCCTTCAAAATGGGAATTAGAATTAACTAGCTGTTGACCCCTCCCCCATAATTCTGATGTAGGTACTCTGTGGTCTACACTTTGAGAAACTGCCGTAGGGATAACCGTATAACTGAGGATTCCTTCCTGCTCTCTGTATTTTTTTTTTTTTAATACTTTGTAACCGTGAGCTCTATTTTATTTTGTTGTTGTAAAAAATATACATAACACAACATTTACCAATTTAACGTTTTTCACGTGTACGGTTTAGTGACATCAATTATATTAATCTTATTGTGCAAACATCGGCAATATCTGTTGCCAAATTTTCCATCACCACAAACAGAAACACAGTGCTTCCTAAACAATGACTCCCCATTTCCTCCTCCTTTGCGCGCCTGGTAACCACTAATAAACTTTGATCTTAATGTATCTGCCTATTCTAGATGTTTCATAGGAGTGGGATCATACAATATTTGTCTTTTTGTGATTGACTTACTTGAATCAGCATGTTTTCAAGCATCATCCAGGTTGTAGCATGTATCAGGACTTCATTCCTCTTTATGGCTGATTAATATTCTATTGTGTGTATATACCCCACATTGTGTTTATCCATTCATCTGTTGGTGGACATTTAGGTTGTTTCTATCTCTTGGCAATTGTGAACAGTGCTGTAATGAACACTGGTATACACATGTCTGTTTGCATTGCTCCTTTCAAGCGTCTTGGGTTAGACCTAGGAGTGGAATTGCTGGGTCATATGGTAGTTCTATGTTTAACTCTTTGAGGAAACACCAAACTGTTCTCCATAGCAGCTGTACCATTTTGCATTCCCACCAACTGCTTTATACCTTTAACCCTAAGGAACGAATGTCTGTAGGTTGAATTCTGGACCAGAGGCCAGTGGTAGTAGTTGATCTCTCTGCCTTGTGTGAAGCTCCTCAGTAGGCTTAGTTGAGTTCTGAACCCTAGCCTCAGGCAGGGTGGGGGTACTTGTAAGGTGACCTCTGTAAGGCTGGTGTCCTTTCTTTCTGTTCTGCTCAACTTTAATTGGCCCACATTTTGTTCTAGAATATTTTGGAGCCACTAAGTTACCAATGAAGGAACTCTGGTGGTACAGTGGTTAAGCACTAGGCTGCTAACCAAAAGGTCAGCAGCTCAAACCCACCAGCTGCTTTATAGGAGAAAGATGTGGCAGTCTGCTTCTGTAAAGATTACGGCCTTGGAAATCCTCTGGGACAGTTCTGCTGTGTCCTGTAGGGTCACTATGAGTCGGAATCGACTCGACGGCAATGGGTAAGTTACCAGTGCCAGTGGTCCAGGCAGGGGAAGAACAGCATGTCATCTTCCTCTGGTGTCACATCTTTCTGCCAAGAGGTCCCAGATGAATCCTCACCAAAGGGCATAATTTAAAAAAATCAGATAATAGATTTGAAAAAAATTTTGCATGTTTTTTTCTTCTTTCCCAAGTTTACTGTAATCTGTGTATCACTTTCATAGCGAATGGAGGGATAATAAAACCAATTTTAAAATGCAGAAGGAAGAAAAATGTTATCTTGTAAGATAAGATGCTAACACCAAGGATAAAAAGTTTTCTTTAGGAGAGCTAAGGGCTTGGGAAGGGGGTCAGTTTTAGCCTCTGATGGGAGGATTCCGGTCCTAGGGGACTCAGAGTGTATCGGCCGCCTTAAGTATTATCTAGTGTGAAAGGCACAAGAAAGAGTATCAGGACCTTGAGGAAATTTAAGTAACAGAAATGTCATTATTTGGGAGAGGGAAATTTTCTGGCCAGGGCTTTATCCCAGACTTACTGGCTGATTTAAAAAAAAAAAAAAAAATCTGAAATCTCAAAGTCCCTGTTTCACTCTCCTGGAGATGACATCCAGGGAGGTCTGAGGAAGTAAAAATGAGATCGAAGGTATTCGCTCAACTTCCAGGCTGGGGGTAATTGAACTGATAAATTTCATGTAGTGAAGGAACTGCTAATGAGTTTTATTCTCACCTGTTAACATTTTGGCCTTGAGCACTTTAGCTGAAGCGCTTTATGTTTTGAAAAAAGTTTTATATCTGGAATGGAGTATATACTGTTCAATTTGGGCTTCAGATATGTAGGTCACCTGGATTAAGTCCCTTAAGGTGAATTCATTTTGTTTTTGGTTTTTGTTGGGTGCCATAGAGTCGATTCTGATTTTTACTGACTCCATGTGACACAGTAGAATTGCCTCATAGGGTTTATTGGCTGTAATCTTTATGGAAGTAGATAGCCAGGTCTTTCTCCCATGGAGCTGCTGTTTGAATTTGAACTGCCAACCTTTAGGTTAGCAGTTGAGTGCTTAACTGTTGTGCCACCATGGCCCCCCCCTTTTTTTAATTGTGCTTTACGTGAAAGGTTACAGCTCAAGTTAATTTCTCATACAGAAATTTATACACATATTGTTATGTGACCCTAGTTGCAGTCCCTGTAATGTGACAGCACACTCCTCCTTTCCACTCTGTGTTTCCCATGTCCATTCAACCAGCTCCTGTCCCTTTCAGCCTTCTTATCCCACCTCTGGACAGGAGCTGTCCATTTAGTCTTGTGTATCTACTTGAACTAAGAAGCATGCTCTTCATGAGTATTATTTTATGTTTTATAGTCCAGTCTAATCTTTATCTGAAGAGTGGGCTTCGGGAATGGTTTTAGTTCTGGGTTAACAGAGAGTCCAGGGACCATGACTTCTGGGGTTCCTCTAGTCTCAGTCAGACCATTAAGTCTGGTCTTTTTGCGTGAAATTGAGTTCTGTCCCACGCTTTTCTCCTGCTCCATCAGGGACTCTCTGTTGTGTTCCCTGTCAGGGCAGTCACTGATGGTAGCCGGGTACCATCTAGTTATTCTGGTCTCAGGCTGATGGAGTCTCTGGTTTATGTGGCCCTTTTGTCTCTTGGGCTAATATTCTTGTGTCTTTGGTGTTCTTCATTCTCCTTAGCTCCAGGTAGGTTGGGACCAATTTGTGCATCTTAGATAGCCACTCACAAGCTTTTAAGATCCCAGATGCCACTCACCAAAGTGGGATGCAAAACATTTTCTTAGTAAACTTTGTTATGCCGGTTGAGCTAGATGTCCCCTGAAACCATGGTCCCCTGCCTCCCACCCCTGCTACTCTGTCACCAGGGCCCCTTATGGTGAATTTAGGGGTTGGTAAATTGTTAGCAGTGTTACTGCGTAACTGCAGCGTAGAAATGTTCTTAAGGATCTTGTCTCTTGTTCTGGTTTAGGAAGATATAAAGAAAGGATTTGGGAGATATATTCTCAGGGTCTCAATAGAGAAGACTTCAACACCTTTTTTGTCACTGCCTGTGATCATAATACGAGAGAAAACGAGGGATGTTATGTGCTGGGCACGGGAGAAAGATGTGGCAGTCTGCTTCCATAAAGATTCACAGCCTTGGCATTTGACAAAGTCCAACACCCATTCCTGATAAAAGCTCTCAATCAAATAGGTATAGAAGGGAAATTTCTCAACATAATAAAGGGCATC
>NW_004444012.1:10899410-10936045 GCF_000243295.1 Trichechus manatus latirostris
AAATATCAGCTGCTCATAGGTGGATGAATTTATGTCTGGATTCTCAATTCTGTTCCATTGGTCTATGTATCTGTTGTAGTACCAATACCAGTCTGTTTTGACTACTGTGGCGGTATAATAGGTTCTGAAATCAGATAGCGTGAGATCTCCCACTTTGTTCTTCTTCTTGAGTAATGTTTTACTAATTTGGGGCCTCTTCCCTTTCCATATGAAGTTGGTGATTTGTTTCTCCATCTTGTTGAAAAATGCTGGTGGAATTTGGATCGGGATTGCATTGTATCTGTAGATTGCTTTGGGTAGAATCGACATGTTCCCAATGTTGAGTCTACCTATCCATGAGCAAGGTATGTTTTTCCACTTATGCAGGTCTCTTTTGGTTTCTTTTAGTAGTGTCTTGTAGTTTTCATTGTATAGGTCTTTTACATCTCTGGTTAGATTTATTCCTAAGTATTTTATCTTCCTGGGGGCTATTGTAAATGATACTGATTTAGTGATTTCCTCTTCGAGGTTCTCTTTGTTGCTGTAAAGGAATCCAACTGATTTTTTTATGTTTATCTTGTATCCTGATACTTTGCTGAAATCTTCTGTTAGTTCCAATAGGTTTCTTGTGGATTCTTTGGGATTTTCTGTGTATAGGATCATATCATGTGCGAACAGAGATACTTTGACTTCTTCCCTACAAATTTGGGTGCCCTTTATTTCCTTTTCCCACCCAATTGCTCTGGCTAGGACCTCCAGCACAATGTTTAATAACAGTGGAGATAAAGGACATCCTTGTCTGGTTGCTGTTCTCAAGGGGAATGCTTTCAGTGTGTCTCCATTTAGGATGATGTTGGCTGTTGGCTTTGTATAAGTACCCTTAATTATATTGAGGAATTTCCCTTCTATTCCTATTTTGTTGAGAGTTTTTATCATGAAACGGGGTTGGACTTTGTCAAATGCCTTTTTTGCATCGATTGATAAGATCATGTAGTTCTTGTCTTTTGTTTTATTTATGTGATGGATTACATTGGTTGTTTTTCTAATGTTGAACCATCCCTGCATACCTGATATAAATCCCACTTGATCATGGTGAATTATTTTTTTGATATGTTGCTGAATTGTGTTGGCTAGAATTTTGTGGAGGATTTTTGCGTCAACGTTCATGAAGGATACTGTCTGTAATTTTCTTTTTTTGTGGTATCTTTACCTGGTTTTGGTATCAGGGTTATGCTGGCTTTGTAGTATGAGTTTGGGAGTATTCCATCCTTTTCTGTGCTCTAAAATACCTTTAGTAGTAGTGGTGTTAACTCTTCTCTGAAAGTTTGGTAGAATTCTCCAGTGAAGCCATCCAGGCCTGGGCTTTTTTTTGTTGGGAATTTTTTAATTACCTTTTCAATCTCTTCTTTTGTTGTAGGTTTCTTTAGTTGTTCTACGTCTGTTTGTGTTAGTTTAGGTAGGTAGTGAGTTTCAGGAAATTTGTCCATTTCCTCTAGGTTTTTGAATTTGTTAGAGTACTATTTTTCCTAGTATTCTGTTAGGATTCTTTTAATTTCAGTTGGGTCTGTTGTGATATCACCCAACTCATTTCTTATACAGGTTATTTGCTTCCTCTCCTGTTTTTCTTTTGTCAGTTTGGCCAGTGGTTTATCAATTTTGTTGATCTTTTCAAAGAACCAGCTTTTGGTCTTGTTAACTCTTTCAATTGTTTTCCTATTCTCTATTTCATTTAATTCTGCTCTAATTCTTATTATTTCCTTTCTTCTGGCGCCTGAGGGCTTCTTTTGCTGCTCTCTTTCTACTTGTTCTAGTTGTAGGATTAATGTTTTGATTATGGCCATTTCTTCTTTTTGGATGTGTATATTTATTGCTATAAACTGACCTCTGAGCACTGCTTTTGCTGTGCCCCAAAGGTTCTGGCAGGACTTGTTTTCATTCTCGTTTGATTCTATGAATTTCTTTTTTCCATTGTTAATTTCGTCTATTACCCAGTAGTTTCTGAGCAAGGTGTTGTTCAGTTTCCATGTGTTTAATTTTTTTTCCTTGATTTTTCTGTTATTGATTTCTACTTTTATGGCTTGATGGTCAGAAAAGATCCTTTGTAATATTTTGATGCTTTGGATTTTGTTGAGGCTTGCTTTATGGACTAATATGTGGTCTATTTTGGAGAATGTTCCATGTGCATTGGAAAAGAAAGTATGCTTGGCTGCTGTTGGGTGGAGTGTTCAGTGTATGTGAGATCATGTTAGTTGATTGTAGCATTTAGCTCTTCCGTATCTGTATTGAGCTGCTTTCTGGATGTTCCGTCCTTCACCGAAAGTGGTGTATTGAAGTCTCCTACTACTATTGTGGAGCTGTCTATCTCTGTTTTCAGTGCTGTTAGGGTTTGTTTTATGTATTTTGGAGCCCTGTCGTTGGGTGCGTAAATATTTGTTATAGTTATGTCTTCCTGGTGTATTGACCTTTTAGTCATTATATAGTGTCCTTCCTTATCCTTTGTGGTGGATTTTACTTTAAAGTCTGTTTCATCAGAGATTGATAAGCCACTCCTGCTCTTTTTTGAGTGTTGTTTGCTTGAGTTCTTTTTTTTTTTTTTGGCATCCTTTGAGTTTTAGTTTGTGTCTTTAAGGTGTGTCTCTTGTAGTCAGCATATAGATCAGATAGTTTTAAACCATTGAAAGGTAGTTCACCCTTTCTTCTCTTCTGAGGGGAACTTGTGGAAACAAGACCTTAGACCTGTTGTAGGGTGAAAAACATCATAAAGTTTAGTAAAGCAAAAAGAAAGTTTTATTTGGCATATTTTCAAAAGGACAAAAGTGGGAAGCAGACAAGCGTGCTGCCAGAGCTAAAATGTCTGCCCAAATCCGAGGAAGGTTACAGAATCATCAGTATAGATCAACATCACAAAATGGGTAGAATCATTGAAAGCCTCACCTTTTCACAGATTGGCTAGAAATTGTGATCTTACATTTTGAATCCTCTTTTTTAACAATCATTGGTACACTCTTCAGTGAAGACAGTCAAGAGGGTCTACATTGGTCCAACAAATTTCTATTCACTAAATGCTAATAGAAAAAGACAAAAAGTAGGAAGTCTTTTGAGTTCTGTTTGATTGCCCTTTTGTGAAAACTTCCTTAAAGATAATTTCTAAGATTGTCCCATCTATTGTCTATCTCAGCACCCGGTTGATGTGTCTTTGTGTGTCCTTGAGGGCCCAGCTCCGGCTTGGTCATATTTCTCCATGCTCAAAGTCAGGGAATAATTATTTCAAATATTATTTTCTAAATCAGACCTCTGTGGGACTTGTGTCTTGGTGGGCCCTTTCTCCCATAAGAGCACCTGACCTTCATAGTCACAATGTGCTTGCTGTGAGTGCAGCAGGAAAGGGCAGTGTGTTAGTTATCTAGTGCCACTATAACAGAAATACCACAAGTGGATGGCTTTAACAAAGAGAAGTTTATTCTCTCACAACTGAGTAGGCTACAAGTCCAAATTGAGGGCAGCAGCTCCAGGGGAAGGCTTTCTCTTCTCTGTCGGCTCTGGTGGAAGGTCCTTGTCATCAGTCTTTCCCTGGCCTGGGAGCTTTTCAGTGCAGGGACCCCAGGTCCAAAGGACGTGCGCACCTGCTCTTCTTTCTTAGTGGTATGAGGTCCCCCACTCTCTGCTTGCTTCCCTTTTATATCTTGAGAGATAAACTGTGCTGCAGGCCACACCCCAGGGAAACTCCCTTTACATTGGATCAGGAATGTGACCTGAGCAAGGGTATACATCCCACCCTAATCCTTTTGAAGATTATCCAATCTTGACTCATTAACCACAGACAAAGATTAGGATTTATGATATATAGGAAAATTATATAAATGACAAAATGGTAGACAATCATATAATACTGGGAGTCATGACTTAGCCAAGTTGACAGATATTTTTGGGGGACACAATTCAATCCATGACAGGTAGTGTGGATGTTACCTGCCCTCTACCGAGTCCTCTCTGTCCTTTGAATATGAGGGTACTGACAAGTCCAGGCTTGTTTTGTGTCGCTTGATTTTTATTCCAGCATTCGAGTGTGAGGTATCTGGTGACTGGTGTTTGTAACTGATCCTCTTAGATCCTCCAAGAAGAGCCAGGAAAGGAACGGACTCAGACAGAGAGAATGGGACTTCTTCCTCAGTCTGCTGTTGTGAATACAGTAGATCATAGAAGGTGGTAGTCTGTCTAGTAGCAGAAAGTATGAACATTCTGATGTCTGTTTCAGTCTTCCCTGGCCATAGCATAACCATATGTGTCTTATACATAAGAAGAATTATGTGTTTTGTGTAATATTTTATAGATCAATAATCCGGGAGGGGTGTGTGTGTGTGTTGTGCGTGTGAGCATGCACATGAGTACGTGTGTGTGTGTGTTAAAACAACAAGCTTAGGTATGATTTTGGTGTAAGGGTCACATTTTACATTTACATAGCTTAAATGTATAAAAATAATCTAGTGGAAACCCAGAACGTCATAGAGGAGTGGAATATGATTCCTCTTCTGTTGCCTGATTTGAAGTTCAATGGAAAGATCAAATGGGATCCAGACAGGAAGCCTGTGCAGAGAGATAAAAGCAGTGTCTCCTGAAGTTTGTTCCAGCTTGTTTATTAATTGTCTGAGGCCTTCATCGGTCCCAAGGTTAGTCAAGACGGGAGAGAGAAGGAAGGGAACCTCCACAGGCTGGGGGAGAGCCAGAGGTCCCTGATGGTGGCAGGATCCATATCCACATGATCTGAGCAGAGAGCCTCATTGCTTGAACACAGAAATCGGAGGTCAGGCTTAACCCTGATCACTGTTACTCTGAGACCAGCAGAGGTAGAAGAGGCAGAGTGCCATAAAACCATAGGACTTGTGGCGGGAAAGAATTTAGATGTCATCTAGTTCATCCTCTTCCAAAGTACAGAAACCCTCTCTGTAGCATTTGTGACTGCATTTTTTAGGAGGTCAGTTTTATTGAGGTATAATTTCTATATAATAAAATTCACCATTTTAGTGTACAATTTATGAGTTTTGACAAATACATAGACCACAATATATAAAACAGTCTATCACCCCGAAAATTTTCTTCATGCGCCTTTGTGGTCAAACTCTCTGGCCTATCCCCAGCCCCTGGCAACTACAGATCTGTTTCCTCTAGTTTTGTCTGTTCTAGAATGTCATTTAAATGGAATCACACAGTATGTAGCCTTTTGAGTCTGGCTTCTTTCACTTAGCATAATGCATTTGAGGTTTATCCATACTGTTGTGTGACTCACACCTTCTTTTGACCCTTTTTTTTAAAAATTAGTAATTTTTTTGTGTTCTAGATGAAAGTTTACAGCTCAAGTTAGTTTTTCATTCAAAAATTGATACACATACTGTTTTGTGACATTGCTTGCAATCCCCGCAATGTGACAGCCCTCTCCCCCTTTCCACCCTAGGTTCCTTTTGTCCCTTCGTCCAGTTTTCCTGTCCCTTCCTGCCTTCTCATCTTGCTTTTGGCAGGAGCTGCCCATTTGATCTCGTATGTTTGATTGAACTAAGAAGCATGTTCCTCACATGTGTTACTGTTTGTTTTATACGCCTCTCTATCTTTAGTCCTAAAAGTGGGTTTCCGGAGCGGCTTTAGTTCGAGTTACCAGAGTATCCAGGGGCCATAGTCTTGGGGGTTCCTTTAGTCTCTATCAGACCAGTATGCCTGGACTTTTTTTGTAAATTTGAGTTTTGTTCTACATTTTTTCCTGCTGTGTCCTGGTCTCTCTATTGGGATCCCTGCCAGAGCGATCTGTGGTGGTAGCTGAGCGCTATCTAGTTGTTCTGGCCTCAGACTGGTGGAGGCTGTGGTACTTGTAGTCCATTAGTCCTTTGGACTAATATTTCCCTTGTGTCTTTGATTTTCTTTATTCTCCTTTACTCCGGACAGGATGGGACCAGTAGCTGTATCTTAGATAGCCGCTTGCAAGCTTTTAGGACCCCAGACTGTACTCACCAAAGTTGGATGTAGGACACTTTTCTTATGAACTATGTTATACCAGTTGACTGAGATGACCCCCACAACAGTGGTCCTCGGCCCTCAGCCCCAGTAACTCAGTCCCTCAGAATGTTTGGATGTGTCCATGAAGCTTGTATGACTTTGCCTTGGTCACGTTGTGCTGACCTCTATATTGTGTGTTGTCTTTCCTTTCACCAAAGTTAACACTTATCTACTATCTAGTTAGTTATTTTCCCTCCCTGACCCTCTCTTCCCTTGTAACCATCCAAGATTGTTTCTTTCTGTGAGTAAACCATTTCTTGAGTTTTTATAATAATGGTCTAATACAGTATTTGTCCTTTTGTGGTTGACTTACTTCACTCAGCATAATGCCCTCCAGATTCATCCATGTTGTGAGATGCTGCACAGATTCATCATTATTCTTTATCATTGCGTAATACTCCATTGTGTGTATGTACCATAGTTTGTTTATCCATTCATCTGTTGATAGGCACTTAGGTTGTTTCTATCTTTTTGCTATTGTAAATAATACTGCAGTGTACATGGGTGTGCATATGTCTATGGGTGTGATGGCTCTTTTTTTTTTATTGTTGTAATTAAATGAAGTTTACATTTCAAGTTAGTCTCCCATACAGAATTTTATTTGTTTTGTTTCACATACATTGTTATGAGACCCCAACTGCTCACCCCATTCTGCGACAGCACACTCCTCCCCTCCGCCCCTTAGTGTGATGGCGCTTATTTCTCTAGGATATGTTCCTAGGATTGAGATTGCTGGATCATATGGTATTTCTGTTTCTAGCTTTTTAGGAAAGTGCCATATTGTTTTCCAAAATGGTTGTACCATTTTACATTCCCACCAGCAGTGCATAAGAGTTCCAATCTCCCTGCAACCTCTCCAACATTTATTATTTTCTGTTTTTTTTTTTTTTTTTATTAGTTCCAGTAGTATTGGGGTGAGGTGGTATCTCATTGTAGTTTTGATTTGCATTTCTTTAATGGCTAATGATAGCGGGCATTTCCTCAGGTGTCTGTTAGCTGCCTGAATGTCTTCTTTGGTGAAGTGTCTGTTCATATCCTTTGTCTGTTTTTTAAATTGAGCTGTCTTTTTCTTGTTGAGGTGTTGAAGTATTCTATAGATTTTAGAGATTAGACCCTTGTCAGATATGTCATGGCCAAAATTTTTTCCCAGTCTCTTTTTACTCTTTTGGTGAAGTCTTTTAATGAGCATAAGTGTTTAATTTTGAGGAGCTCCCAGTTATCTAGTTTCTCTTCTGGTGTTTGTACGTTGTTAGTTATGCTTTGTATTCTACTTATGCCATGTGTTAGGGCCCCTAGCATTGTCTCTGTTTTTTCTTCCATGATCTTTATAGTTTTTGGTTTTGTATTTAGTCTTTGATCCATTTTGAATTACTTTTTGTGTATGATGTGAGGTATGGGTCCTGTTTCATTTTTTTATAGATGGACATCTAGTTTTGCCGACACCATTTGTTAAAGAGACTGTCTTTTTCCCATTTAATGGACTTTGGGCCTTTATCAAAGATCAGCTGACCATAGGTGGATGGATTTACTCCTGGGTTCTCAATTCTTTTCCATTTGTCTTATGTGTCTGTTGATGTAACAGTACTAGGCTGTTTTTGACTACCATGACTGTATAGTAGGTCCTGAGATCAGGTAGTGTGAGGCCTCCTACTTTGTTCTTCTCTTTCAATAATGCTTTACTTATCCAGGGCCTCTTTTCTTTCCATATAAAGTTAATGGTTAGTTTTTCTATCTTGTTAAAGAATGCTGTTGGTATTTGGATCAGGATTGCATTATATCTGTAGATCGCTTTGGGTAGAATTGACATTTTTACAATGTTGAGTCTTCCTATCCATGAGCATGGTATATTTTCCCATTTAGATAGGTCTCTTTTGGTTTCTTGCAGTAGTGTTTTGTAGTTTTCTTTGTATAAGTGTTTTACGTCCCTGGTTAGATTTATTCCTAAGTATTTTATTTTTTTTCAGGGGATGTCATAAATGGTATTGTTTTCTTGATTTTTTTTTCAAAGTTCTCTTTGTTGATGTATAGGAATCCAACTGATTTTTGAATATTGATGTTATATCTTGCTACTCTGCTGAATCTTTCTATTATTTCCAGTAGTTTTCTAGTGGATTCTTTGGGGGTTCTCTATGCATAGGATCATATTATCTACAAATTAGGATAGTTTTACTTTTTTTCCTTTCCAGTTTGGGTGCCTTTTATTTCTTTTTTTGTTGGGAGCTTTTTTTTTTATTACCTCTTCAGTCTCTTCTCTTGTTATAGACCTGTTCTGATTTTCTGTCTCACTTTGTGTTAGTTTAGGTAGGTAGTGTGTTTCCAGAAATTTATTCATTTTCCTCTAGGTTCTCAATTTGTTGGAGTACAATTTTTCATGGTATTCTCTTATGATTCTTTTTACTTCAGTTGAATCTGTTGTAATGTCCACATCTTGTTTGTTAGTTTGATTATTTGTGTGCTCTCCTGTTTTTTTTTTTTTTTTTGCTCACCTTGGCCAGTGGTTTGTCGATTTTGTTGATCCTTTTAAAAAACCAACTTTTGGTCTTGTTGATTCTTTATATTGTTTTTGTGTTCTCTATTTCATTTATTTCTGCTCTAATCTTTATTATTTCCTTTATACTGGTGGCTGTGGGCTTCTTTTGCTGTTCTCTTTCTATTTGTTTGAGTCAGAGGGCTAGCGTTTTGATTCTGGCCTGTTCTTCTTTTTTGATGTGTGTGTTTATTGCTATAAATTGACCTCTGAACACAGCATTTGCTGTGTTGCAAAGGTTTTGATATGATGTGTTTTCATTCTCATTTGATACTAGGAATTTTTTTACTCGCTGTTTGATTTCTTCTGTTACTGAGTTGTTTTTAAGCAAGGTGTTAATTCAGTTTCCATGTATTTGATTTTTTATTTTTGCTCTTCCTGTTATTAATTTCTGTCTTTATGGTGTTGTGATCAGAGAGAATGCTTTGTATTATTTCGATGTTTAGGATTTTAGTGAGGGTTGCTGTGTGGCCTAAAATGTGGTCTATCCTGGAGAATGTTCCATGTGCATTGGAAAAGAATGTATACTTTGCTGCTGTTGGGTGGAGTGTTCTGTATATGTCCGTAAGGTCCAGTTGGTTGATTTTGGCCTCTAGATCTTCTGTATCTTTGTTGAGTTTCTTTACAGATGTTCTTTCTGTCTTTTACTGAGAGTGATGTGTTGAAGTCTCCTACTATTATTGTGGAACTGGCTAGTCCTCTTTTCAGTGTTGTTAAATTTGTTTTATATGTTTTGGTGGCCTGTTGTTGGCTGTATAGATATTTATTAAGGTTATGTCTTCTTGGTAGATTATCTCTTTAATAATTATGTAATATTCTTTCTTTTCTTTTATTGTTCGTTTTGCCTTAAAGTCTTTTTTATCTGAGATTAGTGTTGCTGCTCCTGCCCTTTTTTGGTTACCGTTTGCTTGACATATTTTTTTCCATCCTTTGATTTTTAATAAACTTATTTTTTGTGTCTAAGATGTGTCTCATAGACAGCATATTGATGAATCGTGTTCTTTTTATCCATTCTGCCACTCTCTGTCTCTTTATGGGTGTGTTTAATCCATTTACATTCAGTGTGATTATTGATAGGTATGCGTTTATTGCCATCATGTTGTTGTGCTTCTTTTTGTGGGCTGACATTTTCTTTGTTCCTCGTACTCTCCTGTGCTGAGTTCCTTTTGTTTGTGGATTTTCTTTTTCATTATTGTAGATTTTGTGTTTACTGAATCTGTATGTTTTCCTTCTTTTTAATTATGGTGAATAGGTTTGTTAACTTTCTTTGTGGTTACCTTGAAATTTAATTTACCCTTATCTTCTCTCTTAGTTATCTACTACTGCTATAACAGAAATACAACAAGTGGATGATTTTAACAAAGAGAAATTTATTCTAGGATGCTAGAAGTCCGTATTCAGGGTGCTAGCTCCAGGGGAAGGCTTTTTCTCTCTTGTCGGCTCTGGGGGAAGGTCCTTGTCATCAATCTTCCCCTGGTCTAGGAGCGTCTCAGCGCAGGGACCCTGGGTCCAAAGGACATACACCACTCCCCGCTCTGCTTTCTTGGTGGTATGAGGTCCCTCATCTCGCTGCTTGATTCTCTCTTTTATATCTTCAAAAGAGATTGACTTAAGCCACAGCCTAATTTTGTAGAGTGAGTTCTCCCTCGTTAATGTAACTGCCTCTAGTCCTACCTCATAAACATCGTAGAGGTAGGATTTACAACACATTGGAAAATCACATCAGATGACAGAATGGTGGATAATTACACAATACTGGGAATAATGGCCAAGTTGACACACATTTTTGGGGGACATAATTCAATCCATGACATCTTCCTCAGTTTGAACCAGTCTTTTATTTCTTGATATTGCCTTGACTTCATCTCTGTTTTAAAGTTCTATACCTGCATCATTTATTTCCCCTTTTGTTGTTTGACATTGTTATCATTTATAGATTGATATCTGTTTCCCTGTTTTAAGTCTTTTAGCTTTGTTTTATTATTGAGAGTTCTTTACCTCTGTTTTATCTGGCAGATGCTGTCCTGTGTCCTAGACTTCAATTGTTTTTTGAGGTTGTTGGTTCTCTAACTGAAGGATTCCCTTTAATATTTCTTGTAAGTTTGGTTTGAGTTTTGCGAATACCTGTGATTTCTGTTTATCTAGAAATGTCCTAATTTCGCCATCATGTTTGAGAGAGAGTTTTGTAGGATATATTAAATTCTTGGTTAGCATGTTTTTTCTTCCAAGATTTTATATATGTCTTTCCATTGCCTTCTTTCCTGTATGGTTTCTGCCGAGTAATCAGAGCTTAGTCTGATTTGTTAGTGACTTTTTGTTTTTCTTGAGCTGCACTCAGGATTCATTCTTTGTCTTTGGTTTTGGCAAGTGTGATTATGTTGTCTTGGTGACTTTCTTTTGGTGTCTATCCTATATGTGGTTCATAGAGCATCTTGGATGGTCAGCTTTTCGTCTCTTGTGATGTTTGGGAAGTTTCCTGCAAGGAAATCTTCAGCAGTCTTCTCTGTGTTTTCCATTTTCTCCTCCTGTTCTGAAACACTGATCGTTGGCAGATTTTTGCTCTTAATTTTGTCGCGCATAATTCTTAGATTTTCTTCATTCTTTTCTCTTATTTTTCCTCAAAGTGGTGCCCATGGATTTGTCTTCAATCTCGCTGATTCTGCCTTCTATTGTTTCAGATTTGCTCCTAAAACCTTCTGTTGCGTTCTCCATTTCTGAAATTCTGTTGTTTATCTTTTGGATTTCTAGTTGCTTTTTTGGTATGATTTCTAATCATTTATTTATTTTGACGTTTTGTTCTTGTATTATTTTCCTGAATTCTTTATCACTTTGTCAGTGTTTTCCTTGATTTTGTCTGTGTTTTCCGTGATTTTGTCGATTTTTTCCTTGGTTTTGTCTGTGTTTTCCTTGATCTCTTTCCTAATCTCTTGGAGAGCCCTAAATATTAGTCATTTGAATTCCCTATCAGTAGTTCCACTGCCTTTTATTCTACTGGAAGATCATCTGATTCTTTATTTTGATCACTTGCTGGAGCCATCTTGTCCTGCTTATTTGTATGTGTTGATATTTTCTGCTGTCTCTGAGACATTAAGGTATTATTTTCTTTTGTTGATTGATTGTGTGTTTGTTTTTTCCTGCTTTTTTGGTTTGTTTTGCTGTGTCAGGGCAGGCTGGCCAGGTGTGTTTTGCTACTTGATCATCTGTGGGCATGATAGTTCTCACCTCCTTGTCTGGGTGGGCAGGGCAGCAGCAGGTAGGGGAGCCCACTTTGCTGTACACTGGTTTTATGAGGTGGCTGAGGATGGACGGGGTGGGTGCTGTGCTTCTGGCACATCCCAGTCCTTAATGGTGACACACCTGAATAACAGACCAGGTGTCAATGGCCATGGTCCACTAGAGGACAGGTCAACTACTGCAAATTCTACTCATAGGCTTACAAAAATATTATCTACTACGGTGATGATAATGATAATAGCAGTTTTACTATTAGCTATTGATGTAAATGTTGATCATCTCATTTGCTCATCCCCCAAAATCTATTGTTTTTTGCTAACTGCCATTGAGTCAACCCCCAACTCATGGCAACCCCATGCATATTGGAATGAAGCACTGTGTGGTCCCACGTTCTCCCCATGATCACTGTGGATCAAACCATTGTGATCCATCAGGTTTTCATTGGCTGATTTTCAGAAGTAGATAGCCTGGCCTTTCTTCCTAGTTGTCTTAGTGTGGAAGCTCCATTGAAATCTGTTCAACATCATAGCAACACGCAAGGCTTCATTGATAAACAGGTGGTAGCTGTGCGTGTGGTACAATGACCAGGAAACAAACCCAGGCCTCCCGTGTGGAAGGTGAGAATTCTACTACTGAACCACCACTGCCTCCCAAAATCTGTTAGATCTGTAGTATTTACCCCATTTTAAACATAATGAAACCAAGGCACAGAAAACTTACAAGACTTTTCCCCAGTCAGCCAGTAAGTGGTGGAACAGGGATTCAAATCCAAGACTGTTCAACTCTGAAGTGTGTACCATTTCCAAAAAGTTAAAAAAAAAATCCTATTTAACCTACTAGTGGCTTGCTAGTCTTTTTACACATATTATCTGATTTAATCTCTTCAACAAGCCAAAGAGGTAGAAGATTTATTTCTCTTTTATAGCTGAGGAAACTTAGGCTTTGAGAGGTTACATGATCTGCCCAGAGTCACACAATAAGAAGTGAGTCTTGGATTTGAACACGGGATCATGTGAATGCAAAGTTCATATTGCTAACTATAGTGTAAACAGAAGAATGGTGGGGGGAGGGAGGGATAGGAGAAATGGAAGAGATGGAAAATTGGGAAAGAGGAGAGAGGGTGAAGGGGAAATAGAGAAGAGACTCCATACAGATAGTGGGGAGAGGTAGGGACCATATCACCTGTCTTATCCATTACACCATGGCCCTGGTATCATCAGCTCCCCATTCTTAAAGCAGGTCATTATTTGTCTAAATAGTGTGTTCAGATTTTGTTAATATTTGCATTGCAGTGAAACTTTATCTCAGTATTGGCCAGTTTTGTCCAACTGGAGTTTCTATTAAGTTAATCTACTTCTGTTCTGAAGTTAGGCCTGAATTTGCATTCTAAAATGGTCACTTATTAGCTGGCTTACTTTGAACAAATTACTTTACCTCTCTGAGTTATAGCTTCTAGAATAGGGACTTTAATATATGCCTCAAAGAGTTATTGTGAGGAGGAAATGAAATAATTATGTAAAGTGCCTAGCCCAGTGCTTGACAACTAGGAGTTGAACGAATGTTTAAGTGCTGTGGCTTGGGTCCCCGTTGTGATTACCATTATCACAGTATTAGAGAAGCCCTGGTGGCGCAGTGGTTAAGAGCTTGGCCACTAACCAAAAGGTTGGCAGTTTGAATCCACCAGCTGCTCCTTGGAAACCCTATGGGGCAGTTCTTCTCTGTCCTATAGGGTCACTATGTGTCAGAATCAACTTGATGGCAATGAGTTTGTGCTTTTTTTTGTTTGTTTGTTTTTTTGAGAAGCAAGGTCCATACTTTTTTCTAAGAGTTGAACTAGATTTGAAACTCTCTTTTCTGAATCTGGTTGTGATCCCTTCTGGGACCAGCATGCTCCACTTGGAAAACTAAGTTCGTTCCCTTTTTCCTGGTCAGGAAGGAACATCTGTTGGAGCAGGCATCCTCTGCTCAAGTGTATTGTGTTTGGGTGATCGGGTGTTTGTAAAACTTTCCATGAGGAGAATTAGCTCAGCTTTACCCAGCAAGGACTGTAAGTGGCTGTTTCAAAACAAGTGCAGAATGAGTCAACAAAAACCACGTCCAGGAACAAAAAGCTACCCAGCCCTTTGTGGAAAGCAATTGCTCCTATTCTCCTGGGGATCTTTATTTTAAAATGATCTGTTATTTGGCTAAAACACAATACCTAATAAAGTATTTGTAGCTTTTTCAGATAGAAACTCATGTGAGTGAGCAGATTTCCTCCCACAACCACCAAATCCAAAACTGAGTTGATAGTGGTAATAGGATTGTGCTTCTTGTTGTTCCAGTCTTTGTTTAGTTTCCTCAGTACACTGAACACCAAACAACACACAGAGGATATCCATTGCCTGCTTACCCCTAGAGAGTCCTGAAAGAGAGAGCACGTATGTGTGTATGTGTGTTACAGATTCTTTTGTGAGTATTTTCTTCAGCTCTGGACATCAACTTGAGGGTGTCAGGAACTCGGAGAGGCTTCAGAGGAAAACCACACACACACGTGCACACACACACGCACGCACACACACACGAACGATTAAAGGGCTGGACTGCAGGAACCAAGAGGAACGCCACTATCAGTGTAGTACACCTCATAGGCATTCTGCATGTGGTTATTTAATGAAGGGATGTTGGTCCAGAGACAGGAAGACAGAGGTGATAATATGCTCCACAAGTATGGAACATGATGCATGGAGCAGGGGAACCAGCTGGTTTTCATTTCCATTAGGAAAACATAGGGGATTTCTAATTAAATTGCAGAGGATTGTATATAATTAGGACATAAAAAGTAAGTTGTACAGAACTTTTGAATTCTGACGTGGTAGCTAAAAAGTTTGACTTTAGAATTCCAGAATGTTAGTATTGGTAGAAATGCTAGAGACCACTCAAACTCCTTATTTTAAAGATTTAAAAAAACAACAACAAAAAAAACTACTGAGGCTCAGAGAGACAAAAGAACAGTTATAGAAATAATTTTTTTCTTTTTGGCTTGTCCAGAGTTGTACTTGATGTGGCCGGAAATGCCTGTCACTTATTCTAGTGATAGGGGGCATAAAGTGTAACACAGAGGCCCCAGGGAGTTAGGAAATGTGCTGCTTTCACAGAATTCCAAGAAAAGATCTTGTTCTTTATACCAGACCTATCCCTGGCTCTAAATCATCCCAATACTCAGTCTAGATGAGGAAGTTGCACTATTGTCAGGTGGTAACATGGGTAGTACGAGGTTCCTGTTATTATGGGTTCTCTAATGTTAGCAGACTGTGATTAGAAACTTCTGCTACAGAAGCAGCATTTCCGTCTGGAGTCCCCAGCCCATTACAAGATGAAGACAAGAGATCTGTTACTGCTGCCTGGTAAAAGAAGTGGGGTGAGATGGAGAGGAGGAGTATGACCTTTAATTCTTTTATGTCTCACTTCGTTTGTATCCCTGAACTTGGAGTATGAGTGAGGGCTTGGGGGAAAGAGTAAAGAAGGTAGAAGGGTCACTAAAACTGAGGAGGGACCTTGGAGGAGCAAGAGGAGAGGGAAACAAGAAGATATGAGGAGGAATTTGAGAGCCCACAGAGGGGTGGAGCAGATGCTCTTCGGATTATGTCACTCTTCACAGTAGATACTATTATCTCCATTTTAGGGAGAGAAACAGGTTCAGATAGGTTGAATAGCTTGCTTAAGGTCACACAACCAAGTGATAGAACTAGCATGCAAACCCTCAGCTGTGAAACTCCAAAGTCCCAAGCTCTCAGCACTGCATCAAACAGCCCTGTTTATTTTCGTATTTCTAGTGCTACACATCTTAAATGATCAGTTAGTGGTGGTTGGATTAATAATTTAATTAATGGTCAAATGGACAAGAGACAGGATAGGACTCTGTGTTCCTGAATATGGCTGCCTGTTCTGAGAAGGTCTTGTGGTTTGCCTAAGTTAGAGAACCACTGATGTCTGTGAGTTTCTCTGTGTGAGCGTCCCCTTTCCCTAATGCACGTATCTGCCAGGGGCACTGGGGAGCGGGTGGGCGGCAAAGCATTTTCTCATGAATATTTGCAGAGCAGTATACATTCCATCACTAGTGCTGTTTCTTCCCCACCAAGATGGAGACAGAAATGAAAGGGAGAGAAGTTAGTAAGAAAAAGCCTTTTTGTGCAATAAGTGGATGGGGCTTTGCAGGCCCGAGTGGGGGATGGGGAATTGCCATGAGTGTTTCATTTCAGTGTGTGCCCTCTGCCAGCAGTACAGCTGGTCAACTCCGTAAGCATGTCCATGGCTGGATTTTAAAGGAATAAGGTCATTTTTTTGGCTTCATCTAACTCGTTCTCCCCCTCTCTGGACACTTGATTGTAAATCTTTAAAGAATAGCTTTCAGAGTCATAGAAGAATCTGAAGGTCAGAGATCCTTGACACTTTGCTGCTGGTGCCAAATGCCTATACAAAAGTGAACAGCCGAAACTAGAGAAAACTTAAAATGCAAAAGCTTGTTTGGATTGCCTTTCTTTGTGAGCCTAAGGGTAACAGAAATTTCTGGTTGTCCTTGAGAAGTCTAGATTGGAGGGAGGTTATCTGTAGGGGAGGCATGCCCAAAGCTTGGTGGTTGTTTGCAGACCCTCGGCAGCCTAAGCATAAATATAGAGATAGGGTTCCTGAGACAGTTGTCCTTGGAGTTACACAGACTTCTCTTGCTTGCATCTGCAATGTCAGGAAGTTGCCATACGCTACCACTCTGCAGCTATGCTTGGGTTCATCCCCAGGATTTAAAGGAATCTCAGTTAATTGCTTGACGAATACAAGTATGATGATGGGGATGATTACTTTGAAAGTCTTTGGAAAAACTGATTTGCAGAATCTTCTAAACAGGAGGATGTAAAATGAAGACCAGCTCTTTGAACAAAAGGTCCATATGTCCACCACAGTAAACAAGCATTCACAAGCAGACTGATAACACTAGGCCTGTCCAGAGGAAGCCACCTGGTCTGTCTTGCCAGGTGCGAAATCCTCTTGCCACATAGTTGCACAGTAAGCCTGTGTCCAAGTATTCTCTCAGCACCACTTAAATAGTCCTCTGTTTGGGGGAGCAACAAAAGGCTCCTTCTCAATGCAGCTCCTGAAAAGGGTTCAGAGAAAGTCTGTGGAGAGAAGTGGGACTGATTTTTCTCTGGTTCTATGCTCAGCAGAAGGAGAGCAACTGTATAAACCAAAGTGGCAGCTAATTAACTAGCTTATTCAAATATCTTACTGAAAAGGCAATGCAAGCTAATCGTAAAATACTCAAACAATACAGAAGGGTATAATGTAAACGTTAAAAAAAATTCCCTTCCATGTCTCCCACCATGACTCCCTAGAGGTAACCGCTGTGTATAGTTTGAGTATCCTTCCAGACATTCTCTGAGTAAGCATATATTGTATAGGCTTTTAAAAATATAAAGGGTGTGAAGTAACATCTCATTTCAGTTTTGATTTGCATTTCCCTAGTGATTAATGAAGGGGCTTTGGTGGCACAGTGGTTAAGCGCTCAGCTGCTAACCGTAAGGTCAGCAGTTTGAGCCCATGAGCCGCTCCACGGGAGAAAGATGTGACGGTCTGCTTCCATAAAGATTACAGCCTTGGAAACCCTTTGGGGCAGTTCTGCTCTGTCCTATAGGGTCATAATGAGTCGGAATCAACTCGACGGCAGTGGCTTAATGATTAAGGATGTTGAGCAGCTTTTCATGTGCTTGTTGGCCACTTATATGAAATATCTAGAATAGAGATGAAAGTTTATTGGTGGTTACTAGTGGTGGGTGGGAGCGAGGGGGAAAGAGGGACTCATTGTTTAGCGGACACTGAGCTTCTGTTAAGGGTCATAGAAAAATTTGGAATGGTAAGTGCTGTTGGTTGAACGTACGTGATGAATGTAATTAATTTCACTGAATTGTGCATGTTAGAAATATTGAAATGGCGAATTTTTTTTTGTTACATATGTATTTGCCACGGCTCCCCCCTCCCCACCAAAATACAAAGGGGCCTACACTATGCATAGTATTTTTCAACTTGCTTTATTTCACGTAATAATTTATCTTGGCCCTGATTTCTGCCTCATTTTTCTAAGGCAACATAGAATTCCATTATCTGAAGGTGTTTCAGTTTAACTAGGTTTCTAGTGATGGACAATTAGGACATTTCCAGATTTCTGCTATTGTGAACAGTACTGGAGAGAATCTTCTCATTTATGCAAGTAAAACCATAAGACAAATTTCTAAAAGTGAAATTGTGGATTCAAAGATTATATGTATTTTAAATTTCACTAGACTTTTGCCTAATTGCCTTCCAGAAAATATTATACCTGTTTAAACCCAGCTAGTGCACCTCATTGGTCAGTGGAAGCTTGTGTGGGGCTGTGAAGCTGAATAGGTTTCAGTGAAGCTTCTAGACTAAGACAGACTAGGAAGAAAGGCCTGGTTATCTACTTCAGAAAATCACCCAGTCAAAACTCTGTGGATCACAACCATCTGATCCTGTTGTGCATGTGGTCACCATGAGTTGAGGGCCCACTTGATGGCAGCTAACAGCAACCAACCCTTAACAATAGCTTTTCAGAATATCTTACCATACCCCTTGTCAACACTGGGTGTCCTCAAACTTTTTAATCTTTGCCCATATGGTAGGTAGAAATGGTATCTTATCATTGGTTTTAACTTGCTTTTCTTTTATTATAATTGGGTTGAGCATCTTTTCATTTTTATTGGCCGTTTGTGTCTTTTATTCCTTATGAATTGTGTGGTCATATCATTTTTTGCATTTTTCTATTGTTTTTCTTATTTTTAAAAGTAGTTAGTATATTAAGGAAATTGGTCTTTTGTCTCCCATGGATATTGCAAATATTTCCCCTGTTTATAGTTTTTTTTAAATTCTATTTATGGTGAATTTTTTTTTAATTTTTATATTTTGCTGTGTGTGTATAATACTTTTTTTTCTTTTTTAATGTAGTCAAATTTGTCAATCTTTCCCCATGGCTTTTGGCATATCAAGCTTAGAATGGCCTTCCCTACTCTGATGTTATAAAGATACTCACCATGTGTTTTTTTTCCTGGTATGTTGATAGCATATATATACACACACGCATACATACACACATTTTTAAATTTTGGTCCATCTGGAATTCTTTTAGTGTGAGAAATGAAGTAGGACTTTAGCTTTATTTTTTTTTTCCAGGTAGCTAGCCAGTTGGCCCAATACCGTTTATTGAAATCCTGTCCTTTCTCCACTGATATGAAGAGCCACTTTTATCATTTACTAAATTCTTATATATGTTTGGGGTCTCATTTTAAATTCCTTATTTTGTTCCCATGATCTCTTATTTTTGTGCCAGAATCATACTGGATCAGAAATTTTCAAATATGTATGAAAACATATACCATATTGTTTCACTACTGTAGCCTTTTAAGATTGTGCAGGGCTAATCCTTTCTCACTTCTTTCTCAGGCTGTCTTGGTTATTTTGGTTATTGCTCTTCCCCCAAATGCCATGTACTTCCCTGCCTTTGCTCATGCTGGTCCCTCTTCCTGAAATATATTAATACTTCTCACCTCCTCAGTTACTGCCATTCAAAATTCTACTCATTTGTCAAGGCCCATCTCAAATGCTACTTCCTCCTTGAAGTCGTCACCATCCCTTGGATTCTCATAGTATCTTTTAACTCGGTTGTGGCATTTTTTGCATATTGTATTTAGGTACATGATATCTCCTTTATGAGACTGAGAGATCCTTGACTGCAAAAAGTAAGCCTCATCCATTTTTGAATACCCCACACTCCCTACCACAGTGACATTCCATTCACTCATTCAGGAAACATTTAGCAGGCAGCCACCACATGGTATATGGGTATATGCGGTTGAGTGCTGTAGGGGATATGGAGATCTAAGACCTCAGAAAGCTTAAAATGGTACTGGGGATAACAGGCTTCATTTAGGCGCTTCAAAATAATCAGCAACACAAAGCTTTTAAGTGTTAAGTGAGTGGTACTTACAGTGAGTACTTCAGGAATCCAGAGGAAGAACATTATCATGAAGTGGTATTACCAGAGAATGCTCCTTAGAAAAGTGAGGATTTGACTCTGGCTTGAATGAGGCCAGGGGAGGTTGTTTTGGCCAGGCATAAGCCAAGGTGTGTTTATGGATCAGGTAATGCCAGTCAGGGGTGAGGATAAGGGGATGTGGTCACAGTGACCATGTCTCCACGTGTTCAAGGAGACCAGACTCCCACATTCCACCTCTGAGCTGCTTCAGACTCCTGGGTGATGTGGAGGCTAACCACAGTGCCCTGCTACAGCAGCTCAGCAGCCATGGGAACACTATGGATACTTAGGAGAATCCAGCAGATATAGGCCACGTCATTACTGCCATTCCAGAAGCAGGAAAAGGAGAATGAGTACTTTCACTTTAGGTAATTTCGGGGGAGGTGGGGTGGTTATGACGATTTATAACCTGAGGGCAGGAGGTGGAATATCCTGGGTTATAGGATGATAGAAGCAGCATTCACTCACTCAGTAAACATTCATATATTGTGTATGCTAGATGCAGGGTGGGTAAACGGTGTGTGCGTATGTGAGAGAGAAACAGTGTGAAAGAGGGAGAGATTTGCTCAGTTTCTTTATCACTCTCTCTTTTTTTATTTTATTGTGCTTTAAGTCAAAGTTTACAGTTAAGTTAGTCTCTTATACAAAAATTTATACACATATTGTTATGTAACCGTAGTGACTCCCTATACTGTGACAGCACACTCTTTTCCACCCCGGATTTCCCGTATGCATTCAGCCAGCTCCTGACCCTCTTTGCCTTCTCATCTCACCTCTGGACAGGAGCTGCCCATTTAGTCTCATGTATCTACTTGAGCTAAGAAGCACGTTCTTCATGAGTATCACTTTATGTCCCGTAGTCCAGTCTAATCTTTGTCTGAAGAGTTGGCCTCGGAAATGGTTTTAGTTTTGGGCTAATAGAGAGAGTCCGGGGGCCATGTCTTCTAGGGTCCCTCCAGTCTCAGTCAAACCATTAAGTCTGGTCTTTTTACTAGAATTTGAGTTCTGCATCCCACTTTTTTCCTGCTCCGTCAGGGACTCTCTATTGTGTCCCCTGTCAGGGTGGTCATTGGTGGTAGCCGGGCACCATCTAGTTCTTTTGGTCTTAGGCTGATGAAGTCTCTGGTATATGTGGCCTTTTCTGTCTCTTGGGCTAATATCTTCCTTGTGTCTTTGGTGTTCTTCATTCTTCTTTGCTCCAAGTGTGTTGGGACCAATTGATGCATCTTAGATGGCTGCTTGCAAGCTTTTAAGACCCCAGACGCCACTCACCAAAGTATGATGCAGAACATTTTCTTTTTTCCTTTCTTTCTTTCTTTTTTTTTAATTGTTGTACTTTAAGTGAAAGTTTACGATTCAAGTTAGTCTCTTATACAAAAATTTATACATACATTGTTATGTGACCCTAATTGCTCTCCCTATACTGTGACAGCACACTCCTCCTTTCCGCCCGATTTCCCACATCCATTCAACCAGTTCCTGACCCTCTGCCTTCTCATCTCACCTCCAGACAGGAGCTGCCCATTTAGTCTTATGTATCTACTTAGTTCGAACTAAGAAGCACACTCTTAACGAGTATCATTTTATGTATCGTAGTCCAGTCTAATCTTTGTCTGAAGACTTGGCCTCAGGAATGGTTTTAGTTCTGGGTTGACAGAGAGTCTGGGGCCCGTGCTTTCCAGGGATCCTCCAGTCTCAGTCAAACCATTAAGTTTGGTTTTCTTACTAGAATTTGAGTTCTGCACCCTACTTTTCTCATGCTCCATCAGGGACTCTCTGTTGTGTTCCCTGTCAGGGCAGTCATTGGTGGTAGCCAGGCACCTTCTAGTTCTTCTGGTCTCAGGCTGATGGAGTCTCTGGTTTATGTGGCCCTTTTGTCTCTTGGGCTAATACTTTCCTTGTGACTTTGGTGTTCTTCATTTTCCTTTACTCCAGGTGAGTTGGGACCAATTGATGCATCTTAGATGGCTGCTTGCTATCTTTTAAGACCCCAAATGCCACTCACCAAAGTGGGATGCAGAGCATTTTCTTAATAAACTTTGTTATGCCATTTGACCTAGATGTACCTTGAAACTGTGGCCCCCAAACCCCCTTCCCTGCTACTCTGTCCCTCAAAGTGTTTGGTTGTATTCAGGGAACTTCTTAGCTTTGGTTTAGTCCAGTTGTGCTGACTTCCCCTGTAGTGTGTCTTGTCCTTCCCTTCACCTAGGATAATTCTTATCTACTATGTAGTTAGTGAATAACCCTCTCCCTCCCTCCCCACCCTCATAACTATCAAAGAATGTTTTCTTCTGTGTTTAAACCTTTTCTTGAGTTCTTATAATAGTGGTTTTATACAATATTTGTCATTTTGTGACTGACTAAATTCACTCAGCATAATGCCTTCCAGATTCCTCCATGTTATAAGATGTTTCAGCATAATGCCTTCCAGATTCCTCCATGTTATAAGATGTTTCATGGATTCATCATTGTTCTTTACCATTGCGTAGTATTCCACTGTGTGAATATATGATAGTTTGTTTATCCATTCATCCATTGATGGGCTCCTAGGTTGTTTCCATCTTTTTGCTGTTGTGAACAGCGCTGCAATGAACATGGGTATGCATATATCTATTTGTGTGACGGCTCTTATTTCTCTAGGATATATTCCAAGGAGCAGGATTACTGGATTGTATGGTACTTCTATTTCTAGCTTTTTAAGGAAGTACCAAATCAATTTCCAAAATGGTTGTACCATTTTGCATTCCCACCAACAGTGTGTAAGTGTTCCAGTCTCTCCACAACCTCTCCAACCTTGATTATTTTGTGTTTTTGGATTAGTGCTAGCCTTGTTGGGGTGAGATCGTATCTCATTGTAGTTTTGATTTGCATTTCTCTAATGGCTAATGATCGTGAACATTTCTTCATGTGTCTGTTAGCCACTGGAATGTCTTCTTTGGCGAAGTGCCTGTTCATATCCTTTGCCCATTTTTTAATTGGGTTATTTGTCTTTTTGTTGTTGAGATTTTGCAGTATCTTGTAGATTTTAGAGGTTAGACACCGATCGGATTTGTCGTACCCAAAAGTTTTTTCCCAGTCTGTAGATTGTCTTTTGACTGTTTTGGTGAAGTCTTTTGATTAGCGTATTTGATTTTTAGGAGCTCCCAGTTATCTAGTTTCTCTTCTGGTGTTTGTGCATTGTTACTGTTCGTGTTGTGTTTATGCCATGTATTAGGGCTCCTAGCGTAGTCCCTATTTTCATGATCTTTATCATTTTGGGTTTTACATTTAGGCCTTTAATCTATTTTGAGTCAGTTTTTGTGCGCGGTGTGAGGTATGGGTCTTGTTTCATTTTTTTGCGGATGGATATCCAGTTATGCCAGCACCTTTGACTGTCTTTTCCCCAATTAATGGACTTTGGGCCTTTGTCAAATATTAGCTGCTCATAGGTGGATGAGCTTATATCTGGATTCTCAACTCTGTTCCATTGGTCTATGTATCTGTTGTTGTACCAGTACCAGGCTGTTTTGACTACTGTACCAGTATAATAGTTTCTAAAATCAGGTAGTGTGAAGGCTCACACTTTGTTCTTCTTCTTCAGTATGCTTTACTTATTTGGAGCCTCTTCCCTTTCCATATGAAGTTGGTGATTTGTTTCTCCATCTCATTAAAAAATGCCAGTGGAATTTAGATCGGGATTGCATTGTATCTCTAGATCGCTTTGGGTAGAATTGACATTTTCACAGTGTTGTCTATCTGTCCATGAGCAAGGTATGTTTTTCCACTTATGCAAGTCTCTTTTGGTTTCTTGCAGTAGTGTCTTGTAGTTTTCATTGTATAGGTCTTTTATGTCTCTGGTTAGATTTATTCCTAAGTATTTTATCTTCTTGGGGGCTATTGTAAATGGTATTGATTTGGTAATTTCCTCTTGGAAGTTCTCTTTGTTGGTGTAGAGGAATTCAACTGATTTTTGTATGTTTATCTTGTATCCTGATACTTTGCTGAAATGTTCTCTTAGTTCCAGTAGTTTTCTTGTGGAGTCTTCGAGGTTTTCTGTGGATAAGATCATATCATCTGCAAATAGAGATACTTTGATTACTTCCTTACCGATTTGGATGCCCTTTATTTCTTTTTCTAGCCTAATTGCTCTAGCTAGGACTTCCAGCACAATGTTGAATAAGAGTGGTGATAAAGGGCATCTTTGTCTTGTTCCTGTTCTCAAGGGGAGTGCTTTCAGAGTCTCTCCATTTAGGATGATGTTGGCTGTTGGCTTTGTATAAATGCCCTTAAATATGTTGAGGAATTTCCCTTCTGTTTCTATTTTGTTGAGTTTTTATCATGAATGGGTGTTGGACTTCGTCAAATGCCTTTTCTGCATCGATTGATAAGATCATGTGGTTCTTGTCTTTTCTTTTATTAATGTGATGGATTGCATTGATTGTTTTTCTAATGTTGAACCACCCCTGCATACCTGCTTTAAATCCCACTTGATCATGGTGAATTAGTTTTTTGATGTGTTACTGAATTCTATTGGTAGAACATTTTCTTAATAAACTTTGTTATGCCAGTTGACCTAGATGTCCCCTGAAACCATGGTCCCCAGACCTCTGCCCCTGCTACTCTGCCGTTTGAAGTATTTGGTTGTATTCAGGAAACTTCTTAGCTTTGTTTTAGTCCAGTTGTGCTGACTTCCCCTGTAGTGTGTCTTGTCCTTCCCTTCACCTAAGATGGTTCTTGTCTACTATCTAGTTAGTGAATACTCCTGCCCCTCCTTCCCCTCCTCGTAACCATCAAAGAATGTTTTCTTCTGTGTTTAAACCTTTTCTTGAGTTCTTAAAATAGTGTCTTTACCTCTCGTGAGATAAATACTTTCTATAGGTCAGATTTTGTGCAAGTCTAATGTCACATTCAAAGTTTCTTCAGTTTCTAGAGGTTCAAAAAGATTATAGTGGTCATATCTTTCTGTCCCCTCACTCTTGCTTGGAGATCAGTGCCTTCCTTTCTTTCCCGACCCTGGACCTGGGGTCATGGTATCTCTCTTCATCTTCGCTGCGGCCCTCATGCACCTGCCCATGGGTCATCATATAGATCTGTTCTTGTTCCAGGATGGCACAAGTGTTCTGATTTTAACATTTAATGCCACTTTCTTGCCCAAAAATAGCCTCCTAGGAGCACATTACTTGTTTTTCCTTCTGGATGTGCCTGCTGAGCTTTAGTATAAAAGCCTTGTATGCCTTGTATATCCAGATGCCACCCTTACCAGGAGAGGAAGAGGACATGCTTCCTACTCTTTGGGAACGCAGTCTCAGAGAGCCTAGGGTGGTTCTGCCTTGCTACTCAAGGTGTGGACCTCAGTCCAGCAATCTTGTCATTGCCTAAAAGCTTGTTAGAAATGCAGACTTTCAGGCCCAACCCAAACATACTGAATCAGAATCTGCTTTTTAATGAGATCACCAGGAGATTTGTATGCACATTGATGTCACTAAAGTTAGAAGCAGTTTCAGATATAATAGGTCTGGGATGGAGCTTAAGATGCTGCTGGTCTGAGGACCATACTTTTAGTTACAAGATTGTAGAGTACATGAAATATTCCACCTTAATTTATTAAACTGAATTGATGACTGCTTTTTCCAAGACCCAGTTAACTGTACTTTTGTTTTGTCTGTATAATGAAAATTATTCCCTGATTGACATTTCTCTTACTTGTCTGTCTAGCTGACTCAAGGAAAAAGCTGTGTTAGACCTGGATATATTTAAGCAATAATGAAAATTTTCTTTGTTGTCTTACTCTTCTCCCTTTAGAATTTTCCTGAGAGGATTTTCCTACTTCCTTCTTTGCCTACTTATATACCATTCTCTCTCATATCCAGTGGCTTCTGATCTAGTGGAACAAGCTTTTTATTGGTTATGTGATAGAAACAGCCTTGGTTTTCTTTCAGGAGGAATGATTTCCCTCCCACTAACATCACAGGGATGTTAGAATAAAATGAAGTATTAAGCTGAGGAGGACTTTGGAAAAACTTAGAAGAATTAAATAAATATTGGCGTTATTATTAACAAATTACATTCTTTGTTGTTTTAGTAGCAGGAAAGACACTGTCTTTCCAGAGTCCTATCTGTTGCCAGTGAAAGTTTCTTCTGCTCTTAATTTTTTAATAAAAATATTTTTCTTTTAAAAAAATATTTTTCTTTTAAAAATACTGTAAGTTTTTTTTTTTTAAACAGATAGTAATGACGTGGCAGAAAAATTATACATAGTGAAAATTAAGTCTCTTTTCTGTCCCCAGCCACCTACTTCCCTTATGCCAAGGCAACTACTGATATCAGTTTCTTGTATCTCTTCCCAGAGAATTCTATTCAAATATAAGCATGTAACTGTATATTTTCTTTTTTAAAATTGTAGCATATACATATTATTCTGCTCCTTGTTTTTTTCACTTAACATATCTTGGAGACCTTTTCATATCTGTATATGTAACTATCTCTTTCTTTTTGATGGCCACATAGTCACCCTCTGTGTGGGTGTATCATAATTTGTTTGCTATCATGAACTGTTGAACTATCATATTTTTCACAAATAATGCACTCACATAAACAATGCACCCATAGCGCAATTACAAAAATAGTGCATGTGGCTGCGCCTTTGGCAAAATGTATAACGCTCACGTTATTTGTGTAAAAATATGGTATTTATGACTGTATTTACAGTAAGTTTCTTGTGGGTAGCATATAAGTAGTTAGGTCTTGCTTTTTTTTTCCTAATCTGACTATATTTTCCTTTTAATTGGGGTATTTAGGCCGTTTTCATAATGTAATTATTGATATAGTTAGGTTTAAGTCTGTTACCTTCCTGTTTTCTATACGTCTTATCTGTTCAACATTCCCTTTTTTGCCTTTTTCTGTCTTTTTTTGGATTGAGTATTTTTTATTTTATTTTGTCTTTATTGGCTTATTAGCTTTCTTTGTTTTGTTTTCCTAGAGGTTGCTTTAGGATTTATAGTACACATTTCTAATTTATCACAGTCTAGTATCAAGTGATTATCCTGTATTTTTACACAAATAGCATGTGCCTTTTACTAGTGCTTATGAAAATACCTCTCGGGAGGAGGGTGTAGTTGGCAAACATACATAGAAGGTGCACATTATTTTCGTAAAAAATATGATATACCACTTCCTGCATAAAATAAAATACAATAGATTACTTCTGTTTCTCCCTTCCCAGCCTTTATGCTATTGGATCATATATTTTACTTCTACATATGCTATAAACCTCATTATATATTGTTAATATTTTTGTTTAAACAGTCAATTATCTTTTAAAGAAATTGAAATAATAAGGAAAATATATATTTACCCATGTAGTTACTAGTTCTGGTGCTCTTCATTCCTTTTTGTAGATCTGTATTTCCATTTGGTGTCATTTTTCTTCTGTCTGTTACTATCTTCTTTAACTTTATTCAAGCTATCATATTTTGAACACTGCAAAGATGGAGATTGTTTGATTTATATCCCACAAGCCATATAACATTAAATCTAGTATCAGCAGATGATCCACAGTGGTTTGTGGTTTGCTGTTTGGACTCTAGCAGAGCAAATTTTAATTCAGTATTTGTCACCCAATCCAAAGGCAGTCAGAGCCTTTGTCAGGAATAGTGAGAGTATGCTGTGGCTTCTAGAGCATGACCAAGCAAAGTCAGAAATTGATAATTTTACTGTAAAACATTTTGGAGCATTTCCAGTTTCAGGTCTTGGCTATAGAATGTGGTTCCTTGCTTCTGCCTACTGCTTTTTTTGGACTACATTTTTCAGAATAGGAGTTTGGCTTCATATATTCTTTTCCAAGATCTAAAGTCAGGGTGGTCATTACAGTGTAGTGCCTCTAATTATTCAACGATTTACATAAGCTCAGCTTCCAGTAAAAAATAACCTTTTTAGAATTCTGGGCAGGTATTTAGATGAAGAGGCAATCATCTTTTTATGTCCTTGTTCTGTCTGCTTCTACTTGGTTGCTCTCCCCCCACCCTTTTCTCTAACCTTCTTAAATCAGCATCAAATTTGACATTCATTCAACATATATTTACTGAAAGATAAGCCAAAAATTTGCTAGGCACTGGAAATAACCAATAATAATTGGACATTGTATTTGCCCTTTAAAACTCATAGTCTGTTGGGGGTGACAGATACATAAAGAGATCATTAATCCACCAAACCAAACCCACTGCCGTGGAGTCAATTCTGACTCAGAGTGACCCTATAGGACAGAGTAGAGCTGTCCCATAGGGTTTCCAAGGCTGAA
This sequence comes from Trichechus manatus latirostris, assembly GCF_000243295.1. Lineage (NCBI taxonomy): Eukaryota > Metazoa > Chordata > Mammalia > Sirenia > Trichechidae > Trichechus > Trichechus manatus. The sequence continues at coordinate 10,927,545 of NW_004444012.1, forward strand.
ATGTTTACAGAAGCTGACTGCCACATCTTTCTCCTGTGGGGCAGCCAGTGGGTTTGAACGGCCAACCTTTTGGTTAGCAGCCGAGTGCTTTAACCACTGTACCTCCAGGGCTCCTCATTACTCCACAGTATGGTAAGTATTGTAATAAATAATCAAGAGCGTGAAAAACTTGAAGAGGAAGGCTCTTATTAGTGGTGGTGGTGGTTGTCAAGGGATCTAGTTCATAACATGATTGCTGTATTGAGGATTTAACAGGATTTAAATCTGTAGATTCTCTTACAAAAGCACGAGGGACATTTCTTCTTATGACTTGAAGGTGGTGGAGTTTGGTGAGTTTCCAAAAAGATTCATAGACTTGTCAGTGCATCATATGAATCATCCACAAATCCTAATTTGGAGCTTCTTCCTGGGTTTCATTCTAAATACCATTTAGTGCTATAATGAAAAGTGTGAATCATTTGGTTGAGGCTAACTACTTAGCGTATTAACTTAATATATTTTTACTTTATGGAGGAAGCTGGGTTCAGATGGTGTCTTAGGCTGGGTTCTCTAGAGGGGTAGAACCAATGAAGTGTATATATAAAAATATATATATATATATACACACACACACACACACACACACACAAAACACACACATACACATAAAGAGAGATTTATTTCAAGGAAATGGCTCATGCGATTGTGGAGGCTGGCAAGTCCCAAATCCGTGGGTCAGGCAGCATGCTGGAGGCTTCTCCTGACTCATGTGGTTTCAGGGGCTGATGAACTCAAAATCTGCAGGTCAGGCAGCAGACTGCTGGCTCATGTCCCCAGAACTAGAGGTCAGAAGATGATGAGATGAATGCAGGAGCGAGAGAGAGCTCATGAGTTTTGCCAGAACATCCATATATATTGTCTGCAGGCCACACCCCCCAAAGAAACTCCCCTTCCAACTGATTGGTTGGTCACATCAGATCACAAAATGAAGGGTGATGATTCATGTCTGCCAAACCACTGAGACTCATGGCCTGGCCAACCATCACAGATGGTTAAACTTCAGTGAAAACCTCTCTTGTCTCTCCAGGAAAGGCAGAGTTAATAGTTTATTTTTGAAGTATGAGGTAGAGGAGCTCAGACTATTTATAGACTCATTCACCCCACAAACTGCACATAATAAAAGCCTGAAATCAAATAGTGACCAAATGTGCCCAGGCATTCCCCAGTCTGTATTTAGAAGCTGTAAAAGGCAGAGTCCCTAGGGAGCTAGACTCTGGGGCAGAAGTGGATGTATTCAGGCTCATCTTCTGTTATACAGTTAGCCCCTTACAGCTAATTCCCCAGAGTGGAAGAGGTAAACAAAAGTGTGCTTGTTATGGATTGAATTGTGTCCCCCAAAAATGTGTGTCAACTTGGCTAGGCTGTGATTCCCAGTATTGTGTAATTGTCCACCATTTTGTCATCTGATGTTATTTTTCTGTGTGTTGTAAATCCTACCTCTATGATGTTAATGAGGCAGGATTAGAGGCAGTTATGTTAATGCGGCAGGACTCAATCTACAAGATTAGATTGTGTTTTAAATCAGTCTCTTTTGAGACATAAAAGAGAGAAGCAAGCAGAGAGACGGGGACCTCATACAACCAAGAAACAAGAAACAGGAGAATAGCGTGTCCTTTGGACTTGGGGTCCCTGCACTGAGAAGCTTCTCGACTGGGGAAGGTTGATGACAAGGGCTTTCCCCCAGAGCCAACAGAGAGAGAAAGCCTTTCCCTGGAGCTGGCATCCTGAATTCGGACTTCTATCCTCCTAGACTGTGAGAGAAGAAACTTCTCTTTGTTAAAGCCATCCACGTGTGGTATTTCTGTTATAACAGCACTAGATGACTAAGACAGTGTTCAAACTCATCTTTCTTCCTCTTCTTCCTGAAAGTGGGAGATTATCCCTTTGTCACTGATTTAATTGCTCAACTCTTATCCCCATAGTTAGGCAATTGGACGGGATACACATGCCTTCTGGGGTTATGTGCTGAGTTGCTGTAGGAGGAAGAATTAACATAGCTGCCATGCAGTTGGTAGAGACAGTGGTTCTGCTGAAGTGAGAAGAGAACTGACAGGAATGGAAACCCGTCATTACTTTTCCTTCTTTATTATTTTCCCTGTTAAACTAACCTCATCGTGTTTGTGGTGCTGTTGTGGTGATGTTTCTGGCTGATACTGCTTTTCCTTTTCTCCCACATCAGAGATTTGAAGAGAATAGAAGCAACTTCCTCCTTTCATAAGCATCTGGAAACATTCCATGGAGTATGGAGATTGCATTTCAGGGTTTGAAAAAGTTGCACTTAATTTTGGAAAATGTTCTCACGGCTAACTTCCTTAAATGGAAGGGAGAAAAGAAAATAACACTTTTTGAGAACCTACTAAGTTCGAGGACTGAACTGAGTACTTGACTTATGTTATCCCTTCCACTCCTTACAGCAACCTCGAAGAGTGGGAATTATTATCTCTATTTTATAGACATGAAAACCGAGGTTAGGTAACTTGCCCACAGTCATACTAGTAAGTGGTAGGGCCCAGATTTAAACCCAGCCCTCCTGCCTCCAGAGCCCTTGCTCTTTCCACCACACTCTGCTACCTGCTATATGAGCTCACCTTTATCCTGCTGTCTCCTCTGTGCTTGCCATGGATATTTGCTGTGTGACATTAATTAGCCAATCAGAAAATATTGGACTGTAAACGTTGCATTTACTGTAGGAAAGGACCCAGGAGTCATGAATAAGGAACGTGTGTTCTCAAGCCTCTCTGTTGACTCCTCTCTGATACGGAGAAGCATCACGTATTTTTAGTTTTATATCTGAAGCAAGTCCTTGTTTACAGGTACAGGCAGGGTGCTTTGTTCTGAATCCCCTGAATAGCCCTTATTGACCCGAGCCGGTCTCTGAGACACAAGAAAATAGTTTATACCTCTTGGCAAATGTATGCTTCATTTGACCCTTTCTGACCAGAGACCAGGTTTTGAAGTATACTTTAAAAATGAGGAAATACAACCAGAGGGGCCCATGAAGGAGTCTAAGGTCCCTGCATTAACCCTGACAGCCATGGTGCTACTTTTCCTTCCCAGCAGAGCTCAGCATTTCCTGGTACCTCTTTTTCTATGCAGGTCCTTTTCCGCCTGTGAAGTTGCTAGAGTCTCTGGTTTCATATTGTTGTTTGCCGTTAAGTCAGGTCCAGCTCATGGCAACCTTATATATAACAGAACGAGATGTTGTCCAGTCCTGCACCGTGTTCCAGCACTGTATCAGTCAGTATTCTGTTGTGATCCATAAGGTTTTCACTGGCTAATTTTTGGAGGTGGATGTCTAGGCTTTCTTCCTAGTCTGTTGTAATCTGGACGTGCTACTGAAACCTGTCCACCATGGGTGACCCTGCTGGTATTTGAAATACCTGTGGCATAGCTTCCAGCACGACAGCAACATGCAAGCCACCACAGTATGACAAACTGACAGACAGATGGCAGGGTTTCATATTAGGGAGGAAAATAACGAGCACAGGACTCCAAAACTGAATCCAGACGAATCTTAATTTTTTTTTAATTGAATTAAATGCTATATTGTTTTCTAGGTTTCTCGTAAATTCTATCTGCTCTAATTTCTCAGTACTTATTGTTCAGCAGAAACGAACCTTATCTGCTTAGTATCTTCCCCATAGAAACATTTATACACCAGAGAGGATGAATCTCTTAGGTATTCTTAGAGGCTTATTAACTATACTTCATTGAATATTAGTCCCAAGTTACTGAGTGACTGTGTAGGTTTGTGTCCGTGCGTCTCTTCGTTGTCACCAGCAGGTAGTAGGTGAGCTGAGTGCTCACCACCAAGTTCTCTCTTCCATCATCTTAGTTTTTGTCTTTTGCATGCACTTTTGTAAGTAACTGAGACAACCGTAAGAAGCACCTTTGTAGCAGGGCTACTGGCTAAGGCTGGAGTCAGGCTTTGTTTGCTTAGTGGAAGTGACTTGATAGGAGTCGCTGGAGCAGAGGAGGTGCCACAGACCAGTGTGGTTAGAGATCTTGTGACTCTGATACACAGCTCTTCTCTTCTGCAAGCTAGTCTTTGAGGTCGGAGGAGGGTTCGAGGGAGGAAGGTACCCTGCCAGTGGGATGCACGAGGCAGATGCTGCTCAAATTAGCACTAGACCTTGGATTGCCAAGAATGATATGGGCTTCAGGCTGGGCCAGCTGAACTCGGACTCAGCGCATTTGCTCCTCCAGCATTAAGACTGGCCTCGAGAGACCCATTCAGACTAAACAACATTAAAAACAGGAAATCTGCTTCTAGCAGCACGATTGCCGGAAAACTTTTTCCACATAGGCAGGAATGAGAGTTAAAAACAGAAACTCTGTACCCCAGGCCTGTTTTCTTCGTGTACAGAAGTATTAGCAACTCAGACAACTTGAAGCAGCTTTGTCCTACTTGACTACATCTCAAGTGCTGCCTGGCTGGCCCGTTAACAGAACAGGGGTGATGAGCCTGTGTGATCACAGTTAAAGACTAAAGTAGTGCTCTGTGGAGGATGCTTGACTTGGTGATGTTCACCTTGGCTGACGATCAAACGTGGCAATTAATGCAGGCAAGATTTAGGGGAGACCTAGAGAACACCCCTAGGTTTAATTTTATTCAACACACATTTATCGTGAGAATTTTGGATTCAGTCCATAGATTATATATTCATTTACTTGATCAGTGATAAACTGAGTGTGTCTGTGTGTTGTGCATGGGTGCCCATGCCCCAGCTTCAGCCTTGGATGTGTGATATTCTCTTTCCTCTTTAATATCTCAGGGCCTGCTCGGGTTTGCTTGTGACAATCAGCCCAGGGCATTCCTGGATCCAACTCCTGGGACTGCTACTCTTTTGCGTGGTTTACTACTGAGGATAGTGGGGGTGGACAGAGGACATTTTGAAAGAAAGCGGGGGGCGGGGAAGCGCAAAGAGGAAGCTAAACCCTAGAGAGGAAATGCTTTTCTTTCTCCTTCACTGTAACGTCATTCTTCCTAAGTCAGTCCAGTGGTGAGGAAAGCTTCTGGAACCCTCAGAGAATATGACCCAAGCCCTCTCTGTGGATGGGGCCTCTGTTCACAGCCCTCAGCTGGCTGGATTGGTGTGTCTGTCATGAACAAGCTGCTGAAAGAACAGCCTTTGTGAGCAAAAGATTCTTTATCATCCCTGTGTCATCATTCCTTGCTTGAAAGAAAGCTACATTTTTTAATGTTTTATTGAAATGTAAGACACATACAGAAAAATGCACGTAAGTGTTCCATTCAGTGAATTTTCGTAAGCGGAGCATACCCAAGTAAGCAGCGTCTAGACCAAGAAATAGAGCATTATCAGCACCCCAGAAGCTCTCCTTGTGCTCTGTTGAAACATATTTTAAAACTCTCTTCTGGGGCTGTTTCCAGTGAATGCCCTGGAGTGTTGAGTGGTGAACTACTTGTGGATGGAGCTTTCATCTCAGCTCAAGAGTGTCTCTCATCATGCTGCCGTCTAGTCCATAGCAGAAAAAGTTTGCCAACCCCCACCCTTTAGGATACTGCCTTAGTTATTGTTGTTGTTGTTAGTTGCTGTCGAGTCGATTCCTCCTCATGGTGACCCCATGTGTGTCAGAGCAGAACTGCTCCATAGGGTTTTAAAGTCTGTGAGCTTTCAGAAGAAGATCACCAGGACTCTCTTTCGAGGCACCTCTGGATAGGCTTGCACTGCTAACCTTTCGGTTAGTAGTCCAGTGCTTAACCATTTGTGCCACCCAGGGACTCCCCTTAATTATCAGGGATAGGAAAGTTCCCAGATGATTTGCATCAATTGTTGTAGACCCCCTGGTTCTTAGAAGTTCGACCTGTGGAATGAAATCTTTCTCCTAGATCTCTGGTATCTCTTTATTTTGTAGGCATACTATATTTTATTTCATTTTTTATTGTTGTGCTTTAAGGGAAAGTTTACAATTCAAGTTAGTCTCTCATATAAAAACTTATACATACATTGTTGTGTGACCCTTGTTCTCCCTATACTGGGACAGCACACTCCTCCTTTCCACCCTGGATTTCCCATGTCCATTCAACCAGCTCCTGACCCTCTCTGCCTTCTCATCTCACCTCCGGACAGGAGCTGCCCATTTAGTCTCATTATCTACTTGAGCTAAGAAGCACACTCTTTACGAGTATCATTTTATGTCCCAAGTCTAGTCTAATCTTTGTCTGAAGAGTTGGCCTCCGGAATGGTTTTAGTTTTGGGCTAACAGAGAGTCCAGGGACCATGTCCTCCAGGGTCCCTTCAGTCTCAATAAAACCATTAAGTCTGATCTTTTTACTAGAATTTGAGTCCAGCACCCCATTTTTGTCCTGCTCCGTCACTTCCCTTGTGTCTTTGGTGTTCTTCGTTCTCCTTTGCTCCAGGTGGTTTGGGACCAATTGATGCACCTTAGATGGCCACTCACTAGCTTTTAAGACCTCAGACACAGAACATTTTCTTAATAAACTTTGTTATGCCAGTTGACCTAGACGTCCCCTGAAAGCATGGTCCCCAGATCCCCGCCCCTGCTATTCTATCCCTCGAAGTGTTTGGTTGTATTCAGGAAACTTCTTAGCTTTATTTTGGTCCAGTTGTGCTGACTTCCCTTGTAGTGTGTATTGTTCTTCCCTTCAACTAAGATAATTCTTGTCTACTATCTAGCTAGTGAATACCCCTCTCCCTTCCTCCGCACCCTCGTAACCATCGAAGAATGTTTTCTTGTGTGTTTAAACTTTTTCTTGAGTTCTTGTAATAGTGGTCTTACACAATATTTATCCTTTTGCTACTGACTAAATTCACTCAGCATAATGCCTCCCAGATTCTTCCATGCTGTGTTTCACGGATTCATTGCTGTTCTTTATCGTTGCTTAGTATTCCGTTGTGTGAATATATCATAATTTGTTTATCCATTCATCCGTTGATGGGCACCCAGATTGTTTCCATCTTTTTGCTATCGTGAACAGTGCAGCAATGAACATGGGTGTGACAGCTTTTATTTCTTTAGGATATATTCCAAAGAGTCAGACTGCTGGATTGTATGGTACTTCTAGTTCTAGCTTTTTAAAGAAGCACCAAATCGATTTCCAAAGTGGTTGTACCATTTTACATTCCCACCAACAGTGTGTAAGTGATCCAGTCTCTCCACAACCTCTCCAACATTTATTATTTTGTGTTTTTTGGATTAATGCTAGCCTTGTTGGGGTGAGATGGTATCTCATTGTAGTTTTCATTTACATTTCTCTAATGGTTAATGATCATGAGCATTTCCTTGTTTGTCTGTTAGCTGCCTAAATGTCTTCTTTGGCAAAATGCCTGGTCATATTCTTTGCCCATTTTTTAATTGGGTTATTTGTCTTTTTGTTGTTGAGATTTTGCAGTATCTTGTAGATTTTAGAGATTAGATGCTGATTGGATTTGTCATAGCCAAAAATTTTTTCCCAGTCTGTAAGTTGTCTTTTTATTCTTTCGGTGAAGTCTTTTGATGAGCATAAGTGTTTGATTTTTAGGAGCTCCCAGTTATCTAGTTTCTCTTCTGGTGTTCGTGCATTGTTACTTACGGTTCGTATTGTGTTTATGCCATGTATTAGGGCTCCTAGCATTGTCCGTATTGTTTTGTCCATGATCTTTATCGTTTTAGGTTTTATATTTAGGTCTTTGATCCATTTTGAGTTAGTTTTTGTGCATGGTGTGAGGTATGGGTCTTATTTCAGTTTTTTTCAGATGGATATCCAATTACGCCAGCACCATTAGTTAAAGAGACTGTCTTTTCCCCAAATAACGGACTTTGGGCCCTTGTCAAATATCAGCTGCTTATAGGTGGATGAATTTATGTCTGGATTCTCAATTCTGTTCCATTGGTCTATGTATCTGTTGTACCAGTACCAGGCTGATTTGACTACCATGGCAGTACAGTAGGTTCTAAAATGAGGTACTGTGAGACCTCACACTTTGTTCTTCTTCTGTAATGCTTTACTTATCAGGGGCCTCTTCCCTTTTCAAAGGAAGTTGGTGATTTGTTTCTCCATTGCCTTAAAAAATACCATTGGAATTTTAATCGGGATTGCATTGTATCCGTAGATTGCTTTGGGTAGAATTGACATTTTCACAATGTTGAGTCTTCCTGTCCATGAGCAAGGTATGTTTTTCCGCTTATGCAGTCTCTTTTGGTTTCTTGCAGTAGAGTCTTGTAGTTTTCGTTATATAGGTCTTTTACGTCTCTGGTTAGATTTATTCCAAAGTATTTTATCTTCTTGGGGGCTATCGTAAATGGTATTGATTTGGTGATTTCCTCTTGGAAGTTCTTTTTGTTGGTGTAAAGGAATCCAACTGATTCTGGTATGTGTATCTTGTATCCTGGTACTTTGCTGAAATCTCCCATTAATTCCAGTAGTTTTCTTGTGGCTTGTTTGGGGTTTTCTGTGGATAAGATCATATCATTTGCAAATAGAGATACTTTGACTTCTT
>NW_004444012.1:10936741-10945787 GCF_000243295.1 Trichechus manatus latirostris
TGTTGTGATCCTGGTCAGAGCAGTCAGTGGTGGTAGCCGGGCACCATCTAGCTGTACTGGACTCAGTCCGGTGGAGGCCTTGGTAGCTGTGAACACTTAGTCCTTCGGACTAATCTTTTCCTTGTATCCTGTTCTCTTCATTCTCCCTTGCTCCCGAAGCCCTTTATTTCTTTTTCTAGCCTAATTGCTCTAGCTAGAGTGGTGATAAAGGGCATCCTTGTCTGGTTCCCGTTCTCAAGGGGAATGCTTTCAGTGTCTCTCCATTTAGGATGATGTTGGCTGTTGGCTTTGCATAAATGCCCTTTATTATGTTGAGGAATTTGCATACTATTCCTGTTTTGCTGAGAGTTTTTATCATGAATGGGAGTTGTATTTTTCAAATGCTTTTTCTGTATCAATTGATAAGGTCATGTGGTTCTTGTCTTTTACTTATGTGACGGGTTGCATTGATTGTTTTTCTAATGTTGAACCATCCCTGTATACCTGGTATAAATCCCACTTAATCATGGTGAATTATTTTTTTGATATGGTGTTGAAATCTATTGACTAGAACTTTGTTGAGGATTTTTATGTCAGTGTTCATGAGGGCTCTTGGTCTGTAATTTTCTTTTTTTGTGGTGTGTTTAACTGGTTTTGGTATCAGGGTTATACTGGCTTCATAAAATGAGTTTGGGAGTACTCCATCCTTTTCTATGCTCTGAAATACCTTTAGTAGTAGTGGTGTTAACTCTTCTCTGAAAGTTTGGTAGAATTCTCCAGTGAAACCATCTGGGCCAGGGCTTTTTTTGGTTAGGAGTTTTTTAATTACCTTTTCAATCTCTTCTTTTGTTATGGGTTTCTTTAGTTGTTCTACCTCTGTGTTTGTTTAGGTAGGTAGTGAGCTTCTAGAAATTTGTCCATTTCCTCTAGGTTTTCAAATTTGTTAGTGTACAGTTTTTCATAGTATTCTGCTATGATTCTTTTAATTTCAGTTGAGTCTTCTGGTATCACCCATCTCATTTCTTACTCGGGTTATTTGCTTCCTCTGCTGTTTTTCCTTTGTCAGTTTTGCCAGTGGTGTATCGATTTTGTTGATCTTTTCAAAGAACCAGCTTTTGGTTTTGTTAATTCTTTCAATTGTTTTTTTCTATTCTCTATTTCATTTAATTCTGCTCTAATTCTTATTATTTCTTTTCTTCTGGCGCCTGAGGGTTTCTTTTGCTGCTCTCTCTCTACTTGTTTGAGTTGTAGGGCTAATTGATTTTGGCCCTTTCGTCTTTTTGGATGTGTGCATTTATTGCTGTAAACTGACCTGTGAGCACTGCTTTTGCTTTGTCCCAAAGGTTCTGGCAGGATGTGTTTTCATTCTTATTTGATTCTGTGAGTTTCTTTATTCCATCCTTAATTTCTTCTGTAACCCAGTAGTTTTTGAGCAAGGTGTTGTTCAGTTTCCATGTGTTTGGTTTTTTTCCCTTGCTTTTTCTGTTATTGATTTCTACTTTTATGGCTTTATGATTAGAAAAGGTGCTTTGTAATATTTCGATGCTTTGTGTTCTGTTAAGGTTTGCTTTATGGCCTAACGTGTGGTCTGTTGTGGAGAATGTTCCATCTGTGTTGGAAAAGAAAGTATACTTGCCTGCTGTTGGGTGGAATGTTCGGTATGTATCCATGAGATCAAATTGTTTGATTGTGGCATTTAGATCTTCTGTGTCTTTATTGAGCTTCTTTCTGGATGTTCTGTCCTTCACCGGAAGTGGTGTGTTGAAGTCTCCTACTATTATTGTGGAGCTGTCTGTCTCTCTTTTCAATGCTGTTAGAGTTTGTTTTATATATTTTGGAGCCCTATCATTGGATGTGTAAATATTTATTATGGTTATGTCCTCCTGGTTTATTGACCGTTTAATCATTCTATAGTGTCCTTCCTTATCCTTTGTAGTGGATTTTAAAGTCTATTTTGTCAGATTAACATTGCCACTGCTGCTCTTTTTTGAGTGTTGTTTGCTTGATATATTTTTTTCCATCCTTTGAGTTTTAGTTTGTTTGTGTCTTTAAGTCTAAGGTGTGTCTCTTGTAGGCAACATATAGATGGATCGTATTTTTTTTTATCGATTCTGCCACTCTCTGTGTCTTTATTTGTGCCTTCAGTCCATTTACGTTCAGCACAATTTTTGATAGGTATGAGTTTAGTGTTGTCATTTTGATGTCTTTTTTTGTGTGTTGTTGATAGTTTCTTTGTTCTACTTAATTTTTTGTGCTGAGTCATTTTTCTTTACGTATTTTCATCTATTTCATTGTTATTGATTTTTTATTTGCTGAGTCTTTCTGTTTTTCTTGTTTTTTATTGTGGTGTGTAGGATTGTTAATTTTCTTTGTGGTTTCCTTATTATTTACCCCTATTCTTCTAAGTTTATACCAGTCTTTTATTTCTTTATATTGCCTTGACTTCCTCTCCATATGAAAAATCTATGTCTACATTTCTTAGTCCCTCTTTTTTGTTTTAATGTGTCGTCTTTTACATATTGATATCTCTGTTTCCCTATTTTCAGTGTTTTAGCTTTGATTTATTTTTGTGACTTCCCTGTCTGGGTTGATATCTGGTTGCTCTGTCCTGTGTTCTAGTCTTGGGTTGTTATTGATTTTCTACTGAGAGGATTCCCTTTAGTACTTCTTATAATTTTGGTTTGGTTTTCTCAAATTCCCTAAACTTCTATTTATCTGGAAATGCCCTAATTTCACCATCATATTTGAGAGAGAGTTTTGTTGGATATATAATTCTTGGCTGGCAATTTTTTTTCCTTCAAGGCTTTATATATGTCATCCCATTGCCTTCTTGCCTGCATGATTTCTGCTGAGTAGTCCAAGCTTAGTCTTCTTGACTCTCCTTTGTAAATGATGTTTCATTTATCCCTAGCCACGCTTAAAGTTCTCTCTTTATCTTTGGTTTTGGCAAGTTTGATTATAGTATGTTGGTGACTGTCTTTTGGGATCTACCTTATGTAGGGTTTGATGAGCATCTTGGATAGATATCTTCTCATCTTTCATGATATCAGGGAAGTTTTCTGCCAACAAATCTTCAACACTTCTCTCTATATTTTCTATTATCCGCCCCCGTTCTGGTACTCCAATCATTCGTAAGTTATTCCTCTTGATAGAATCCAACACAATTCTTAGAGTTTCTTCATTTTTTAAAATTCTTTTATCTGATTTTTCCTCAAATAAGTTGTTGTCAAGTGCTTTATCTTCAGTCTCACTAATTCTGACTTCCATTGCCCCAGTTCTGCTCCTCTGACTTTCTATTGAGTTGTCTAATTCTGAAATTTTATTGTTAATCTTCTAGATTTCTGATTGCTGTTTCTCCATGGCTTCTTGCAGCCTATTAAATTTGTCATTATGCTCTTGAATAACCTTCTTAAGATCCTCTATTGCTTTGTGTGTTCCTTGGATTGTTGCCTTTTGCCTGATCTCCTGAAGAGTTCTGTATATTAATCTTTTGTATTCTACCTCCGGTAATCCCAAGAAGTTCTCTTCCTCTGGAAAATTTCTTGATTGTTTCGGGAGCTTGCTGAAGCCATCTTGGTCTGCCTCTTTATGTGATTTGATATTGACTGTTGTCTCCGAGACATCAATAATTTATTATATTTGTTTATTTTATGTTTGCTTACTGTGTCCTAGCTTCTTGTTTTGTTTTGTTTTGATATGCTGCAATAGGCTGCTCGTGTAAGCTAGTTTGATTATTGATGCCTTTGAAGCTCTAACGTCCTGTCACCAGGTGGTTAGAGCTGTTACTAGGTATATGAGCCCAGGAGTCTGTTTACTTTTCTGGTATGAATTCAGCTCAGGTGTCCAGGTAGTTGGTCACCAAGTTTGTGGCGCAAGCTCTCACCTACTGTCCTAGACAGGATGGTGATTGGTGTAGGCACAGGTGTCTGGCTGTAAGTAGGGGGTCACACACACACTAAGCAAGGCAGGGGGCTGATGGCTGTGTCTGAGTGTCTGGGAGGAAGGTGTTTCCCTGTTCCCTAGAGCACTTAGGTGCATGGGTTTTGCAGCCAGACTATGAGCACCCAGTGCTGTTGGCTGTAAGGACTGGGGTGCACCCCTTATTCTTTGACCTCTGTCATGGGTGGCTAGGTGGTGTGGGTGGAACCACCAGTCCTTAGACCCCTGATGTGAGTAGGTGAGGAACCCACTTAATGGGCAGAGCAGTGTCAAATGTCGTGAACCTACTATTTCACCATATAGCTGAAACAGTTGAAGTAAGACTTCAGGTATATACCCTGTTGTACTGTGGTAATGAGGGCCTGCAGTGTTGAAATGGACCCACACAGGTGTGTGCAGGGCTGAAAGGCATTCAGAAGTCCGTGGACCCCTTATACCTGTGCCCAGGCAAAGGAGCTGTGCCTACCCTCCGTTCTTGGCTTAGGGGAGCTGGCAGATTATTTTTTCCTGTTTGTTAATTTGTTCCCTCTCTAAGGCTGGGAGAATGGCTCAGGGTGTGTGACGGGTCCTACTTCCAGCCCAGGGGAGTTGGCAGTCACTGAAGCTTGCCCGGGACCTGGTGCAGAGCAGGGAAGGGGGATGTAAATGGGAGAGGGGTTTTACCCAAAGTGGGTGTTTTTTGATCTGGGTGGTAGGCCAGGCGCAAGTACTTATCTTTTACCAATTGAGCGCTGCTTTTCACTGCTTCTGGATACCCATGTAGACTTCCTGCCACTGGGTCTCTCCCGATGTGGAAAATGCCTCCCGAGCACCACTGCTTGCCTCACTGTGCACGTGAGCTGATCTGGCCTGAAGGACACCGGCTCCCACTGGGTCAGGTCTGGCAACTCCTCACTGCATTCGAATGCTCTCTCTCTCCCCCTGCCACTCAGTCTTCCTCAACTTTGCCTTGGACGTTCAGGTCTCCTGGATTGTCATATATAATCGATTCACTTGTTTTTTCAGGTCTTAGTTGTAAGAGGGACTACAGGAAGCGTCTGACTTCTCTGCCGTCTTGGACTCATGTCCTATGTACTATTCTTTAGACAGTGAAACCTCTTACCCATGTTGGAATCTGCCTGTGACTGGGCAGAGATTCCCTCCACTCTGATGATCAAATCATCTTCCATATTGCCATCCTCACTGTCCTTGTCAAGGCCAGCTGCTAGGCAAACTGCTAACAAGTTCATTTCTCGTGCAGCTGCTGTTGAGTGTTTCTGCTCTGTGCTTGTTGCCATTGGCTTTAAACTTGCCATTGTGATAAGGCTTTTTCAGGCTTTAAGGAAGAGAAGTGATAATGTTATCTTAGTTGATGGGACATGAACGTAAGGCTATTTGGGAAAATAAACTGGAAACTTGACAGTCACCCAGCCAGGCCACATGGAACTGGAACATTATTCATTACTGCTCAGAGTTCAACAGTAACTATAAGAGGCCAATGGTAGTTCTCCATCTCCTATTCAGAGCACCCCAAGAGAGTCGATTAGATCATTAACCTTTCTACTTTGGCATACCCTTACTAGCATTCTTATTTGGGTAACCTCATGGCTGACGGTTTCTCCTATGCCCATGCTAAATGTGCTTACCTTTGCTTGGGGTCTAGTCATTTGGGGCCTGGAAAGCAAGGTTAAATGACACAAAAAACGGCAAATTATGATTAAGCAATAAGTTGTGGCTGTCTTTTCAGAAGGGTCTGTGGGAATGGTAGGAACTTAGTCTTCTGAACCTATTCCAGTAAACACAGCTTTCATTTTTTTCTCACAGGATTGAGTCTAATGAGTCCATCTTTTTGTAAGGAGGAGAGAACGATATGTCTGTTCAATGAATTCCTTGCTTATGTCCAGAGAGTAGGACAGCTGCATATGGAACCTACCAGCTCTCACATGCCTCTTGGACAGTTGGGGACATTCTTTAGCAGAAACAGCACTGTTGGAAATAACAGAATCCTGTGTAAACAAAGAAATGTTTCTTTGGTGACCTCAAAGCTCAGTTTTCCTGGTTCCTTCAAGCTGGGAGTATGAATTTATGTTTCTGTGTGCATGTGCATGCATGTGTCTGTGTGAGTATGTGTATTATCTCCCTATGTTAGCTCCTGCTGCTGTTTTCTTTTTCCTTTTTTTTTTTTAACTTTTCATAAAGGGAAGCCCTAAACAAAAGGGCTGGCCTAGGGACAGAGGGATTTCTGTTTTTATCTTCTGATAAGGGTAATATGAAAGAGTTGGATTCAGCAGAGATGTATTTTAGGGTTTGATACCAGAGACATCCTAGACTTTCCTCTTTGGCACCCCATCCCCTTCCTAGGTGAGAGGTGGTCAAGCGTGGTAGTTAAAAGTGTGATTTGTTTTCCAGCTCCACAATTTACTGGCTTTGATCCAGGGCAAGTCCCTTTATCTCTCTCTGCCAAAGTTATCTTACCTGTAAAATGGTGTAATTATGATACCTGCCTCAGAGTTGTTGGGAGGACTAATAGAGTAAATAAATGTAAAGCACTTAGAATTTAAAAATGATTAAAAAATGGTAGTAGGATCAGATTTTGTTACTTTTGGCCAAAGGCCATTATAAAATATTAGTGAAACTGCTATTCAGAAATGCTTAAAGGGAGACTTGATAAAGTTCCTTCCAGTGTGAAGTAAGACAACAGGAAGTGAGGAAACGTGGAAGAACAATTTTAAATGGTAGGGTAATAGCTTAATGTCTACCAGATCTGACTCAGCTTTCCTAATAACCCTGTGAACAATACTTTGTGAGTGGTAGAATATCACACTGATTGAGAGCAAGAGTTTCGTGTATAACTACTTGTTCTCTTATTTCACCAAGAACTCTGACTTCCCAAAGGATTGAACTGACAGAATACATTTTAGATTTTGTGCTGATACAGCCCTGGGGTCACCCTCACTTAAGAGAGAAGACCTTTATCTGGGGACATTATGTGGGGCTTGAAGGCAGAGACCTCTCAGAGTTTACGACACAAATCGAGTGCCAGCTCTGCTATGGAGACTTCCTAACTACTCCAGGTCCCATCATTTTCCTTTCTCCAAATACAGAATTTACGTCTACTCGTCATTCATGTTCTACTATGTACTGGCATGGAACTGTTTACTGACCCCATGATCTGTCTCTCTGACTATATAGGAAGCTCCTTGTGGCTCTAGACAGTGTTTTAAACTTATTTCAGCTCTCTCATGGTGCCCTGTGTAGTGCTGAGTCCCCAGCCAGGAGCTTAATAAATACTTGCTGACCGAGGTTAAGAGAAATCCAGTCCTGGGACCTATATCTCTGAAGACGGTTACTTTCAGAATAATGACTTTTCTCTCTCTCCACTGAGGATGGTGTTGGCTTTGTTCGTGTTTACCCGCATTTCAAAATTTCTGTTGTAGTTTCTCTCTCCTTGTTTATTGGGAACTGTTTAAACACGAATTTCGATGGTATACATGGGAAGTAAATTGCTCTGCAGTTCACAGTATAAAATGGAGAGGACAAATAGAGAATCTAGTTTTGTCTGTCAGATTCAAATATTGACTGTTTATCTTCCTGTTTTCTCTGGAGAAAGCTGCTCAAGAAAAGACCAGGGAGAGTACCTGGTCCCTTCTTGGTCTAGGGCCCAACTTATGCCAGTTAACCACTAGCCAGGCTTACAATGGGAATGGAAATTTCTATAAACATTTATAGGATGGCTATGAGTCAGAATAGACTCAATGGTACACAGCAACAACAGAGGCCCAAAGTTGAGTGGAATTGAGAAAATACCCCAGAATTTACTTGACTTTTATGAAGAGTGGACAGAATTTCCTGACACTGCGGGGTTGGGTTTGAAAAGCTGGCACAAATGAGGCTTTCTTTTCCTTCCTAGATACCTTGTTTGCGTTTTGGGTAAGCCACTGCCAAGAGGACAGTAGAGCCTGGGCTTTCCTGATAACTCTGAGATAGACTGGGGTACGTGACGGGGTGGGGTGGGGTTATAACAAGTTTCCTCACTTGGGAAATTAAATTGAAAATTTTAATTAAAATTGAACAGTACTAAGTTATCTAAGCATAAAAGTAGAGAAATACTGTATTTATGAATATTATAACAAGGTAAAAAAAGAAAAACAACTAGGTTTAGTTTATTATCCTCTTTATATTCAAGTGTTCTTAATTATTGTATCTACCTCAGAATTTAAGAACTGCAGGGGACGTTAGACGTCATCTAGTAATAGAACAAAAGGCTGAAACAGGAAGGTGTGCACCAAAACGTTAACAATGGATATCTCTCAATGTTGGGACTGTTTTCGTTTATCTGCATTTTCTTTCTTTTTTTTCCTACTTTGAACATATTGTTTATATAATGAAACATTATAAAAATAATTCTCACTCAATTACTGACCCTCAAGTGAATACTCAAATACTGAACCTTGTCAGTGAAGATGTTATCTGTTACTACATTAAGTAGCAGTTTTACTAAAAGGGAAAAAAATTTTCTAGTACAATGTTATTTTAACAATGGAATTGCGAACTGTTGTTAAGATATTTAAAACCCATTTAAACAGAACACATTACAAAAACTTCAAGCCATTTTTCTCACAAATATTGCTTTAGATTAGCAAAAGCTAGTGAAGAATTTCCTTTCTGTGAAAAAAAAAAAATCTCAGTTTATAATAGCAATTTCAGTTTATAATAAAGTGTGTGAAGCCTTTCTGTGGGACGGTGTCAAGGGCCAAGAGCTTATGTACATTGTTGAATAGGTAACCTCTCTCTTAGTGACATGATTTTCATATTTATAAAGGAGAGAGAATAACCCCAGGCCCCAAGAAAACCTTCAGGATGGAAAGAGTTTTAATTTTTTTTTTAACTTCAATTTAATGGTTTATGAAGGTTTTTCGGGAAATAAATTTGTAATAGGATAGAGAAGTAGAAGTTGTTCAAAAGGTATATATGTGACTGTCATGGATTGAATTATGTCCCCTTAAAAACACATGTATCAGTTTGGCTGGGCCATGATTCCTGGTATTGTGTGATTTTCCTATATGTTGTAAATCCTGCCTCTATGATGTTAATGAGGGAGGATGGGTGGCAGTTGTGTTAGTGAGGCAGGACTCAGTCTATAAGATTG
>NW_004444012.1:10945887-11006384 GCF_000243295.1 Trichechus manatus latirostris
ACAGAGAGAGAAAGCCTTCCCCTGGAGCTGATGCCCTGAATTTGGACTTTTAGCCTACTTTACTGTGAAGAAATAAACTTCTCTTTGTTAAAGCCATCCTCTTGTGGTATTTCTGTCACAGCAGCACTAGATGACTAAGACAGTGACGTTAGGACATATTAAAGGAGCCCTGATGGCGCAACAGGTAAGCACTCAGCTGCTAACCGAAAGGTTAGCAGTTCAGACCCATCCAGCAGCTTGTGGGAGAACCTGGTGATCTGCTTCTGTAAAGATCACAGCCAAGAAAACCCTATGGGGCAGTTCTGCTGTGTCACGTAGGTCTCTAGAGTCGAAATCGGCTTGACGGCGCCTAACAACAAAAACAACAGGACATATTAACTATGGTGTCTGTATTCAGGTATCTGTGCTCCAGAATAAATACATGGTTTCCTTTAAAATATATGAGAATACCAGAAAGGTGACTCTTCTGAGCAATCCTTATACAGAAAAATGGAAAAAAATAAAGTGTAATAACAATAAAAGACACAAAAAATAACTGAAAACCTCACATTTGTTTACTTTGTGCCAGACATTATTCTAAAGGATTTACACAGGTTAAAATGATTAGTCCTGTGAAGTATAGGAATTGTTTCTATCTCCATTTCACAGATGAGGAACCTGAGGCAAAATTACTTGCTGAGGAATCAGGTTTTAAACCTAGGAAGTGTAGCTGTTTAGAGAATAATACATCATTCTGCGCCCTTGCCCAACTTCAGGCCCCATTAAGTTATATATTTTGTAAGAATGCTGTCTCTTCAAATAAGGGGCCTTGAATCCTCCTTTCCTATCCTACTACCCCCAAGTTTGGAGAGAGGATGTGTGAATAGATCTACAGATGGTATCAGCTTTACCTTCTCTGCTCGCTGTCTCTGTGTGATGATAAGTATCAGTAAGTACAACTCTGGGTTACTTGAGTTTTCTTACGTAACTAACAGCATTAGTGAAACCATATGTTTGAATAGTTTCCAACAGTTGTCTAAATTCTTTTCCAGTTGGAAGGTTCCTGCTAACTAGAATTAATTTTTAGATTATTATTTTTTACTGTTAAATTCTTTTGGCTTCCTTGAAATGCCCCTCCTAGTTCTCACTCGTTTTATAATTGCTGATAATTACATTTGAAGTCAATACTTATTTAATTATTTTTAACCTTTTCTCATCCTAAACTGGTTAGGATTTTTTTTTTTTTTTAAATTGTGCTTTAGGTGAAGGTTTTTAGGAAGAAATTAGTTTCTCATTAAACAGTTAATACACATATGGTTTTGTGACATTGATTGACACCCCCATGACATGTCAACGCTCTCCCCTTCTCGACCTTGGGTTCCCCATTTCCATTCTTCCAGCTTTCCTGTCCCCTCCTGCCTTCTCATCCTTGCCCCTGGGCTGGTGTGTTCATTTAGTCTTGTATATGTGGTTGAGCTGCGCGTATTGTTGTTTGTTTTATGGACCTATCTAATCTTTAGGTGAAGGGTGAACCTCAGAAGTGACTTCAGTACTGAGTTAAAAGAGTGTCTGGGGGCCGGCCATATACTCTCAGGGTTTCCCCAGTCTCTGTCAGACCAGTAAGTCTGGTCTCTTTTTGTGAATTTTAATTTTGTTCTACATTTTTCTCCAGCTCTGCTTGGGACCCTCTATTGTGATCCCCGTCAGAGCAGTCAGTGGTGGTAGCTGGGCACCATCTAGCTGTGCTGGACTCAGTCTGGTGGAGGCCGTGGTAGTTGTGGTCCGTTAGTCCTTTGGACTAATCCTTCCCCTTGTGTCTTTAGTTTTCTTCATTCTCCCTTGCTCTAGACAGGGTGAGGATTTTTTTTGCTACAAGCTTATATAGGGTCTAGAGAACATAATGTTTAATAAAAGAACTACAGAACTACCAAAAACAAAGAAATAAATGAAAAATCTCTCAGTGAAAAATTCCTTCAGGAGAATACAGGCCAACCATTATTTATGTATCCGAAACAGTCATGATAAAATCCCCAGAGATGTTGATTCTGCCTGGTTTCAAGAAGGGTATGTCTGATAATGTTGCTGATCTCTCTCCAATAATTGAGGCAGTCCATCCCTTAAGATTTATCTTGTTGAACTTTTTAAAAATCCTGATTCATAGATTCAGTTGTCCTTAGAACATTGGGTATCGCTAGGGCTTTTGGTCTTGATTTCAGGATTTAGGACTTCTGTACAGTGACGTGTAGGGGGCTGTCGCCTATCTAGCTAATACTTAAAAAGACTAGAAGCACTGTATCACATATAATTAATCTGTCAACTTAACACTTTTATCTGCTTCTACTCCAGAAAAAACTAAAAGTCTGGCACTAAGACTGCCCATCTCTACTGCACTCAACCCTCTAGCTTCAGATTGCCTCATAGCAACTTATTTTAACCTTCAAACTGCTCTTGGTATTCACATTAGGTTGTGTCCATCTGCTTCATTGTATTATCATGGGGGGGAGTGGAGCATGGTGTCTTTTGGCCCCATAGTACCCTGTTTAGGGCTGAGCTTTTTCCAGGAACTTATCACAAGCAAAGCTCCACATTTCTTGAAGAATAGTAGTAGTTGCATCTCAGCAGTTTCCGCTAACCCTATGTTTGTAGCCTGATGGTTTTGCTTGTCAACATCTTTTACTGTTGAGTGAAAATAGGATCTTAAAATGATGTTTTCATAAAATATCCAGGCAGTTGTTTGACTTTGGATAAAGTTAAGGACAAAGTAACATTTTGTTGTTCTTCACAACCCACTGGACTCACTTTGTTCAGCTGTGTGTGAGCAGTGGGAAGAAATAACATCGAAATATAATGTGGTCTTGCTCTGTCTGCATCTCTGCTCCCACCTCCTGCTGGGCACTAGAAAGGAAAGTTGAATCTGTGGACGATTTTCCAACTAGAACAGGAATGGCAGCCAACTCGGTGGTTTGATGAAGAAAAGAAATATACCCCTCCTTCTTTAAATCTCTTGGAATTTAGCCTGGATAGATTTCAGGAGATAAAGAGAACCCTGCCCAGTTTTCAGCTTTGCTAATATAGAGGCTAATGAGTGGAGAGGGAGAAGTGCAGAGCTGGGAGAGAGACTGGAAAAAGGAGTGGTAATGGTACAAGGCCCGAGTCTGTCACTGCTCCCAGGTTCTTTTGGCCCTATGTCTGAATGTTGGAAGCATTGAAAAACAAACAAACATAAATAGTTCACTGGCCAGGAAGCAGAGCTGCAGCTGCTCAGATATAGAACAGGTAATGTAGTCTTGAGTCCTCAACTCGTATCTTCGTCCTTGTTGTCCCCAGTTACATGTATTATCTCACTTCCTCTTCACAGCATATCTGTGATATAGACACAACTATTCTCTCCATTTTACAGCTGAAGAAACTGAGGCTTACAGGGACTAGGCAACTTGCCCACGCTCACACAGCTATGAAGTATAAGAACCACATTCCAATTTGGAATCATATCAGGCAGTTTCACAACTGAAGAGAAGATTGGAAGAGGGACAGGAACTGTGGGATCTGGGTAGCAGGGAACTCAAACAAAGCTAAATTATAGAATAGTTTGCTAACTTGAGCATCACACTTGGCACTTTTACAACTGTACGCTCAGCACGCAATGCTGTTGGACTCTCAATACCACCATAGAGAATTTGTCATCTTTTCTGTCTTTGTGTCGTTTTTTCCAAAATTCAAAGCCCCAGACAGGAGCATCTAGTTGGCCTGGTCTCCATCATGTCTTAGTCTAGCTGCCAGGAGGTGGAGAGGAGTATCTGGCTGATTTGACTTCTGTAGTAGGCAGTTGGGCCGTGCTTCCCACTGATTAGAAATCTCCCCAATCAGGAAGAGTATTTGGATGCTGGACAACAACAATACAAAGGGTAGATGTCCACCCCACCAGCCATGGCTGTACCTGTTGCCAGTATCCATGTGGACTGGTTGAAATGAGCAGCTGTGCCTTCGCCCATAAGCCTGGCTGTTTTTCCGAGATCAGGATCTGCCTGACAGAGTCCAATAGGACTATCAGGCATTGCACAAAGTACAGGAGTTTTCACATGAGGACTTCTGGCTGTTTCTGAATCATCGGAACTAACCATCACAGAGTTGAATGACCAGCCAGCTGATAGGGTTAATCTGAGGAAGAGCATATAAAAGAGGGGGCTATAGGGAGAACCCTTATCTAATTTACGAGCTTAACTGGTCCTTAGTGTGGTGTCTCAAGACCCTGAATTTGTATGATATGCTACTGGGCAATATTTCACTGTAGCTTTACTTGATTAATGTTACTGAACATTTTCTTGCTGCGAGAAGGAAGAACAATGTGCATGGCTGGCCTGCCTGTCTTCTTTCTTTCTTGCCTCCCTCCTTTCCCCCGCCTCCCCTTTCCTCCTTGCATTGTGGACATTTACCATAATGTTGACACTGTTTGGCCAGTTTATACCTCTAGGGGTGGGTCTGCAGAGTTTGATGAACTCACCCAGCAGGCTGAACAATACCAGGCTTTTGTGATAAAAATTCCCAGCCTGTTCCGTTCTCTGGCTGTGATCTGAGTGCTTTCTCAGACACCAGGCACAGAGCCTACGCAAGGGCACTGTTATCTTTGGAGTTCTCATTTTTTCGTGACCCAAGGCTCATTGCTTTTTATACTGTTGACTTTTGTCTAGCTTATTACTTTATCAAATCCGTAAGAGTTTAAAATCAAATCAAAGGAGCAAATATTTTTCAGCTCTTACTTGGAGCAAGCTGCTTTACTAGGAAACTATACATTTCTGGGCTTATGTGTATGTGGGTGAATATGCTGAGATGTGTTGAAATCGTGTGTATATTAGAAGCACCTAAATGATTGGAATTTAGAGTCTTTCTTTGTGTATCTTCAGTAAGAGTAGTCCTGTCTCCATCTGCCTAGTGAATATGTACTTATTCTTTATCTTCTTCTTCACTTTCAGGTAACCAGCCACCCCTTCCTTTGTGCCACGCCAGTATTTGCAGCACTTTGCTTCACTCATTTGCTTGTGTCTTTGCCCTTCTCCTTGACTCTTTGCCTTAAGATAGGGACCATAACATTTTTGTATGTGTATAGTGTCTAGCGTTGTGCCTAGCATGTAGTGTTGTTGTTAGTTGCTGTTGAGTCGATCCCGACTCATGGCGACCCCATGTATTACAGAGTAAAATGTGAGTTTTCTTGGCTGTAATCTTTTTTTTTTTTTTTTAATTGTGCTTTAGGTTAAAGTTTACAGCTCAAGTTAGTCTCTCATATAAAAATTTATACACACATTGTTATGTGACCTTAGCTGCCATCCCTATAATGTGACTGCACATTCCTTCTTACCCCTCTGGATTTCCTGTGTCCATTCAACCAGCTCCTGACCCTCTCTGCCTTCTTATCTCACTTCCGGACAGGAGCTGCCCATTTAGTCTCGTGTATCT
Organism: Trichechus manatus latirostris; assembly: GCF_000243295.1. Classification (NCBI taxonomy): domain Eukaryota; kingdom Metazoa; phylum Chordata; class Mammalia; order Sirenia; family Trichechidae; genus Trichechus; species Trichechus manatus. The sequence continues at coordinate 10,951,318 of NW_004444012.1, forward strand.
ACTTGAACTAAGAGACACACTATTGACAAGTATTATTTTATCTTTTATAGTCCAGTCTAATCTTTGTCTGAAGAGCTGGTTTCGGGAGTGGTTTTAGTTCTGGGTTAACGGAGAGTCCAGGGGACATGTCTTCTGGGGTTCCTCCAGTCTCAGACCATTAAGTCTGGTCTTGTTACTAGAATTTGAGTTCTGCACCCTACTTTTCTCCTGCTCTGTCAGGGACTCTGTGTTGTGTTCCCTGTCAGGGCGGTCATTGGTGGTAGCCGGGCACCGTCTAGTTCTTCTGGTCTCAGGCTGATGGAGTCTCTGGTTTATGTGGCCCCTTTTGTCTCTTGGGCTAATATTTTGCTTGTGTCTGTGGTGTTCTTCATTCTCCTTTGCTCCAGGTGGGTTGGGACAAATTGATGCATCTTAGATGGCCACTCGCTAGCTTTTAAGACCCCAGGTGCCCCTCACCGCAGTGGGATGCGGAACATTTTCTTAATAAACTTTGTTATGCCAGTTGACCTAGATGTCCCCTGAAACCATGGTCCCTAGACCCCCTCTTGGCTGTAATCTTAATGGAAGCAGATAGCCGGGCCTTTTCTTCCGTAGTACTCCTAGGTAAGTTTGAACCACCAACCTTTAGGTCAGCAATCGAGCACAAAAGGTTTGTGCCACCTGTGGACCTCAGTGCATAGTAGGCACTTTAAAAAATGTTTGAATGAATGACTGAATAAATGAATTTTCTTTAGCTGTCTTTTTCTGAAGCCGAGATTGATTCTGGTGAAATGGAAAATTTGTACTCTTGTGTTTAAAATATTTAATAATTTTTATGATTAAAATAATTCTGAATTTCCTGTGGTAAGAAGGGCCACAGTGACATGCTTTCTTCTTTTGTTTTTACAGGTGTTCCAGGATTTGGGGACTGAAGTGCTATCTGGAGCTGCCAAAGGCTACAACATATGCCTTTTTGCCTATGGACAGACAGGCTCTGGGAAGACATACACCATGCTGGGGACCCCAGTGAGTGATTTAGTACTCTAATGAGATCTTCCTAGTGCCACGGCAAGCCTGAGTCTTATTTTGCCTGATCAGGGTTCCGTCCTTGCCACTGAGAGATAGAATGTGAGCCTGTCAACTTTAACAAGATTTCTAGGATCTCTTCTGCCTTAAGAATGGGTTTCTAAGCACTTTAATAGAAAGTTTTCTACATGTCTCCAGTGAAACTCCCTAAAATGAAGAGGCTAGCACAATTAGCCCAAGCGCAGTCTTCCACGCTGAGGATAGTTCCTGGGTGTTGGGTTGGGGAGAGCATCACTGTGAGTGAGCAGCAATATTATTCTTCTCTTCTCTTCTCCAGGCCTCCGTAGGGCTGACGCCGCGGATATGTGAGGTATAGACTCTTCTTTTAACTGGATCTTCTCAAAGTAGGTCTCCTTTATACACTCCCTTCAGTGAAACCCAAACCTCTGGTTTGTGCAGGGTCTCTTCATCAGGGAGGAAGACCATCCCTCACTGCCTTCTTCTTGTAGGATAAAAGTAAGGTAGGAACCTATCAAGCTCTGGGCCTGAAGTGTTACTGTTTCCACTCCAAATTCTAGCATGCTCAGTCATCTTCTCCTTGTTTCCAGAGTTACCCAGAGGGTTGGAGAAAAGCCACAGCAGAAATATCTTGCAGTACAGGGAGATGAGAAACATACTTAGGTCCTTGGTTTGTACCCATTGCAGTTGAGTCGGTTCTGACTCATGGCAACCTTATAGCACAGAGTAGAGCTGCCCCATAGGGTTTGCAAGGAGCGCCTGGTGGATTTGAACTGCCGACCTTTTGGTTAGCAGCTGTAGCTCTTAACCACTGCACCACCAGGGTTTCCTCTTTGTATTGTAGAAAACAGAATTCCCTCTCTTTAGGTTTAATAAGCAAGTGTCTCCTTCTGTGGACCAGCTTACTCTGGCTGTCTGGTTTCCTTTACCTTCATTTTTATACAATTTTTTTTGGAATAACTCTTCTATCCTCTTACTAGGTTGTTCTCCAGGGCAGTAGTTACTAAATCTAGTTCCCAGACTAGTGTCGGCTATTCCGAGATAAAGTTTTAACTGGCCTGTAGTAAAAATAGTGGTGTAAGGGAAGGTTAGGTTACCAACTGCCCTTTATTTAAGACCATGACCCTCCTACTTTTTTGGTGTTCACCTGTCTTTTTTTTTAAATTGAGTTATAATTCACATACCATAAAATTTACCCAATGGATTTTAGTATATTCACAAAGTTGTACAACCATTACCACCATCTAATTCCAGAACATTTTCATCACTCCTAGAAGTTTTCAAAATAAAAATTTGAAAACCAATATTAGCGTGTGTCTGTATATATACACATAGATACACATACATGAAATCTGGGACCCACTACTCTCTAGGAGACAGCTGGGGTTTCTGTGTCCTGCTATGAGAAAGTTAGGGAGAAAAAATATATGAAAAGAATATGGATATAGCCATAGGCTGTGTTCTGGTGAAGAAAACCTTTCCGTGAGAAGTCTGCTTTCTTGTTTAATAGAATCTTACTGATTTTAATAAAGAATTGTAGCTTTTTAAAATTTTTTAAAGGAATGAAATGCCAGTAGATGCCTGTAAGTTGGAGCATATCTAATACAGATTCTCAGTGTATAAAACAGATAAAATGAGAATTGTCCTACTTAAAGCAGGAGAGGGTACCAGACCCTTCTCACTTAGCATTCCTTATTGCTCGGCAGTGGCCCTCGTGATGCCTTCACAGAACAGCAGTGTTCAAGGAACACATCTGAAAATCAGTTCAAGGAATGAGTTCTTTCGATTCCGTTCTGTGGCAGCCCGATCAAAGCACAACCTGGTGGCCTCGTTAAAACCGTTGCCGTCGAGTCAGTTCCGACTCATACCGACCCTATAGGGCAGAATAGAAGTGCCCTATAGGGTTTTCAAGAAGCAGACTGCCACGTCTTCCTCCCGCAGAGGGACTGGTGGGTTCAAACTGCCAGCCTTTCAGTTAGCAGCCAGGCGCTTAACCTGGTGGCAGCATACCCTAAAAACCTCTTGAGAGCTAAACTTGAATCAGCCCTGATATTGTAAGCCTAGAACTATAAAGTGATGACAGCCAGTGCCTAAAACACTCTTGTTCCCCTGTAGGAAGAGACTCAGGGTGGGCACTAGCTTGAGCCAGGTCTGAAATTACCAGATAGCGAACAAGAGCTGGGACCTCCTGCTTCTTGGCTCAGTGTTTTTCCCACAGGACTTAACTATTTTCAAAATCTAGTTGTGTTGTCTTTTTTACTTGTCTATAGTTTCCTGGAAATCTACAATGAAAGGGTACGGGATCTGTTGAAGCAGTCTGATCAGAAAAAGTCCTATACCCTGCGGGTCAGGGAGCACCCAGAGATGGGGCCCTATGTACAAGGTGAGCCACCCTGTCCTTTGAGGTCTTAGACCAAACTGAAGCGTGGGAACCTCTCCTAACCAACCAGTTGCCATCTTGTCAATTCAGACTCATGGTGACCCCATGTGTGTCAAAGTAGAACTATGTTCTGTGGGGTTTTCAGTGGCTGATTTTTCAGCAGTTGATTGCTAGGCCTGCCTTCTCAGTTGTCTCTACGTGGATTCAAACTGCCAACCTTTTCGTTAGTTGTTGAGTGCTTAACCATCTGTACCACCCAGGGATTTCAGAAGCTGTTTTAATGTTCACTAATTCATTCTAGAACACTGGATGTTGTTGTTGGGTGCCGTCAAGTCGGTTCTGACTCATAGTGACCCTATAGGACAGGGCAGAACTGCCCCATAGGGTTTCAGAGGCTGACATCTTTATGGGAGCAGATCTCTAGGTCTTTTCTCCCACAGAGCAGCTTGTGGGTTTGAACCACTGACCTTTCGTTTAGCAGCTGAGCGCTTAACCGTTGCACCACCAGGGCTCCTTAGATGCTGGATAGATTCCAATAAGTAGAAAAGACATGGTCCTGCCGTCATGAGCAAGCTTACAATCTAATAGGGTGACTCAGAAAACAAGCAAACGCTTAGTAACAAGTTGTACTGGGCTAATAAAAAAATAAGTAGGTATAGTGATGGAAGTTCATATATGTGCCCATTCCAGAGAAAGGTGATCCAACAGAATGAGGAAATTATTGAACAATATCGTTAATATCTCACACAAGTAAAATTTTGCTGAAGATAATTCAAAAACAGTTGTAGTAGTACATCAACAGGGAACTGCCAGATATTCAAGCCAGATTCAGAAGAGGCCGTGGAACAAGGGATATCATTGCTGATGTCAGATGAATCTTGGCTGAAAGCAGAGAATACCAGAAAGATGTTTACCTGTGTTTTACTGACTATGCAAGGGCATAGTATGGATCATAACAAATTACGGATAACATTGCGAAGAATGGGAATTCCAGACCCTTAATTGTGCTCATGAGGAACCTGTACATAAACCAAGAGGGAGTTGTTTGAACAGAACAAGGGGATACTGCATAGTTTAAAGTCAGGAAAGGTGTGCATCAGGGTTGTATCCTTTTACCATACTTATTCAATCTGTATGCTGAGCAGATAATCCAAGAAGCTGGACTATATGAAGAAGAACGTGGCATCAGTATTGGAGGAAGACTCATTAACAACCTGCAATATGCAGATGACACAACATTGCTAAAAGTGAAGAGGACTTGAAGCACTTACTGATGAAGATCAAAGACCACAGCCATCATTATGGATTGCACCTCAACGTAAAGAAAACAAAAATCCTCACAACTGGCCTAATAAGCAACATGATGATAAACAGAGGGAATACTGAAGTTGTCAAAGATTTCATTTTACTTGAATCCACAATCAACACCCATGGAAGCAGCAGTGAGGAAATCAAACAACATATTGCATTGGGCAAATCTGCTGCAAAAGACCTCTTTGAAGTGTTAAAAAGCGAAGACATCACTTTGAGGAGTAAGGTGCACCTGACCCAAGTCATGGGATTTTCAGTCACCTCCTATGCATATGAAAGCTGGGTGATGAATAAGGAAAACACCTTTGAATTGTGGTGTTGGAGAAGAATATTGAATGTACCATGGACTGCCAAAAGGACTGCCAAAAGTACAACCAGAATGCTCCTTAGAAGCAAGAATGGTGAGACTATGTCTCACATACTTTGGACGTGTTGTCAGGAGGGATCAGTCCCTGGAGAAGGACATCATGCTTGGTAAAGTACAGGGTCAGCGAAAAAGAGGAGGACCCTCAATGAGATGGACTGACCCAGTGGCTGCAACAGCGATTGTGGGGATGGGCAGGACTGGGCAGTGTTTCGTTCTGTTGTACATACTGTTGCTATGAGTTGGAACTAACTTGATGGCACCTAACAACAACGATGGCAAAGAACATTGGGAGGTATAGGAGACCCATCAGCATGGGGTGATCATGAGTCAGGAAAGGCTTCTCTGACGAGGCGGTATTGAAGCTGAGACCTGAAGGGAGGGCAGGACCCAGTCGTGTGAAGAATGGTGCAGTGAGGGGAGGAGTGTTGGGTAGAAGAGCCACATGAGTCAGAGCCCTGAGGGAAGAGCTGGGTATTTTCAAGGAGGCCAAGTGGCTGAAGCTTTGTGAGTAAGGGGGTAGTGGCGTGGAATCAGGTTGGATATGCAGATGTCAGATCCAGCAGGGTCTCACTGATTCCCAGGTCAGCCAGTCTTCTTTCCAGGGGGCTTTCTTTTCCATTGGAGGTGATAGAGAGGATGGGAGAGATGGGGAGTTGTCACATATAGGGCAGGGTCTGATCTGTTTCCTCATCAAGCACTTGTATCTCAAAGTGTTTGATACCGTCTGTCGTACTTCATTAGGCTGGGTCTTGCTTTGAGTGAGAACAGTTGGGTTCTTTTGTGGAGGAGTTTTTTTACCTTTTCAGGCTACTCATAAGAATCAATGTATATGTTTTATGCCACTGTTCCCACAGCAGTATGCTAACTTAAATCCTGACAAGGAGAGGAACAGGAAAGTTCTCTTCTTTGATGAGGACATGGCCAATGGATGAAGACCCGTGGGTGTGCTCAGTCACTGATTTTGCTACCCGTGTCTTTTTCCAAATGCCCCATCATGAATAGAAGCTTGCAAACAACAACAAAAATACCATATACTTTGCTGGAAGCCAGTTTGAGTTTCCTCTAAAACCCTGTGGACATACATTTCTCTGTGGGTCCAGAATGGCACCTTCAAGGCAGACTGTGACGTGATGCAGTAGCATTACAACTTCTCATCTTAAACTATCTTTTTTGGTTTATGTGGGAGTAACTAGAGGAGACCTCAGGCATAGTCCAAATGTCCTCATTATCCAGAAGATAAAATGAAGTCTGGAAGAAGCTAAGGGACTTGCCCAAAGTCACACAGCTGGATGGGGCAGGCTTGGACCTTGGAACCTTGCCTGGGACCAGGTTGAAAGGAATAGGACAGAATCTTGTATGTTAAGAGTCTGAAGGAGACGTAGGACCATAGATTCTTTGACTGGAATTGTATCTGAAACCCAGAGAAGATATGAACTCACCCAAGGTCATATGGCTTGGGTCATACACCCAAGGTCAGTGGCAGGCTCAGGATTAAAATCGAGGACTCAAGATGCCGTTTAGGGTTCTTTATTTTGGATACTTTTATGGAGTGAATCTTTGGGGAAGGGGTGGGGTGGGGGGCTGAGCAAAGGAAGGGGGGCAGGAGGTGTTTGGTAGGAAATAAATTCTAAGTCAGCAATGTCTCTTAGGTCCTAAGGGTTATAGGTTTCCTGAAGCCAATCTGGACTTTCTCAAACCATTACAGATAATAGGTGGACATTCCTCCCATTTCTTAGTGAAGGAGCTATGAGTTCAACTAGTGTAGAACCAACCTTGGAAGGTAGGATCCTAAATAGTCACACTGAACTGTGTTGTTCCCATTACTATTCTCTAATGGCATTATAGCAATTTTTTTTTTTATTTAAAGAATATCTTTTTTTTTGTTCGTTTATTCATTCATCTGTATCTTGCCTGTCTGTCTTTCTGTCTGTCATCTCATGCATTCTGTGAGTTTGACTCCAAAGTAGAAAGTGTTTCTAGTTTCAAACCAATTCTACAGGAATTTATTGTGTGCTTGCTAGATACATATACTATTTAGGGTACCATGAGGTATATGAAAATTTAAGGCCGGGTTCCAACCCTTGAAGAACTTGCAGTTCTAGTTTAGAATTGTGAGCAGAAACTTGATAGCTGCCTAAATCTACCAAAAGGAAAGGGGTATCCTATTACTGTCACAAGAAGTTTGCTTATTAATTAGATGATGGATTAAGTCGAAATCTGAAATGTAAAGGGCCCTGCCCTAAGCACACATAAGAGACCAATGGCTGCAGTAAAGTGATAGCTAAGTGAGACAAAGACAATATCGTGTTTTTGCTTTGACCTTTATTTTAATCCAGAGAGACAGGTATAAAGCAGGAGATGCTGGAAGTAGGTAGTTGGGACACTGAAAAAAATTTTGTATTTTCTATGTACTCAGTCTGCAAATAACAGAAGTTTTATTTTATTTTTTTCTTTTTAATCCTTATACTGTTTTTTCCCTTTGTATTCTGCACTGACTAGGACTTCTAGACAGTATTTTTAAAAAATGGTAACAGTATCTTGTCTTGCTCCTAAGGAAAAGCTTTCAATATTTTACCAGTAAGTATGATGTTTGCGGTAGCTTTTGTTTTTAATAGATACTCTTTATCATGTATTTCTTAAACTATCTGTGATGAAGGACCAGTTTTTTAAAAAAATTTCAATCCATGACATAATCAATACCTTTTATAAAATAAAACAAAGATGAATTACTTGAATAATGAAAAAAGATGTATTAATTACAAATTTTTCATTTCTAGATTCAACAGATTAAAAAATTACTCTGTCAAATTGTTATATAAAAGTTCCTAACACTCTCAATTTCTCTATCTCATCGTAAACCAGCAAGAATTTGAGAACTGGCACCAGTCTGTGGATAACTTAGAGTAGCACTACCTTAACAGATTAAGGAAGTTCTCTTTTCTTCTTAATTTTCTAAGATTTTTTATTTTATTATTTTGAAACAGGTCAAACTTTCAAAAAAGTTACAAGTACAGTATAAAGAACTTTTTTTCTCAGACCGTTTGAGACTAAATGGCTGTCCTCATGGCCCATCTCCTGTGAATATTTTAGTGTGTTCTTTCTACAAACAAAAATATTCTCCTATATAATTACAGTGTAGCCATCAAAATCAGAGAATTAGTTTTAGCACGTTACTACCATGTAATAGATTTCAGTAATAGTCCCAATAACTGTACAGTTGCGTGTATTTATGATGTCTCCTGAAGAGTTCCTCTGTCTTTTCTTGACTTTCATGAACTTGACACACCATCAGATGGTTTGCAATTTTTATTTATCCCGTTGCACATGATATTCACTTTCTTTACTTGACTAAGGTGATGTCTGCTAGGCTTCTTCACTCTGAAGTTACTGTTTTTCCTTTGTGATTAACAAATATTTTGTGGGGAGATACTTCGAAATCATTGAGTGATGCAAACAACACGCTCAGCTGCTAACTGAAAGGTTGGAAGGTTGAGTCCACCCAGAAGTGCCTTGGAAGAAAGGCCTGGCCATCTACTTTAGAAAAATCAGCCGTTGAAAATCTTATGGAGCACAGTTCTACTTTGACACACGTGAGGTCGCCATGAGTCAGAATTGACTTGATGGCAAATGTCCTGTACCTCATCAAACTTTCAATGTATTTGTTTTATTTATGTTGGTATGGGTTCATGCTTTTCTGTCTTATTCAGTGGTTTATTATCTGGTACTATTATTTTCTATTTTGATGCTCAGATTGTTCCAGGTTTAGCAAATGGGTTCCCCTTCATGTGGGCTTCTGTGACATTTTAACATATTACTATCATTTTGGAGCACTTTCTTGCTTTCTGGCGCAAGATATTTGAGGCTCATCTTCTACGTTCCCTGCCTCAGCCCTGGAAAATTAGCCATTTCTCCCAGGTACCCTGGTTACTCTTATTGGAGAATGGTATTTAGAAGCCAAAATCTGGGTGCTAGGTATACTCATTGCTTTTGGGATGTTGTAACTCCTGATCCCTCTCAGTGGACAATTGGGTAATATATGTTCACACCAGTACTTCCAATTCCAATCTAATCCAACAAAACCGGATACTTTCCAGATTTCTCCCTTTCCATATTTATAATTCCCTTATATAACCGTGAAAAATACTTCTTTGATCATACCCCCTATGTGTAATCAGTCTCCATTGCCACTGCTGCCCTCTCTATGGATGTCCACCTCACCATGGCTGTGCTTTGACTCCCTATGCTGGGCCACCTCACCACAGGAAGCCTTCCTCACCATGCCCAAGCCTAACACTTTGAGCTGGGCAGCTTGTTCCCCTTCCCAACGAACCATGTGAGTGCCTTCCTCACCCTTCTTGGTGTTCGTATCCCTGTGCTGGGCCATATCCCTGCCCCAACATGAAAGCCTACCCACCCCATGTGGTCTCCAACACCCTGTGCCAGACCAGTCTCTGTGTAGATGCCCTCCTCACCTCACTTGTGCTCCGACTTCCCATGGCAGGCCACCCCCACATGTGGGCAGCTTTCTCACCCTGCCTGGGCTTTGATATCTTGCTCTGGTCTGCTTCCGTGTGAATGCTGTCCTCACCCTACTCAGACTTTGACTTTCTGTGCTGGGCTATGGCACATGTGGCCACCCTTCTCACTCCACTCTCATGTCAGGCCTTCCCTCTACATGGGTGCCCTCCCCACCCTGCTCAGCTCCTGATTCCCCAGTGGGAGGCTGCCCTTGGCATGGACACTCTTCTCACCCTGCTTGGGCTATGACACTCCACACTGGGCCGTCCCCACCCTCAGTGTGGACACCTTCCCAACCTATTCATCCATAAATATTTTAGTATATAGCCCTAAAAGATAAGGAATGTTTTAAAAAAGAAAAAGCAACAAAACCATTGTCACGCCTAAATAATAACAATAATTCCTTAATATAAAAAATCCAATGTTGAAATTAATTTTTGATGTAATTGTATTCAGTAGTGAGTCCATAAGGTTATTTTGCTCCCAAGTCTCTAATACGAAGATTCTTAAGTACAGTCGTGAAGATCCTTTGTGACTTGGTCCATAACTAGCCATAAACACTTACTTCCATGCCCTGAAACTTTTCTTCATCTATCTAAAGCTACTCATTCTACAGTAGCCAAATTCAAGACTCATCTCCACAGAACCTGCCCTAACCTCTCCTCTGATCTCCTTACCATTTATTATCACTTCTACTCCTGTAACACTTGGTCATATTGTCTTATTGTAGTATAACTTACCATGATTGTAAACTGTAGGGGGACAGGGACATGTGTATTGTATATTTTGTATGCCAAACTGAGTCTGCCACTTGCTGGGATACTTAATACCTCCCTACCTCAAGAATTGTGTGAGAGCCAAAGGAGATAATATGTAAGAACTTTTTTTGTAACTTATATAGCAAAATTTTAAGGAATTAGTATTATTGTTTTGTTATTGCTAGCCTAGCCACTCTATGGATTCTAGGCCATAATCTCTGTGAGGGCAGAGACCTGTGTTCCCAGAGTCTATCACAGTACCTGGGAGTAGGCTTTCAGTAAATATTTCTTGACTTATTATCTAAATGAGTTTAGCCAAGTTCCCTCATTCTTCTCCATCAAGTAATATGAAATAGGAATGACAAAATTAAGGACAGGTAAAGGTTAAACTTTCTAAAAAAATTTAATTTATTTTGTCCCTCTTGCAAATCTGATAGGTTTATCTCAACATGTAGTTACCAACTATAAGCAAGTAATTCAACTCTTGGAGGAGGGGATAGCTAACAGGTAACAGGTTTGTTTATTCCTATCATTCTTTTACCGCATTTACCTGTCCTCTGTTCTCATTGTTCCCCTTTGGGAGACTGTGTATGATGATACTTAAAATTGTCTTTGTCTGCAGCTTCCCACATCTTCAATCAGGGACCCTTCTCAGAGCAGTGATGTACTTGGGATGAGGAGCCGTGGCTAAGATTTAGTGCTCTTCTCACTAGTACTGATACTGGAGTTTGTTTTGGGTAAAATGATATTAGGCATTGAGCCCAGAGAGTTACTCTGCCTCTTGTCGTGTAATACACAGCTTCTGCTATTTTAGTTAAAGAAAACATTCTTGCCTGCACTGTCCTCGCCTCAGGCTTGATAGAGATGAGTGCCAATACAGTGTAAAATGTTTTCAGGAAAACATTTTTCTTGTTTAGCAGACTTGAAAAGGTGCTGTAGATGCCCCTGATCGTTATTGTAAATTGTGGTAACACTGCATGTTGTCAGTTATGATGAAATACTCAGCATATTATCAGTAAATGCCTGAAAAATGCTTTTATATGTAGGAAAGTATTTCGAGTTTTCTCTTTACCCTATTAATAGCAGGTGCAAGTTAATTGGATATAAAGGAAAAAAACTAATGTTCTACCCTAGGGGCTTACAGGCTCTTCTGGTCGTCAGGATATCCTGAGTTCCTTGATCGTTCAAAGTGTCAGACTTCACCTTTTCCTCTTTAGCCTTGAATCATGAGGCCAGCCTCTAGATTTTGGCCCTTTTCTTCAATTCTTCAGCTTCTCTGAGAACAGAAGCCAATGAGATGGTCCTAAACTGAAACGTGATTACCTTAGATTTAATAAAGGGAAAGTGCTCCTGACGAAGCGTTAACATTGGAATGGGTTCCTAAGGGAGACTGTGAATTCCGCTTGGTTTAAGCATGATGCTGACATAATTCAGCATGTCCTTTCAGAGGCCTTTGTGGCATTGTAATATTCTCTGTTAAATGACGGCTCACTTTCTCTGTCTTTGAGTCTTCTTCAGCAAGCTGTCTCCCTAATGGTCTGTCCTGGGAATGTTTTTCCAGGTTGATGACACTCTAGTATTCCCCTTTCCACTCTGATTTTTGCTTCAATTGCTTTAAAAAAATCTTCTAACATGGTTTAATATGAAGCTACACTACGTTTTATTCTCAGATATCAGCATATAGAGTGCTGTTTCTGCCCTCTTTGAGCCTAACTGTACTAGACTAAAAATGGATCCTTTATTGTTCTCATCCGTGAACCTCCACACTAACATTTTTTGTGTTTCCTATGAATCCTTAAGGGTTCACCATGCACAAACCATCCTTGTCCTAACTGTCTTCCCTTGTATACACAGAATCACAGCAGCCACCCATGTTCATGAGGCCAGCAGCAGATCTCATGCCATCTTCACTGTCCACTACACGCAGGTTGGTCACCCTTGTATTTGATGAGACGTCTTCCTCTCTTTCCCCTTTTGGCTACTTTTCTTTCTTCCTGTTCCTTTTCCTTTCCTCCTCCTCTTCCGTTAACAGGTCCTCTGATATAACTGAATTGTCACAGAGGACCCACGTGCAATCAATTCAGCTACACACCTAGAGGGAGAGATTTCATAAAGGTTAATCAAAATATCTTATGTTTATATTTTACTTTTAACATTTCAAAGCACTTTTACATCTCTTATGTGATCAGTATGAGCGTTTAAAATGAAAAATAAGGTTGAAATGAAAATAAACATTAAAATTAAAAAGTAGGAGATTCACTTCCATTACGACGGAGTGAAGAGCTTGAAAAATGCTATTCCCAAAAGCAAGTATAAAGCTGGACAAAACTGTCAAAAAGAACCATTTCTGTGCTCTGAAAATAGACCAAAGGCATACAACAAACCGAGAAATGTTTATTTACGAACACTACTAAAGTTTGGTTAAGAACAGTGCAGATGTATGGTGTTCTTGCCTTGGGCTACTCCCCACCTGCACCCCTAGCTCTGTGGGCGTGTAGTTTAGTCAGGGCAGGGCAGACTGAAAATCTCCCGCTGCCGGAGGGGCTCACTTGATCTGGAGCGCTGTAAGTTAAAGTGGTGACCCTGGTGGCAAGTGAACGAGGAGCGCCAGTGGGTCCACTAGCCTCAGGTTATGGGTTTGTTTTAGGCAAGACACTGACCGCAGACCATCTGGAATTTGACAGGGAATTCCAGAAGGTGATACAGCCACAGGGGTATCACCACCACAGCACAAACAACACTACTACTGATTCCTTTATAAGATCCTCACATATCCTGGGTTGGCTGGAAGCTGTGTACACGTGCAGCACAGGCCAAGTGGGTCCAAGCCACATGACCCTGACAGACAGAGCCTGCCTATATGTGCAGAGGAGACACGAGAGGCCCTGTGACTAGTGAATGCTGGGCCACCCACACACAGATCTGTCAGGAGAGAGAAGTCCTAACTGGCTTAAGGTGTTGGGTCCAGCTTCTGACCGGTTTCATAGTTTTAGGTTTTCCATTTAGATTTCTTGAGTGAGTTGGCTAAAAATCCAAAATATCACCATGGTTAGGAGACTGTCTCTTAACCATTATACCACCAGGGCTCCAGGAGAGTGTCTAAGGGCAAAAAAACCCACAAAGCCCCAAATGATAAGCTTTAAATGTATTCTCTCCCATAGGCAATCCTGGAGAACAACCTCCCCTCTGAAATTGCTAGCAAGATCAACCTTGTGGACCTAGCAGGCAGGTAATTAGGATCTCAAAGCCAAGGGGAATTACTCCCTTGACATTCACCTTGTTCTTGCCCATTGTATGGGGAATGAGCTTGTCCAGCCTTTCTCACATTTCAGTCATCCTGAGAAAATTGCAAAAGAAATGAATTCTTTGAATGCTAGGTCAAGAAGTTATAGTTTTCCAGGGACTGGAAAGTTCTTCTAAGTCAAGGGTTCTTAATCTTAGCTCCCCATTAAAATCAGCTGGGGACATTTTCAAACTCCCAGTGCCTAGGTTACACCCCAGGTCAGTTAAGCCCGATGATTGGGTGGGTAGGGAAGGGGAAGTGCAAGCATCAGTACTTTTTAAAGCTGCCTAGGTGAGTCCAGTATATAGCACGGGTTGAAACCTACTGCTGTAAGTGGAAGCACAGCTTCTTCCTTTGATTTACTATTGATTTTATGCAGCTTTATATGCTAGTTAAAAAAAACACAAAAACTTTAAATATTGTGGGAGTGGGGGAAAGATATGGCCTTTTAAGAATTAGAAGGAAGCATAAATTGTAGCCACATATATATGCAAAAAGAAGAAAGTCTAAGATGAAATAAAATAAATTTTCTTATTTTTAAACTGCTAAGTAATATAGTACAGCAACCCTTAAGAACTGAGTGCTGTCTGCAAGAAACTGTATCAGCCAATCTAAGGTGTGACATTTTAATGCTTCTCATTAAAAAATGAATTTGAGACACTTGACAGTTAATAACTAATACTGTAAGACCATTAATATTTGAATTTAAAACAATAAGGATAGAGGGAAAGTAAATATACTAAAACCTATTTTAATATCATTACTGTAAATGAGCATTACATTTAGCTTAAAGTGTTCTACCAGCCAAAAGAAAAACAAAAATGTAATGAATTATTTGATTGTATTGCCTAAGAAGTAAAAGCATGCCAGTTCTTTACAAAATGGTAACATTTTTCCTGGAACTGAATTCTAAAAGGAATTTGTTTTGTGGGCCTTTTAAAACAATATGATGTACAAGGTAATGGATAGTATTTTCAACAGCATTGTAAGGCTAATGTCTTCTTTTTTGCTTTAGTTTTTGTTTTCATTGACTGTTTTATAGTGAAAGAGCAGATCCCAGTTACTGTAAAGACCGGATTACTGAAGGAGCCAACATCAACAAGTCCCTTGTGACTTTGGGAATTGTCATCTCCACCTTAGGTATTGTAATGATAGACTGGGTCATAGGAGTGGGAGGGAGACTTCAGAAGATAACCGGTAGATTCTTCTTTTGTCATAATGGAGGTAGAAACTACATGGTTCTTTTTCTTAAAGTTACCTTATTTGGGGGGGACATGAAAAATTGATATTTGCCTGTGAGTTTAGAGTACAATGTGACCATCACCCTACCACTGTCATTTCAAAAAGATGGAAGATAAATTGTATGGTACAAACACTTCTTGTCACGTGTCCAAAATCTAATTCAGGGCTCAAACTTAAAGCATCCTATCATATGCAGAAAGAGATTAGGAAGTATGATATTTCATCTATGTTCTTCAACCACTGTTTTGTGTGAATGTACTTGAAATGCACTTGCTTCGTAATTCCTTCTTTCATTTACCTCTATTTTTTGTCTTTTAAGCCCACAACTCCCAAGTATTCAGCAGCTGCCAGAGCCTCAACAGTGCAGCCAGTGATTGTGGTGACGGTGGAACCCCTAGCTTTTCTTCTGGGACCAGCAGTGGAGGGAGACCCTCCCGGAGGCAGTATTATATCCCATACCGGGACTCTGTGTTGACCTGGCTGCTGAAGGACAGCCTTGGAGGCAACTCCAAAACCATCATGGTTGCCAGTGAGTGGGGTGCTGAAGCTGGTTCTACGTTGGGACTGACATTCTGCCTCAGAGAAAGGACTTTGACTACCTAGGGTTCTTCGTTCCAGCAAGGGTCTCTTGTACAACATGGGCTATAGCAGCGAGGCGAGTGGTTAAGGGCTGGTTGGAAGTGTTTGCCTTTTTTTTTTAACTTTTCCCTTCCACCTCAGCTGTGTCTCCTGCACACACCAGCTACAGTGAGACCATGAGCACACTGAGATACGCATCCAATGCCAAAAACATCATCAACAAGCCACGGGTGAATGAGGTGAGACCCCCATCTGAAGTTCTGGTCTGGGATCGCTTACACAAAGTTTTCTTTATTTTTTTCTCTCATTGATTTCTTTCTATTTTGTAGTGACAACAGCTTGCCAGGTTTCTTCTCCAAATGATGACAGAGTGAAATTCTTTCTTTCAATGTCATACCCTTCTCTCATCTCTACTGACTTTATTCAGTAACTTTTTATGAATAATTTATTTTTGCTACTTCTTTAAGGCCATTCCTTTCAAGATCCCTGATGTACCATTGCCCCTCTAAGAAAGGTCATTTAAAAGTTTCTGTGTGTACTGCTCTTATTTTGAATTTATGATAACTTGTGCCTGTGTTTTATGTTTCTGTGCAAATTGCAGTGACTTGGTTTTGGGCAAGAAGAGAATAAGGAATTCATTAGTTTTGGAAGCCGAATCATAATGAGAATATTTCAAATGTTCCTTATCTCCTTGGCAAGTCCAGTGAAAAATTCCAGGGCAAGGATCACAAACTGGTGGCCAGACATACATAGCCCATCTGTGGACTTTTTATAAAGGCCATATAAGGGCAGAGGATAAAACGGGAAGCTCAGCACTTACTACCTATCCTCCCCTGGCATTTGTGTTACCTGCCTGGCCTCCTGCTCTTGGGCAGTGATTTTCAAGCTTTAGTGTGTATCAGAATCACCTGGAGAATTTGTTAAAACGGATTTCCAAGCCCCACCCCCCAGAGTTTCTGATTTAGAAGGTATGGGATGAGGCTAGAGAGTTTGCATTTCTAACAAGTTCTTTGATGAAGTTGATGCATCTGGTCCTGGGACCACCCTTGGAGAACCACTGCTCTAGTAATCAACTTCTTCCAAGCTGATTGCATGTAATTCGCAGCTAGATGGGGAAATCTAGGGGCCGTTATCAATCAATGGTGACTGAGTTTTCTATGTTTCAGGATGCAAACGTAAAGCTGATCAGAGAACTCAGAGAGGAGATCAAAAGATTGAAAGCCATGCTGCTGAGCTTTGAACT
Source organism: Trichechus manatus latirostris (assembly GCF_000243295.1). Classification (NCBI taxonomy): domain Eukaryota; kingdom Metazoa; phylum Chordata; class Mammalia; order Sirenia; family Trichechidae; genus Trichechus; species Trichechus manatus. The sequence goes on from NW_004444012.1 coordinate 10,968,022, forward strand.
GGTGTGTGGGCAATCAGAACTTTTCCATGCTCAAGTGGGGTTCTCCTCCTGAGCCCCTGAAGAGTTAATTTAGGAGGGTCTGTTCCTCTGCATACAATCTGGGCCTTGCTGCATTCCATGTGCTGTTGAGTAACAGTAGTGGAGCAGAGGCAGGAGCACAGACAGGAGGGGGACTTAATTGCTCTGTAGTTCCAGCTGGGGTGGGCATCCCCTCCCTACAGCATCTCTGTTGTCTAAAGGGCATTTGCCTGAATTGGCCTTGCTTTACATGCGGGTTGATATTGAATCGGGGCCCTCCAGAATTCTCCTACCTTGTACCAGTGTGAGTCCATATACTTAGGCTTCTGATTTATTTCTGATTTTAATGATAAATTAATTTACCTACCTCTTATCTTCCTTCACAAGAGTAAGGGTGGGACCCACCTGAATGGCAGACCAGTAAAATGTCAAAGCACATCTCTTTCTCTCTGTGCAGAGGAACTTCAGTTCATGGAATGATGAAAAGGATGAAAATCTGAAGGAGCTGGTTCTCCAAAATGAGCTGAAGGTGGGTGTGTTAGGAGGGATCAGTTGTACTTTCCATGACACTGGGAGCAGGTCTGCTCTTCCTGCATTATTCCTGGGCCAGGGCTGCCCCTCATCAAGGCAGAGAGGGTGTGTCTAGTTTAAGGACAACTTTTGTCTTACTGAGCCTTGAGTGGAGATGTGTTTGCCTTAGGGGCTGGTGATTGGCTTTCTGCCTTTCTGCTTTGTGCTCTCGGGTTCATGATAACTCTTCTTGGGTAGTGACAGTAACTGAGAAAAATGATTTATTTTAGGTTAGTAAACCAGTTGATCACCTAATATAATTGATCAGCTAATATGTGCCCAAAGGAGCCCTGGTGGTGCAGTGGTTAAACCCTCAGCTGCTAACTGAGGTCAGCACTTCAAACTCACCAGCTGCTCTGTGGGAAAAAGGTGTGGCAATCTGCTTCGTTAAAAATTACAGCCTTGGAAAATCCATGGGACAGTTCCACTCTGTCCTATAGGGTTGCTGTGAGTCGTGATAAACTATATTGTTTAGATGAAAGAAGTTTAGACAAGGAAGAAGTTACGGCTTGGAATTTTCAGATCAGGCATCAAGATGCTGGTGATTGGAAGGCAGAGAACTTAAACTAGACCTTGAAGGACTGATAGGGTTTGTTAGATAGGGAAAAGGGGGAAGGCATTTTGGTCAAGGGAGGGGTGGCGTAAGCAAATCCATGAAACTGGGAGAAATAACTGGTGGGGAGGCCATGTAGAAGCACACAGTATAAAAAAGGCCAAGCTGACTAGAATAGGTGTTCATGATAGAGATAATGGAGCAAATTTGGGATCAGTGTAGGAGGTTGGAAGTTGTTATAAGCAGGATTAATCATAGTTTCTTGAACCAGGTTGGTGACTGTCCAGGCATGTACCAGTAACTTGAAATTTGCCTCCTACATTGGAGGGTGCTGAGAGACCAAAGAAAGAGGTGGACAATTCCAGTATGGTGGCGAAGGAGTTTTACTGGGAGACTTATGTACAAGGCGGTCCCTGGACCAAAGCAGATCTCCGCATCCTGCAGTGGGAGGGCAGAGGTTTTATAGTGGTGGTGGACAATAGTGGCTCCATGCCGGGATCTTATATAAGAATGCAAACTGTAGTGAACTGGCGGCCCACATGAGGGCGCTCATGTTCGACCTCACGAAACTTGTTTTCCCTTCAGTCTGCCCACCAAGGCCAGCTCTTACAGCCTGGCATGTTTTCTCTCTTGTGCCATAGTACAACAGGCCCCATTTTCTCCCCACTGGGAACAGATATAGAAGTGGGGCTGGCCACGTGCCGTGTGGTGCCCGCGCATGTGCAAGAGACAGGGAAAGTTACTGTGTGCTCAGAACAGGGGGAAGGCTTCTGTGATAAGGAGAAGGAACTGGGAGAGAGAAGGCAGCCCAATCCCTAGCTTCCTGATCAGAGAATATTCTGGGCCCAAAGCCTTTACTTAGCCTGGATGGGAGATGTAGAGGCAGACTATTACCCCAACAGCCTACCCCCCAACTCCCATCTGGGTGTCAGAAAGAGAAGCAAAGCAGTACCAAGCCCTGGTATGTCCATCACCCATTTTGGATGTTGAGCTGCATGTCTATGGTTTGAGGCTTAACTCAGGTGGATGTTACATCTGTGCGTTATTTGAGGCAGCATTTAATGAGGTTTACTAGTAGGACTGTCCCTAGCAGATTGATCAGGCCTGCTTGGAGGGAAGATCCCAAGCAGCTACCCCAGTGGTGGCTTAATCCAAGCTGACTGAATAGATCAAAGGGCTGCATTTGTCCAATCTTATGTATGTATAACATGTCCTGATCCATTTATGTAAAAACAGCATATTTCTCCCAACATGGCGCATTATATGAACAGTACACATTTCAGTACAAACAATACAAAGCTCTCCTCAGCAAGGTTGAACAAGGTATTATTACCATTGCCAGACCAGGCTAATTCAGACTTGGTGTAGTCAGTCAATGTACGTTGGACTACTTGGTCATATTCTGCAAGTTCTTCACGTCCAGACTAATGTCAAATTCAGTCTTAAGAGTACCGTTCTTAGTGTTAAACCTTCTAGTCCTGTGCCATTTACATTTTTAACACACAGAGAAATTTCCTTCTAAAGTTGGAGCACTCCCCACAGTTAGCTTTCGTACTTCAAAAGATGTTTTCCATGAGTGTGGAGGCGACCATATTCATTTACCCCATGATCTTCTCAGTACACCAGGTTACACATTCAGTTGGTCCACGAGGTATCCTCCTTCTTGACAAATCAGCTGGAACCATGTGGGGAGATGACTCGTCATCTCAGTTCAGATGTTGACAGAGCCAACAGTTGGTCTGATTGGTAGCTCTAGCAAATGCCTGTGTCATTGGAGCCCATGGATGAGGGGCCTGTCCATCATTGTGTGATAATCTAGGAAGAAAAGAGACAACATTAACAATTCAACCCTCCCCTCCCCTACCTCCTCTGAGACTTGAGGTGAGGGTTGCCTGGGTATAATCACCCAGGCTCTCTGTCCTAGTCTTGAGGCAGTGACCTCCGTGGGAACCCAGATCTTTTGTCAGAAACAGTTGTATACAAAAGAAACACATTTTATAGAGTAAACAATTTGATCCAACATACGGCACAAATGGGAAATGCCCCTGTAGGAAATTGTTGCGTTGAGACCCAAGACTGTTTGCCTGAGATGTATAGTTCAGGCCGGGGTTGTCTTGTCCCCAGCCATCAGCCGTTTAAGCCTGTCCATTGAAGTGCTTTATCGCCCCTATGACTTGGGGGTGATATAAGAGCAGGAAAAGTTCATTCAAGATCCAGTGGAAGCCTTTGTATAGGATAAGAGGCTCCAATATGATTTACCTGCTGAGAATGCCCTGGCCTGTTGGCTCCAGAATCTGTCCCTGGGCAGATTTTAGCCTTGGCCAGGGTCTCATAGGCAGGTCAGCTTTTCCGTGCTGTCTGGCATTTTCTGATGGCAGTGGCATTCCATGTGTGTAGGCCCAGTCTGGGATAGTGTGTGACTCTCCATGGCCTGTCCTCTAGTCAGTTGCACATCTCTTTGCTCTAGAGTAGAGGATGTTTCAGCCTCTGCAGTCAGTTGGCAGGAGCAGTCAGTCTGCTTATTGGTTGTTTTTCCTGCTCAGCATAGTGCCCTTTCTGGTGACCATCCACACAAGTAACAAAAGCTTATCAGGAGCAGAACTGATTTTTTTGTCCAGATAGCTCATCCCTGTAGGAGCTTGCTGTATATGTCAATCTGAGGGTTGTCAGTGGCCAGATCGAATGGCTAGGCTATTAGCTATAGCCCACATCACAGTTTCCATACCCTCCCCTCCTCCCCAAAATGGTCCTAACTGCAGCAATTCCCATCAGGGATTGGAGGCAGAAGTTCACAAAAGTGCACATTGATCAACACCATCAATACATGTAATAGGGGTTTGTAGGGGCCCTGAAGGGACTTATCAATAGTCAAGCTTGGGAAAGGATCTCAATGCTGGTGACCGCAGACCCAAAAGTTTTCCTCATTTTGGTGCCAGGTGTTACAGAGATTACGGTCACCTGTGCAATGATATCTGAAAACCGAAGACATACAGTTCTTTTCATTTCCTCATTGAACTTTAATTGTAATATAAGGCCTTTGGTTGTAAGCTTAATCCTCAGTCTTAACTCTTTCTGAAAGTCAGAAGATCTGGGCAAAGTTGGCAGAGCCCTCAATCATTTGTGGAGCCACGCCTCCACCATACCGAGTGCAAATATGGGTTCAGCCCAGTTGCCTGGTACCGTGGAGACAGTCTCTCCTCCTTTAGTTTTCCCCTTACTATTGCAACTGTGACTATATTGCTGCTTGGTTATCTTGGCAGGGGCAGTTATCAGAGAGTTCCAGAGAGGGCCTCTAAGGTCTTTTCAAGGCTGTTCAACGAGGGCTATCTTGAAGGCCTTTTTTTTTTTTTTCGTACTGTTTTAACTCTTGCTTTGCGGCTAGGTGTTACAGGATGTTTTCAGCACCAGGGACCTGCTTAGCCCTTCCAACTATCTCCAGTCCCATTGTTGGAGGGCTTTGAGCAATGGCTAGGGGATTGTTCCCCTAACCCTTGGATCCCCCATCTTAACAAACCTGCAGGCAAGTGTTTCTAGCTGCTCATCTGGTTCACGGGCGCGGCTGCTCAATACGTCAGTCGTGGCTACACATGACTCCCACACATCTCTAACTATAACTCTTTCTGCAAAGCTCTTAATGTGTGCTTCAGCAGCTAGCTGGGCTTCGGTGGCCAGCTGAACAGCCCAGAGCAGCGACCATCCCACGGCTGCTACTGTTCTCCTAGCTTCTTTTCCACACTTATGGAATTGCACGTCTGTCCACAACCAGGCTGTGTCATTTGGCATTTTGGGGGCGTCCTCATACTCTGGCCAGTGTAGGGTTTCCCTTGCAGAAAAGCATATGGGCCAGACCTCCCCACATGGAGGTCACTGGCTATCTTAGTTATCTAGTGCTGCTATAACAAATACTGCAAGTGGATGGCTTTAACAAACAAATTTATTCTCTTAAGTTTAGGAGGCTAGAAGTTCAAATTCAGGGTGGCAGCTCTAGCAGAAGCCTTTCTGTCTCCGTCAGTTCTGGGGAAAGGTCCTTGTCATCAATCTTACTGTGGTCTAGAAACTTCTCAGTTCAGGGACCCCGGGTCCAAAGGATGCACTCCGCTCCTGGTGCTTCTTTCTTGTTGGCATGAGATTCCACTCCTCTCTGCTCGGTTCTCTTTTTTGTCTCAAAAGATATTGACTCAAGATACAACCTAATCCTGTAGCTTGAGTCCTGTCTCATTAACATAAAACCAAAAAAAAAAAACTAAACCCATTGACATCAAGTCAATTCCCACTCAGAGCGACCCAATAGGACAGCATAGAATTGCCCCATAGGGTTTCCAAGGAGCGTCTCTTGGATTCAAACTGCCTTCCTTTTGGTTAGCAGCTGATCTCTTAACCACTGTACCACCAGGGCTAATCCTGCCTCATTAACATCACAGAGGTTAGGATTTACAACATAAAGGATAATCACATCCAATCATAAAATGGAAGACAACCACACAATACTGAGAATCATAGCCTAGCCAAGTTCACATACATTTTTGGGGGGCACAATTCAATCCATAACATTCCACCCTTTGGCACCCAAAAATTCATGTCCTTGCCATATGTAAAACACATTTCACCCCATCATATCATCCCAAAAGTGTTAAGTCAACTCCAAATCCTGATTCCATCCTGGGACAAAATTCCACATCTGTGAAATCTAGAATACAAATTATCTGCTTCCAAACTGCAGTGGTGGAACAGGCACAAGGTAGACATTTCCATTACAAACAGACAAAATTGGAGGGAAAGAAGGGATAACAGGTACCAAGGAAGTCAGCAGAACACATTACATTAGCTTTCAGGGGTTGAAAATAATCCTCTGGTCTCTGAGACCATTTAGGCGGTGGCCCTGCCCTCCAGACTCTCAGTGTTGGCCACACTCTTTGGTTCCTGGGTGGAGGCCCCTTGACTCTGGGCTTCAGCTCAGACTTCCAGGTCCACTGGGACTGCAACTCTGCTCCTTTGAATTTGGGCAGCCCCATTTTCCTAGTCTGTCTGATTGGTGACCGTAACCCCTCAACCCTGGCAGGCCCCATTCTGCTCTTTGGGTGTGGCATCCCCACCCCTTCAGCTTTGGGCAGCGGATCTGGCCCCATCCCGTTGGCACTTGTGAAAGGCAGCCCCACGTTCTGGAACTGAGTTGATGAAGATCTGACTCATTGAAACCCAGGAGGCCATGGCCCCACTCTTTGAGACTCAGCAGGTCATGGTTCCACCCTTTGAGACCCCAGAGGTGTGGCCCTACCCTTTGAGACTGAGGCAGCTCTGCTTCCTGTGCTCGTTGTTTCTTCAGCTTCTGCTTCCTGGTTCCTTGTCCTCTCGGCCCTTCGAACCTTCAGCCTCTTGGTCCAGCCTGGCCTGTGCCCTGCTTGGGCAACTGTTACAAAGCTCTTTAGCTCTACTAATAAGTGCCTGGAGGAACCCTGCTCCACCAGCAAACCTCAGCCAGAAAGCATTCATCTCTCTTGCTTTGTGGGTCAGCAAGCCTAGCTCCACCGATAAGCATCCCACTTTGCCAGGATGCCTCCTGCCTGAAGGCACTTAGCTCTCTTGTTCATGGGTCAGCCCCCGTGCCATCTCGTGCCAGTCTCCTAGTTCTGCTACTGCTATTTCTCTGCTGCTGCTTCTCGCCGTCTGCACCATCTCTGGCGTTACAGCTCTCCTTACCTCCATTTGAGTCCTCACCAGAATTGTCTTTGATGTCCATAATTCCACCAACAGTCTCTTCAAGGCAATCTGGGCTTTTACTGTTAGGCACTTTAAAACTCTTACAACCTCCACCCATTCACAGTTTCAAAACCACTTCCACATTTTAGGTCTCTGTTAGAGCAGAACCCCACTCTCAGTACCAAATCCTGTCTTAGTTGTCTAGTGCTACTATAATAAATACCACAAGTAGATGGCTTTAACAAGCAAATTTATTCTGTCATAGTTTAGGAGGCTAGAAGTCCAAATTCAGGGCACCAGCTCTAGGGAAAGGCGTTCTCTTTTTATTCTGAGGGAAGGTCCTTGTCATCAGTCTTCCCCTGGTCCCTTCTCAGCACAGGGACCCCGGGTCCAAAGGACACACTCTGCTCTTTGCGCTTCTTTTTTTGTGGTGTGAGGTCCCACTTCTTTCTGCTCACTTTTCTCTCATATCTCACAAGAGATGGACTCAAGATACAACTTAATCGAGTAGCTTGAGTCCTGCTTTATTAACATAACTGCCTCTAATCCTACCTCATTAACATCATAAAGGTTAGGATTTACAACACATGGGATAATCACATCAGATCACAAAATGGAGGACAACCACACAATACAGGGAATCATAGCTTGGCCAAGTTGACACATATTTTGGTGGGACACAATTCAATCTATAACACTGGCCAACCTGGGATATCCCCCGCAGAGGCCTCACTCCCACTTCCCATTTCTTTGGTTTCCTGGCTGGCTCGTCAATCGTCCAGGTACGGACCAGTAAGGTGAAATTTGCCTCAAAAATTGGAGGGTGCCAAAAGACTGAAGAAAGAGGTGGTCAACTCCAGTGTGGCGGTGAAGGAGACTTACATACAAGACGATCCCTGAAGGCCACAGGACCAAAGCAGATCTCCACACGCTGCAGTTGGAGGGCAGAGGTTTTTTAGTGGTGGTGGACAATAGCGGATACATGCCAGGGGCTTACATAAGGATGACTTAGCAAACTGTAGTGAACTAGCAGACCACATGAGGGTGCTTGTGTTCAGCCTTGCAAAGTCTTTTTCCCCTTAAGTGAAATAATAAAGGGGTTTTTGGAGAAATTAGTATGTCAGTTGTATGTAGGATGATTTGAAGGGAGGGAAAACTGGAAGCAGAGAGGCCAACCAGGAAAAAGACTGCTGTTAGGACCTAGTGAGGGCAGGATTAGGACACTTCAGGAAAGTAGAATAAATGGTAATTCCCAGAGACATTTAAAAGGAAGTTTTTTTAAATTGTGGTGAAAATATGCACAACCATTCACCACTTCAACAATTTCTGCATGTATAATTCAGTGACATTGGTTACATTATTCATGTTGTGTAACCATTATTGCTCTCTTTTTCCAAATTATTCTAACACCATTAACATAAACTCAATGCCCCCTAAGCAAAAACTCCCCCTTAAAAGGAAGATTTTTTTGGTGACAGGTTGAATTTAGATCCAGCAACAAAATTGTCCCAATTTCCCATATTCTGTTGCATCATCCTTATCATTATTAAAGTGTCCTAGCCATGTCAACATTTAAAAAAAATTTTTTTTAATTGTACTTTAGGTGAAGGTTTACAGAACACCATGTCAATGTTTTGTTACCCAAACTACAAGACTAAATCTCACATTTAGAAGCTTTTCAAAAATTCTTTGTTTAATCATGTATTATTATTTTTGGTACAGAAAATCTCATCCCCTTCTATGTAAGAGAAGAAGTAAAAGAGCCAAAACCATCGCAAGCTCATGTTTTGGTAGATTTCTGTAGTGTATAGAAAAGCATCATTAGCATTTAACACAGGCCGGCAGACCTGGACTTAAACCTGCTACTTGCTGGCCTTATGTGTTTAGGCAGTGTAGGAGTGGATGACGAACGCAGCCCCGACAGGGAGATGGTTCACCAGTGCCTCCAGGTAGCCACGCTGGCTTAACTGTAAGGCAGAGTGTGCTGCTGTTCACCTCTACAAAGGATACCAGTCCTACTCAGCCCTTCTTGGTGCCCTGTAGTTGAGTAGTTTTCAGACTTTAACTCAATGATTATAACATTGAAAATAATGCTTTAAAACCTGTTGTTGTTGAGTCAATTCTGACTCATAGTGACCTGACAGGACAGAGTAGAACTGACCAATAGGGCTTCCAAGGCTGTAACCTTTAAGAGAGCAGACTGCCATATCTTTCTCTTGCTGAGCAGCTGGTGGGTTCAAACTACTGACCTTTTGGTTAGCAGCTGAGCGCTTAACCACTGCACCACAGGGGCTGTTTATAATTCTTCTAGGGTACATAAAATATTTGTGTCTAAACTTGGCATAATATTTTTTTTTCTTAAGTATTCTCCTTGTGAGAGAAGTGCTTACCTGAATCCAGTTCCTTTTCCTGAGCTTGCTCAGTTCTTCCATTCCCAGGATAAGCTTCCTGCCTATGCATTAATTTTCACCAAAAGAAGAAAAAAGGACCCAACTTTCAACAGTGTCCATTCACATCCCCAAGGTAGTCTTAGCTTAATGTCTCTAAGCCTTGGTATATTTATTTTTAAAAATCTGTTCCTGATACATAGTAAGTGCCCAGTATTTTATTGTTATTGTTGTTTTATTATTACATGGTCTTCCAGACCATATAGCCTTAATTCTAACTGAGGAGAGTTCTCTCATTGCTTTGTAGGTCTTTGAGCCATTTACAAGCTTATATTATAACTCAAGGTACTGCACCTTTGGAAAAAAATATTAGATCATAAAAGGATTCCCAAATATGGATCACATATAAGTGGAATAGGGAAAGGAAAATTATAAACAGATGTTTGCCTAATATCTCAATTAAATTTTAAAATAATTTTAAAGATAACATTTGTGGTTTTTTTCCCTGATTATAAGAGCAATACATGCTCATTGCAGAAAACTTATAAAATAGCATTTATTGAGGGGGTTTCTATTTATAAAAGTAACATTTGCTCATTGAAGAAAACTTAGAAATCACAGAGAGCCAATGCATTTTTTAATCCTTCGGTTCACAGCCAGAAAAGGTGCAGGGATCTCTGGGGGGCTTTGAATAGCAGTAACAGTGAGGAATGTGAGAAATAAAACCATGAGAAAACCAGGTCAGGATGACTTCAGCCTTCAGTCTCCTGCCCACGTTGAATGTCTGAGATCACCTTCTATATCTTTGTAGATTGACCAGCTGACTAAAGACTGGATGCAGAAGTGGAGTGACTGGAAGGCCCTCATGGAGCATTACAGTGTGGACATCAACAGAAGGAGGGCAGGGCTGGTCATTGACTCCAGCCTGCCACACCTGATGGTCTTGGAGGACGATGTGCTCAGCACAGGTGTTGTGCTTTATCACCTCAAGGTGAGGGGGCTGGTGGCCTCCCTTTCTTCCTGAGCCACTGGCCTCAGGGGTCAAGGAGGGAAAAGCCAGGGCAGCAGCCACGTTTCTGTGAATTGAAGCAGATGCCACAGAGCTGCCTTCACGTTTGCTCTCAAGAAACTGGTCTAGCCAACCGTGATCTGTTTTACTTTTGTATGAATAGATCCAAAAAAGACCAAACCAAACTCATTGCCGTTGAGTCCAATTGATTCTAAGTCATAGTGACCCTATAGGACAGAGTAGGCCTGCCCCATAGGGTTTCCAAGGAGCAGCTGGTGAATTTGAACTGCCGACCTTTTGGTTAGCAGACAAATGCTTAACCTCTGCACCACTAGGGCCCCATGAATAGAGCAGAGGACTGGAAATCAGAACCCAACGTTCATTTTTCAGCTGTGGCTCCTGTTGCTCTTATAATAACTTACTTTTATTCTCTGTGCCTTAATTTCCTCATTTTAAGGTAAGAATATTGCTTCTTACCTTCCTTTTATGACTTCCTGAGGGACAAGGATACAGTCATTGAGCATGAAATCCACACCTTAAAATATTGTCAGCACTCCTGAGCTCTGAAAGTACAGGCTGCTCAGAGATGGTGTTCAGAGGCTAAAGGGGGCATTCAGAAGATCTGTAACAGTTTTCTTCAATACCTCCCCACTTCATTCAACTCCCAAATCAGCAAAGAGTGTGCCTCCCACTTCCCAACCACTAGGCTGACATAAGGAAGCGAGGAGAGAGAAAAAAGATAAAGTGGAAAGCATGAGGGAGGATCCTGAGTTGAGGGGGCGGGGTTGCTGCATGCATTCACCTAGAAACGTTAGAATGAAGTTAAGGTCCCCCAAAAAGGACCTGGCTCTTTGTCACCTGGAGGCCAATTCCTCCCTTCTAACTGAAGCCGTTTGAGAGTTAGAGACCGATGGTGCATGGAGCCTTCTATCCTGTCCTCATCAAATATGCTTGTCTCACGGAGGAAGCACAGTCCCTGTGGATGGTGGCGCATGCTTCACGTGGCCGAAGTCCCTATGCTTACTGAAAATCCAATTTGCATTCTCATAATTGTCCCCAGCTGACATTTAAAAGAAAAAGTTTGTAGTGCTGCTATTAGCCCTGGAGAAATTAGTCTCTTAATGCTGCAGGGCATATGGGTAGTGAGATGTTCACAAAGCTCCTCACGTTTAGAAGTTCTTTGTTCTTAGGAGAAGCCCTCAGGCTGTCAGAGACTGTCCTCTCAGAAAGCTAAAGTAGCTTATTTTCTGGCACAAGGGGCATAAATGACCTCGGTGTAAAATCCTCAGGCAGAAGGGGTCCTCAACTCTTACTTCAGCAACAGGTCTAAATACCAATGGTCCTTTCATTAGCCAGAGCCACAGGGAGAAGTTAGAGGTCAGGAAGAGACTAGATGGATTAAAACTGCCAGTATTTGAATAGAATTGATCTGATATATTACATATGAAGTGAGCAGATGAAGCTGGAAGTCAAAGTAGTAGAGCTTAGAGTAGTAGCAGAGGATTAAAGGATAAGTCGGAACCTTGGAGTAGAGTGAGGATCTCGTCTGAATATAGGATCATTCTCACTGCTGAGTCGTGCACACTGAGGGGTGTGATTCCAGTAGGCCTGGGAGATGAGGTTCCAGTCCAGTTCTAGTGCTGGCATTTCTGTTTTGTTTACCAATCGCCCTCCCTCCTTTATATTTGTGTAGATCCTGGTTTAGGTAATAGTATGATAGTAATGGCACATGATTCTCTGTATTTTCTTTACTTTGCTAGCCTGGTTGCAAACTCAGAACTAGTTGCTGGTATTACCCTGGAAACGATGTTCCCTTGGGTCACCTTGGGAAGCAGTGGGGAGTGAGAAGGAAACAGCAGGGAAGGAGCCCAGGTTGCTTATATCCTGAACTTCATCTCGCAGTTTCCTGTGTGCCCCTGCTAACTCCTCCTTCCCCTGCATGAGAGTCTGAGGGGGCAGCAAGCAAAGGAGCCAGCTCAGCCCTTGTTTTCTGGGATGCCATTGCATTTTTTAGTAGTCTTCTGCCAGCAGATCTTCAGGTTGTGATTTGCTGTTACCATTTATCCTTTTGGGGAATATGCCTCATCATCGGGACTTGTCCCTGAACCTGCATGAAGAGCCTTGACCTCTTTCCTCCGAGTCACCCTCTGATTCTGTGTGATGGTGTTTGTGGCACCCATAGACTCATGTGAGCAGGAAAGCCTGGGCCCTGGCTACTTGTGTGTCTGCAGGGGGTGGGGTGGAGCGGGCAAGGCAGGCCAGAGCCTCACTTGTTGCTTCCAGGATTTTCCCTTCTCACAAGCTTCAGGGCCCTCCCTACTCTGGCTGCTGGCAGGGAAGCTGAGTGGGAACTCTGGACAGGTGGCAGGGTGAGGTGGGAAAAGCATGAGCTTAGGGCCCAGAGACCCCTGGATTCCAAACACATTCTCCTATGTGGGTTCCTCAGGCGGCTTATCCCCTGAAAGCATCAGGTTCCTTGTCCATAGAAGGGGGATGATAATTCTTGCATTTTGGATTATTAATGCCTGGGACATTTTGAGTGGTTATTCAGTAGTGATATTCCACACATTGTAAATATTTATCTAAAATTCAGCACCTCTGTTGCAGTGTTGCTGTCTTCCCCAGACAGAGCTCTGTGGTCTCACACAGATTTGCCGCGATCCAAGGGCCGAAAGCCCTCGTCTTCTCCTAACCCAGTATGTGTTTTACCTAAGGACGGAGTCATCTGTTCATACTAAGTCCGTTTCCCCTCCTCCCTTATACTCTCTTCCAGTCCTTTTTGGATCTAGATGGTACCTTTTCTCCCATTTGTGCTTTACGCTTCTTAGATTCTGGTGTCAGTTAAACTGTACCTGAGGACCAGAAGGTAAAGATCCTGTGCTTCTGTACATCTTCACAGGGTGCTTGTCTATTAGGCACTGACAGGGCAGACTTGGTGCACATTAAGCCCAGCCCCTGCAGCAGAGCTGCACCTGTGTGCCCACCTCCACAGACTGCACAACCTCCAGCCCGTGACTGGGGCTGTTCCCTGACTTCAGGCTACAGGACGGACACGAGTTTGCCAACATTTGTTGCATCTTGCGAGTAGCTGGTGCTGCTCCGTCATGTATTTTTTTGCCTCCTTCTCAGGGGCTTCCTGGGCTGCAGAGTGAGTGGGCAAAGGGATCAGAGCGGCCTGGACCAAAGTTGAGAAATGGGGCTTTGGCAGAGGCTGAAATGAAGGTGGCGATAACACGGACACACGTGGACTTTCTTTGGGGGCAGGGCTGTCACTTTTTATTCTCATTAAAATGGATTTGTTTTTTTCCCTTTAGGAGGGGACAACAAAAATAGGAAGGGTTGACTCAGACCAGGAACAGGACATCGGTAAGCGACAGGGCACCTGGGTCTGACACTTGGTGGCAGGTATTTGTGCCTGCAGAGGACTGTGATGGTGCTCGGAGAGGAAGGGAATCTTTGAAGTATTAAAGGTCGGCTTCGTTGGGTGGTGCAAAAGGTTAACACATTTGGCTGCTAACTGAAAGGTTGGAGGTTCGAGTCCACCCAGAGGCGCCTTGGAAGAAGGGCCTGGTGATCTAATTCTGGAAACTCAGCTATCGAAAACCCTATGGAGCCCAGTTCTACTCTGACACTCACAGGGTCATCATGAGTCGGAATTGACTCTGACAGCAACTGAACTGGTTTTTCTTTCTGTTGGTAAGTTTTGGGTCTGGGATGTGATAGGAGAAGGCCTGCACAGTGGGAGGACCTCAGGTGTCAGAGGAGTAGGTGGTCCTTCCACTCTTGCCACATGGATTCTGACATCATAGGAACAGTGGAGGGGCGATTCCCTGGAGCATCCCTGACCCAAGTGACCACAGCCTCTTCTGTAGTCCTGCAGGGCCAGTGGATTGAGAGAGACCACTGCACCATCACCAGCGCCTGTGGGGTAGTCGTTCTGCGGCCCACCCGGGGGGCCCGCTGCACAGTGAATGGCCGAGAGGTCACTGCCTCCTGCCGTCTGACCCAAGGTAGGATTGTCTACAGCCCTGTGTGTTCCCAGGATGGGTGAGACCCAGGCAGCTCAGTGAAACAGGCTTTAAAGATGGAATGGCAACCTGTGCAGCCTGAGATCTGAAAATGTTCTGTACAGACCCTTTCCTGTAAACAAAGACGCCCCAGAGTGGAGACCAACTCTCTGAAATACGTATCTCTCTTTGTTAGCTCTGTGCCCTTGGGAAAGTCTCTGAGCCTCAACTTCCTCATCTGTAAAATGGGGATAATAATAGGATTGCTGTAAGGTTTGAATGAGCTTATCCATGTAATGTTCTTAAAAGTGTGCTTGGCACTTAGTAAATATTCATATTGTTATTACTGCTGTTATTAATTTATTCAAATTCTATCCTTTGAGGCTGAGCTTAGATTCTCCCACTGTGACAAAGCTTTCCTGAACCACCTATCTGGAACTCATTTTGCTTTGCCTTGGAGAACTAGGGCTCTTCCTATTTATTTCTTTTTTTTTGTTGTTCTTTCTTTCTTTTCTTTTTTTTTATTGTACTTTAGGTGAAGGTTTACAGAACAAATAGTTTCTCATTAAGCAGTCAGTACATGTTGTTTTATGACATTGGTTAACAACCCCACGACATGTCAACATTCTCCCTTCTTGACCTTGGAGGACCTTTTTTTCATTGTTTTTTTTTTTTTTTTTTTGGTGAAAATAAAAAATAGCCAAAGATACTTTTTTTTTTTTTTTTTTTTTGGTGAAAATATACATAGCCAAAGATACACCATTTCAAAAATTTCTACGTGTACAATTCAGTGACATCGATTACGTTCTTCCAGTTGTGCTGCTATTCTCACTATCCTTTTCCAAATTATTCCATCATCGTCATCAACTCACTATCCCCTAGGCTTCCCATCAAACCTTTTGAGTTGCTGTTGTCAATTTGATCTCACGTAGATAATTGTTTTTTTTGTGTACCTTAGATGAAGGTTTGCAGTACAAATAGCTTCTCATTAAACAGTTCGTACACATATTGCCCTATGACCGTGGTTAACAACCCCACAACATGTCGACACTGTCCCTTCTCAACCTTGGGTTCCCTATCACCAGCTTTCCTGTCCCCTCCTGCCTTCTGGTCCTTGTCCCTGGACTTCTGTGCCTCATTAGTCCCACCTGTTTATTTCATTACTTCATCATATATGGGAAATTACTTATATGTAGTTAATACACATTTTATTGACTTAGCTGAATTGTCAAGGGCAGGACTTTACCTCACAGAACAGTACCCTGCATGGAGTACATGCTGAAAACCTGCCTCATTTTCCTCTGCCCCTCAGGAGCTGTTATAATCCTGGGGAAAGCACAGAAGTTCCGTTTCAACCACCCGGCGGAGGCTGCTGTCCTGCGGCAGAGGAGGCAGGTAAGTGGGGCTGTGTTTTCTAGGAAGACTAGCCCGCCTATTTCTCCTTTCTCGGGGAGAAGTGAGAGCTTTGTTCCTGTTGGGGTGGGGTGATGATGGCAGCCTCACTGTGCGTTCTTCCTGGTTTCCAGGTTGGAGAGGCTATTGGTGGCCCTGGCTCTTTGGAGTGGTTGGACTTGGACGGAGATGTCACTGCCTCTCGGACGGGTCTCTACCCTTTGCTTTGGAAGGAAAGGTGGGAAACAGCTGCTCTTACCGCTGTGGGACCTACTGGTTTTGCTTCTTAGTCCATCCCACTGTAGAATGGAGAGATGATCAGGGTAGCAGCCAAGGTCTGAACGAGACCTGGCCTGAATTGACTTGGGCAAGCGATTGAAGACGCTGAGTTGGCTGCTCCGTTGTCGTTGGCAGGGAGGTGATCTTGGCCCATTTATTTCCTCTCTGGTATTTCAACTTTCCTTTTTTTTTTTTTTTTTTGCCATTTTCTTTTTTAATTTTTTCCATGCAAAAATTTATACATACCTTGTTATGTGACTCTAATTGCTCTCCCCATACTGTGACAGGACACTCCTCCTTTCCACCCCTGATTCCCCATGTCCATTCAACCAGCTCCTAACCCTCTCTGCCTTCCCATCTCACCTCCGGACAGAAGCTGCCCGTTTAGTCTCTTGTATCTACTTGAGATAAGAGGCACACTCCTCACAAGTATCCCTTTATGTCCCACAGTACAGTCCAATCCCTGTCTGAAGAGTTGGCCTCGGAAATTATTTTAGTTCTGGGCTGATAGAGAATCCAGGGGCCATGCTTTCCGGGGTTCCTCCAGTCTCAGTCAGACCATTAAGTCTGGTCTTCTTACTAGAATTTGCATTTTGCATCCCACCTTTCTCCTGCTCCATCCGGGACTCTCTGTTGTGTTCCCTCTCAGGGCGGTCATTGGTGGTAGCCAGGCACTGTCTAGTTCTTCTGGTCTCAGGCTGATGAAGTCTCTGGTTTATGTGGCCCTTTCTGTCTCTTGGGCTAATACTTTCCATGACTTTGGTGTTCTTCATTCTCCTTTACTCCAGGTGAGGTGGAACCAATTGATGCATGTTAGATGGCTGCTCGCTATCTTTTAAGACCCCAGATGCCACTTACCAAAGTAGGATGCAGAACATTTTCTTAATAAGATTTATTATGCCAGTTGACCTAGATGTCCCTTGAAAGCATGATCCCCAGACCCCCGCCCCTGCTACTCTGTCCCTCAAAGTGTTTGATTGTATTCAGGAAACTTCTTAGCTTTGGTTTAGTCCAGTTGTGCTGACTTCCCCTGTAGTGTGTGCTGTCCT
This sequence comes from Trichechus manatus latirostris, assembly GCF_000243295.1. Lineage (NCBI taxonomy): Eukaryota > Metazoa > Chordata > Mammalia > Sirenia > Trichechidae > Trichechus > Trichechus manatus. The sequence goes on from NW_004444012.1 coordinate 10,984,983, forward strand.
TCCTTTCACCTAAGATAATTCTTATCTACTATCTAGTATTTCAACTTTCTTCATCATTAAGAAGTATATCATTTTATATTCCCTATAGCCACTTTCCTCTGTCCACAAGATTTAAGTGTGTTGATAGAGATGCTTGAAATTGCCTCTGAGCTTGCCTCTCTATTCTGCTGCCAGTCCTGGCCTGCCTGTGTGTGAGCGCAGAGTGTGTGTCACCGAGCTCCCAGGGCTTAGGGTTTCCTCTGAATTTTTAAAGATAGTGTATGCCTGAGAATCCTTTTCCTCGTAACCAAGGGTCCAGAACTGTACATAAGATGGGCACAAACGCCAAGAGCCATATGAAAATATCTTGGGGTTCTGTCCCCATCCCCACTTCACTTACAGTTTGACTATGAAGCAGTGAGTCAAAATTTTATGTGTCATTTGTGACAACAAATTTTCAGAGTCTTCCTTCATCCATTTCTACATAGAATCTCCTTCCCAGACCTAGAGGCCTCTCAGATTTGATCTGGGAACAGTGGTATCCTCTTCCCATAAGCCAAAGTGGCCTCTGCTTTGGGGACCCCGGTAGAAAATGTCAGTGGGGATTCAGAACCTGTGAGATCACTGGTGTCAGGAGGCTCCCAGCACCTTGACACAGGTCTCAGGAGGGTCATGATGGCCTTTGGTGTCTTGTCTCCTTAAGAGGGATCTAGCTGCTCTTTTCTCAGGCAGCAGCCTTGATGGCAGCTAGAGGCAGTCCTGGGCGTGGCCTTGGTGGTGAGGGTGGTTGGGTGCAGGGAGCAGGAGCACCCTGACACGGAGTGCATGAGTGCGAGGCAGCACCTCATGGGAGGCTCAAGGGAAGATGATCCTAGTGTTGAGGGACTGGGGGTTCTTGGGGTGAAGGGTAAGTTGGGGAGAGCTGACTCAGGGTGGGCAGTGTCAAGGACAAGGACTAAGACTGGAGCTCTTGTTTTATCAGAAAGGCCGTCCTCTGTGTAGTGGAGGTTTCTATTAGGAAGGAGCATTGAGAATCTCGTTTGCCCAGAGTTCAGAACTTGACAAAGAATGGCATTGCAGCAAAAAAAGCAGCAGAAGTGGAGGGGAGACATTGGAAGGGGACAGAGCCAGTCGATACTGGCCCTACTGCGGGAAAGCTCTGTCACCTTAGGCAAGCTGCTGAACCTCTGAGCCGAGCCCGTTTCCTCACCTCCAGAACGAGGATCCTGCCATCTCTCTCCCAGGTGTCCTTGTGAGCAGATTACAGAGCAAGTGTGAGGAGTGCTCCGCAGGCATCTGGCACACCCGTAGCCCACGTTGCTGGGAGACTGCCTCCCTCTCTTTCCTGCCCTCCCATCTCAACCCCAGTGACCCATCCACCCCAGAGAACACTGGCCTTCTGCCTTTTAGGGCTTCTTGGGCTCTCTGTCTCCACGGGCACTGACATGACCTTTCAGAAACACCGATAGTATGCCCTTTCATCCAGAGAGGACAAAGAGGGATTTCAGGAGCAAGGCCTCCCCACCCACTGCCTCCACTGTTCAGCACCAGCTCTAGAAGCCTGTGGGCTGGTCTGGTCCTGCCCAGCTACCATAGCCAGCATCTGTGTGCCTGCCCTGTGGCCATAGTGTGGTGTGGGGCCCAAGCCTGTGATTGGCCAGGGGGAGTGGGGAGGGAACTGGTCAGAGGAGAGGAAAATGCACCTTGTCAGCTTAGCTCCCAGTCTGGGTCTGGCTGTGTCTCCAGGAGAGCCTCTCACGCTCTTTTGGGTGGGGATGGCTCCAAGACCCCATTTCCCAGGCTCTCCCTCATGAGTTTATCCGGAGGAGCATTTGTGGAGAGCTTGCAAAGCCGAGACCGACGTCGGAGCTGGGGGAAAGTGGCTAGTTGGCCCCCCTTTTTTCACTGCAGCAGTGAGCTGGACCAGGGAGCAGTGAGTCCCAGAAAAGCATTGGCTGTCCACACTGCTGGCACTTTCCCAGTTGGAGTTTTCAGGCCTTAACCTTAAATGCCTGGAGCCTGGGAGGCGCTGTGGCTGCCTCTAATGACTTAGGGACTAGACACTGCTGCGTCCTGCTGCAGGGGCAGGGGAGTCCTGGCACGCAGAGGACCAGGCAGCTGCTGGGGGACGCTGGCACCACGGAAGATGAGGACAGTCATCTGGTGGAGACAGGTCCCTTGGCTGGTGGTTAGCGGGAGACTTGCCTTTGGTAATCTACCCAGACACGTAGCAGAAGGTTGGTATTTTCTTTTCACCTGCTTCCTGGGAGCTAGGCTGATGTGTTTAGAGGAGGAGCGGTTTTCAGTCTGAAGGTGTGTGGCATCTTGGGTGGACGTGTCGTGTCTGCAGTGATAATGCCAGCCAGCCTATCCTTGCTGGCCCTGTCACTGTTAGGAAGGAAGCTATATTAGGTCTGCAGACGCCAGCTGGCGAGCTGCCACTTTCCTGGGGACAGGATACAGGGAGCGCTCTTCTAGGGAGAAGCAAACTGTACAGCTGAGGGGTGGGGGACAGGGTACAGGGAGTGCTCTTCTAGGGAGAAGTAAACTGTACACCTGAGGGGTGGGGACAGGGGACAGGGCGCACGCTTCTAGGGAGAAGCAAACTGTACACCTGTGGGCTGGGGACAGGGTACAGGGAGCGCTCTTCTAGGGAGGAGTAAACCTGTATACCTGAGGGGTGGGGACAGGGTACAGGGAGCGCTCTTCTAGGGAGAAGTAAACTGTACACCTGAGGGCTGGGGGACGGCAAACAAAGGACTTGAGTCATCTCAGGGGATTCCCAGTAAAGACCCGCGGCCCACCCCATCCATCTGGTGGTCTGTGGGTCTTAGCCAGGTTTGTCTAAGTCCCCCTGATGGCTTCACGTGTGTAATTTGGCGATTTCTGTGGTCAGACATTTCGATCAGCCATACAGGCATGATACATAGTATAAAATGTTTCCCATTAACTGGTTTTCTATTCCAGTTGCTATCCCCAGCCTTCAGCCTCACATGTGACCAAGGTGCCTTCCCTCTTTCTGTGTGTGCCCCTGTGTGTATTTGGCCTTTGCCCATGGCACAGCCATCAGCACGCTTTCTCCTGAGCATGGTCAAGGATGGGGCTGTCCTGGTCCTTGGAGCTGCTTACTGCAGGAGTCACCTCAGCACGGCCCCAGGGAAGAGACTGTGCTTGTCTCAGGCCCCCTCACCCCTCAGCCATCTAGTCACTGTCCTACATGTTCATCCTTCACTGGCCCCCTAAGACTGTAGTAAGAAATCTGACTTTCCTCTAAGACAAGGGCAGCAAACATTTTCTGTAAAGGACCCGATAGTATTTTAGGCTTTGCATGCCACGGTCTCTCTGAGGCAGCCCCAGGCAGCCGCCTTAGGCAAGATGTAAACCAGTGGGTGCGCCTGTGCCAACACAGCTTCATTTACAGAAACGGGCAGCAGTCACATGCGGCCCGCGGGCTGTGGTGTTCAGACCCCTGCTCCGAAACCCTCTGTGATTTCATTCCCTCTGCAAAGCATAAATCCCCCAAGAAAAGTGAGTCCTCCGAGCACACTGCTCATCTTGTGTGAGATCTGATCCTGGTGTCAGGCCCATAAGAGCCGCTCCCGGCTTGGGGTCGCGTGTCCTGGGGCTGGGCGAGAGGCCCTGATCCTGGCTTTTTGTCAGGTCTGGAGCTCTTTCCTGCCACTCCTCTCCCGCTGCCACCCGGAGCTCCTGGGCACTTGGCACCCTTAGAAATCTGACCGTCGTGGATAGAGACACCCAGGCAGAATCAGCGTGTGAGGTCCTTGCATAGAAGAAGACCAGGAGTGGCCCCAGGGTAGGGCTAGCATGGAGTGGAAGCTGCCAGTTTGCAGAGGAGAGTCAGAATCATCCATGATCAGAAGGGAACCTGGCAGCAGAGTCAGGCATGACCACCGTCTAGAGTTCTTTTTGAGCTTTTTATTCCAGTACATACTAATTATCAACTCGTGGCTAATCTTGTTTCATTTATACCCCCACTGAGTCTGAAGGGAATCCCAGACATATCATTTCACCAGTAAACATGTTTGTGCTAAAACTGTTGAGCCCTGCCCAGCATCTTCCGTGAGAACAGGTGAGGCCGGCTTTCCCCGGCCCTGGCCACACGTGCAGGTGTCGGGGCACACAGGTCTTGTCTTCCCTGACCCCCCACCCCGTCACGGGCTGCTGTGTCAGGGTGTGGAGTGCAGCAGTGACCTCTGAGCTCTGTGGAGTTTCCAGTCCGGCAGCGTTTCTGGGGCTTTTGTTCTAGTCAGTTTTTCCAGGGGATTTTTCAGGACATACATTTTTATTCTTTTTTAAAGAATAGAGCTTCTTAATTTAGCTAAAATTAAAAAAAAAAAAAATGCTGTCCTGGTGATTTTCCTTAACCAGAATGAAAATGTAGTTTCTGCTAAACCTGCCCCTCTAAGAATATGTCAGTCCAGGGGCCATTCTCCCTTCCTGCACTGTGACATCACGAGCTGTCTGTGACACTGTGCCTGCTTGTCCCAAGCCCAGGAGAGCAGGTGCCGAAGTCCAGAGCCCTCTCTACCCTGTTGAACTGGGGGCTCAGACTGCCACTGGCTCGTCCTGTGCTTGGTTAGCATTTCCCCTGGGTGACCCGTGGCCCCTTCTGTGACAGAGGAGTGCTGGGGGAACAGTGTGAGGAGGGCCGCCTGCAGCCGGGGGACGGAGCGACGTCCCATGGGGTCCGGATTCAGCGGCAGCAGTGCTCTGTGGAAGATTTGAGGCAGCAGATCCTAGCAGGACACCTCAGAGCTCAGCAGGAGCTGGAGTTGGACCAGGCTCGCCTCGACCAGCAGAGTAGAGACGGTAGGTGCCCACCATGTAGGGTGTCTGCCTTCCCTTCTCCTTTCTGCCTTTTCGTGCGCCCCCAGCCTTCTGCATTCTCTCCTTTGTTTTCTTTGTGATATGATGGAACCCTTGGCTTTGGGTGTTCTCTCTCTTCTTTCAGAGACCAGAGGCCCTCACAGGGGGCTGGAAGCAAGAAGGAGGGAACTCACTTCCTTGTCTCTCAGGATCATGGGCCTCCTGCTCCCTTCTCATGCACCCACTTGGCCTTGCTTTACTGCCCGCGCTGGCACGTGCCCACCGTGGTGCTGAGGCCTGGGGGTGCTCCTCCGCTTCCCCTGTGACCTTGCAGCCCCCATCCTCCAGTGCCCCTGGCCAGCTCCTGCACTGCAGACAGGGCCAGCCCTGGCCGGAGGTGTCAGAGTCCAGGCAGCCAGGAGCAGGGAGGGAGATGCTGACCTTCTGTCTGGGTGTGTTTGCTTGTCAGACCAGCAGTGGCTGCTTCGAGAAGAGACCTGGCTGGCCGGCTTGCAGCAGCAGCAGCAGCAAGACTGTGTAGCAGAGGAGGTGCTTGAGGCCTCCGTGGCCTCCGAGGCTCAGCTTCAGACAGATTCTGAGGCTCAGCCGTCCCCACTGGTCCGAAGCCAGAAGCAAGTGGTGCAGCTGCAGCTCCTGCTGAGACACGCTCTTCGGACAGCAGAGCAGGACGTCAGGCAAAAAAAGGCCACGTTCCAGCTAGAGAGACTCAACAAGAAGCAGAGGCTCCTGGAGGCCCAGAAGAGGCTGCAGCAGCTCAAGGTGTTGTGCTGGCTCCAGGATGACAGCACCCGGGAGCCCCCAGACCAGGTCCCCAGCCCGGATGCTGTGGTCCCAGGGCCTCAACGCAGAAGCAGATCAGCAAGTTGCAGTTCTTTGAGCCTCCAGAGGCTTTGCAGACAGTGCTTGCCCCAGCCGCACAGGTACAGCCAGTGATTGGCACTGGAAGCATGTGGGAACCACGGAGTATTTTAGGGCCCTTGGCTGCAGTTTACAGCCTTGTTGCCCAGGTAGTGTTCTTTGCTTCCTAGTGACTCGGTCTCCTCAATCTGCAGAGTTGGGAGATGTGTTTACTGCTCCCTTCCCCACCACTTTGTTCTTCTTCTATAATTTCTATCGTCTGAGACTCGGGCTCCTTCCCTTCTTTCTCACCGTCACAGCAGCAGCTCTTTCTTCTTCGGTGATGTCTTCAGCTCATTTTCCACCCGCCCTTTAATCACTGACTGTCCATGTGCATCAACTCGTGTGCTTTCTACCATCACCTCAGTCTCCTCATGCCTCAAACTAGATTTCATCCTTCCCGCAGGCTTCCTCCCTCTCCCTCCCTGCCCTGCCACCTCCAGTGAGCTTCCCAAGCTCACTCCCAGCTGGTTAGTAGAACACTGCCTTTCTGATTCCTGAGTTCAGTCTTGGGATCTTTCTGGTTTCTTTTTTCCCTCCGTCCTTATATCAGTCACGGTGATGTGTGTGTGTATGTTTTTTTCCTTCTGTTTATTGTTGATGCTGTCTCCCACACTGCTTGGAGCGGGGGCTGTGTCTTACACCTCTTTATGTCTTCAGGACTTAGCACAGGTGCACAGTGGACATCTGGGTTGTATTTCCTCACCTCTCTAGTCTTCAGGGTACTAAGAAGGATTTTTTTTAACTTCGTACTATGAAAATTTTTCAAACATGTACAGTAAAACCTGCAAAAGCCAGAACCTGTGTAAGGCAGAAACCTGTCAGAGAAGGAAAACTCAAATATTTTCCACTAATAGAGAGAGAGAGAAAAGTGGTAAGACCGCACCTGTCGAAGGCGGAAAGCTTACGAGATCCGGAAAAACAGGGCAGTCCTGGCGAGTTCCAGCTCTCACAGATTTCACTGTATGTGCAAAAACTTTGAAAAGTGTACTCTATATGTGAAGTATCTGATAACAAATTATCAACCTTTTCATTATAAAAATCAGTAGTTGAAACTAGTATAAAACCATATATATTAAAATGGATTCTTCTTGTGCCTTTGACAGGGTGCAGTCTTGTTTTTCCTGGTCTCCCAAGTTTTCTGCCTTCGACAGGTTCCGTCTTTTGCAGGTTTTACTGTACACAGTTGAGAGAGTACTATACCCCTTGCCCACATTAAGCAGTTATCAAGATTTGCCACCCTTGCGTTATCTTCCCCTGTTGCAGTTTTCTGATCAAGTATTTTAAAGCAAATCCTAGACATCATATCGTTTCAATCCTACTTAAGTATGCACCTCTAAAAACTGTGGACTTTTCTTATTGCCACAATGTCATTATCACACATAACAAATTTAAGATTCATTAGTCTAATAGCTAGGCCATATTCAAATTTCTGTAATTGCCCCCAAAATGTGTTTACAGTTAGTTGTTCAAATCAAAATCCAAATGAGACTTACACACTGCAAGTGGTTGTTACTGTCCTTTATGTTTCTTTAGATCACTCCTTTTGTTGTTTTATTTTGATTTTTCGTATCATCGATTTGTTAAAGAAGTTGGAGGGTCAGTTGTTCTGTAGAGTGTACCACTTTATAGATTTGTCTGTTAAATAATTCCTGTATTCCTCCTATTTCCTGTTAACTGAAGGAGTGATTAGATGCAGTCTGGCCTTTAGATAAGATAGAGAAATTGAGGAACAGAGTGGACCCGGGCCTCCTCTCAGAGCCAGTGCTGTAGGCCACAAGTTTCCTTTTGTACCTGCAGAGCTTTTCTCTGACCCCGAAGACTGTAAGAGACAGTGATACAGGATTTTTAACCTCTTTCAAAGCAAACTAAGCGGGAATTCATGTTCCCTCTGTCAGCAGGAAGTAGGGGGCCTCTGACTTTCTCTGAGATGGCTGTCCTTGTCTCCACAGCGTTCTTCTGAATCAGCATCCCTCCACCATGTTACCCCCTGTGCCTGACGGCCCTCACCAAATACCAGAGGAAATGCTGTCAGAAGAGCATTTGCCCCCAGCTGCTGCTTATCCTCCAAGGACAAGGGGTTCCAACAAAAATGACCTCTGTTCCTCCGGCCTGGGGCAGCTCCGCACAGCCAGGGGAGCCTTGGCTGTGAAGGGAACCTCAGCTCCAGGCCCCTGCCTCACTGTGAGCCCCGAGTCTGCCAGTGTTCAGGAAATGGAGAGAGAGAGGAAGCAGCCCCATCGGGAGGTGTCCCAGGGCTCGGCCTCTCTGAGCCAACCAGCTAACGAGCTGAAGCCAAGGGATGAGCCAGAGGTCCTCACCCCTACCTCCCAGAGCAGAAGGGCTGAGGGACTAGTGGAGTCTGGCTACACGCAAGCCGCGTGGCAAAGAGAAGGGAACCTTGCAACCCACAAGGCTGCCAGAGGCGCTGGCTGCAGTTCCTCACACACCTGTGCACCCAAGCAGACATCTGGATGTGGAAAGGCATCCAGTACGTTCCAGGCAGGATCCAAACCTACATCTCCAAGCAGGGCCTCAGAAAGGCAGCTGAGGGTCCTGGCAGGTGGAGTCAGAGATACTGCCAAGGAGCCCTCTCATATGCCTCAGGACGGCCCTTTAAAGAGGCAGCGCAGTGCAGGGGACCCAGACACCACGGCTCCACTCACAAACTCCAGCCCCGAGGTGGGTCACGCGGGAGAAAAAGACGAGGATTTCTCTGACACAAACAGTGATTACTCAGTGGATTCTCTGTCCTGTGTCTGTTGCAAAGCCCGGACAGAGCCACTGAAGCCAGAGGACCTCCAGGGGAAGCAGCTGGATCTCCCAAAGCCAGAGAACTCTGAAAGTGATGAGAGCCAGATATCTGAGGACTCGCTGGCTGAGAGGCGGTGCCAAACCCAGAAAGACAGTCCTGAGGGCCGTCATCCCACCAGCAGCCCTGGCTCCCACAGGGCCAGAACACGAGCCTCTGGGAGGGGCCGTGCTGTCCCCTCAGACAGTGGACTGCTGGCTCAGGTTCACAGGACCTTTTCCTTGGATAGTCTGATTGATGCTGAGGAGGAATTGGGGCAAGCTCAGAAAGAAGAGCCTGTACTGGGCTCACCTGAGGAGGTGCCCACAGAGACTTTTTGGCACCTGCCGAGCTCCAGTGTGTGTGCAGAGGGCCAGGAGGCAACGAGCACTCCATTTGACCTTGCTCCTCCGTCCCAGCCCCGTTGTGAGCAGCCTGAGTCAGCCATGGAGGTGCGCTGCTCTGAAAAGGCCAGCTGTCTTCCAGGCACGCTGCTATCCGGAGGGAGCCCACTGATGTCCATGGATTCCTGGTTTTCCTGTGACTCAAAGATCAATCCCAGCAACCCCCCAGGAACAGTGGGGTCTTTATGTCCAAGTCCTGATGTCCAGGAGTTTCAGCCCTGTGGTTGGGAGAAGCCTGGGTACTGGCTAAATATGGAAGAGCTAAAGCCTTCAGGTACAGCAGTCCTGCCATACAACATCACACCGCTCCAAGGCAGTGCTGAGCTACCCTACAGCGCAGCAGATGCATACACAGTCCCTGGTTCTGATACATGCAAGCTGTCACTCTTGGGGACTCACAGGCCTCTTCAGCCAGGAGCTGATGGCACCTTTCAGGGAAGGGGTGTTTCTGACACGGCCCAGCGGGGCACCTCTGTAGCGTCAAACAGCTCTAGCGTGTCCAATGTGTTGGCCGCCTCTGCTGCCTCCCTCACTCATCTAGGCAGTGCCTGTGTATGGGACTGGTCTGCCCTTCAGCAGAAGTACCTCCTTGAACTGTCTCATCCTGTTTGGGAAGCCATAGGAGAGCCCAGGCCAGCTTTCCCCTGCCTTGAAGAAGACTCTGGTTCCCTGGCCCAAGCTTCTGGCAAAGGAGGAGATTCTCTTTTGCCAGTTGGTCTTGGGGTATCTAGCAATCTGGATTTCAACAGCTTTTCCGTCCATCTAGCCAAAAGTAGCCATTTGAGAGCAGGGAAAGAACAGGACAGTTTGAGTGCCCAGTTAAAAGGTTCTTCAAATTTCTTTAGAACTAGTGAGAAAGAGGTGAGTTATAATGAAACTTCTTCAGCAGACTTAGAATCATTGGCTTCTGGAACTACAAACGTACAGGTTTTTGCAGCAGAGAGCAAGATAGCAAATTTGATGACAGAAACATGTGAAGTCAAACAGAACAGCTTGGAAGAGCATTCTCAGGGTAGCAGGAAACCTGCACTAATGACTTCCTCTGATGAGGGTTTCTTCCTGAAGAACCCTTGTCATAGTAATGGCCCCATGGCCACCAAAGAAGACCACTGGCCCCAAGGCTGGGTGCCTCTCAGGGACAATATTGCAGGCCAGCGAGCTCAGCCAAGGCACAGCAGCCACCACCCAATCCAGGCAGAGAAGGCAGGTTGCCAGCAGAGCTCCAGAGACACAGGTTTTTCCTTTGCCTTTCCCTCAGATTCAGAGCTGTACCTGCCCTCTGTTCCCTGGGATCCATTTCCATCTTCCCTGCAGCCACCCCCCTTAGAGACTTTCTACGTGACCAAAAGCAGGGATGCCCTGACAGAAACTGCCTTAGAGATTCCAGCTTGCAGAAAAGCGAGGGTGCAGCCTCCATCCCTCAGGGAAGCCTGGGGCTCCAGTCTTGACCACCAAGTCATCCGCGATGCTTATTTGGAGAATAATTTGCCAGTGCTCTTACAAAACCAAAGTTCCAAGTTTGCCTTGTCTCAGCAGGTCACAGCAGAGAGGCCGGTTGATCTGAACGCCAGGAGAGTTACAGGAGAAGTAGGGAAGTGTCCTGGAAATAGTAGAGAAAGCCACAACCCCATTTATTCTGTTGCCCAGAACAGACATCTTTTCTCTTCTACCAGCACAAAAGTATGTGAATTTGAAAATCAAGTTGATATTTTAAATAAAAAACACGATCTAGCACTCAAGGAGAGAGGAAAGGCCACAACTCTGTCCTGCTACAATGTTTCCTCAAGCAGTTCTGTTTCTGGGAAGCCTCTCTTTGTTTGTGAATTTGGGGAGGAAGCACAGGGTCAGAATGCCGGCCTAAGGCAGAGCCAGGCCTTAGATATGAACAGACAGTGTCCTTCTGGGGCCAGGTCTGATTTCATCTGTAAAACCATCAATTCACGTCTTGAGAAGAACATGCTAGGAGAAACGGCTATTGCTGTGAAGTCCAGTGCAGTAGATCCCAATGCCGGCAGCCCAGTGGTGGTGGCCCAGGATGAGACCCCTGCCCACAAGTGGGAACAGAAGGATGAAACTGGTCTTGGAAAAGCTCTCCATTCTACAGACAGCTTAGACGAGCTCAAGCATCCAGAGCCAGACTCTACATATGAAAGATTCCAGACTATTCCATCCTCTCAGGAAAGAAACCTCAGTGAGTGCAAACGACCTGGAAAGTCACAAGGAAGGACAAAGGAAGAACCTTCTGGAAAAAAACAGAACAAAAGGGTTAATAATGATGATGAGATGGTGAGGCTAATTAGGAGTGTAATGCAGCTAGAACATAGCATCTTGGAAATCGAATCCAAGCAGAATAAGCAGCTACATGCTTCCCACACACCGGGAGTCAGAAAGGAGACTGTGTTCCAGGACCGGGAGAAGGCTGACTGTGTCCTGAGGCCAGGCAGCCCTGGAGACTGCTTGTCCTTCAAGGATCAGCCACGTTCTCCGAAACACCACGATGGTGTTGTCTTGAGGGATACCGAAGTCAGAGAAATGACGGAGCTTAGCGGTTGTGTTGGGAAAGACCCCCAGGTGCAGAGCCCCTTCCAGACAAGGGAATGTATAGAAGAGATTCGATTTGTGAGAGAGCCCACCTCCCCAGCTGCGTTAGAGAGATCTGCCGGGGACACTTGGGATTATTTAGGGACATGTACAGCCCCCAGGGCACCCACCAACACTTCTCTTCACCCGAGGAGAATGACAGCATTGGCCAGGGCTCTGCCATCGCAGCCCAGGCGAGAGAGTTCTTCAGAAGATGAGGGTGGGTTGTTACATGAATCAGCTAGCCCCAAACGACAGCCTCATGACTTGGGAAGTCTTATGGAATTGGAGACTCTGAAGGTTTTCCAGAAAAGCCAGGTTGCTGAAGACATACACAGTTCTAGTCAAGAGGAGCTAACAGTTCAAGGCAGAATTGAAGAAATGACTATGCAAACGGGACAGAGCCTACAGGAGGAAAACAAACCCGTCTCATCGCATCAGAAACTTCCTAGTCTGAGCCAGCTTTATATGAGCAGATTTTTCAGCCAGGAGACCATCTGCCCATCGCTGAGCCAGGTAGACTGTTCTACAGCTTCTTCTCACCAAGACCTGACTCACACCTTGCCCTTGAATTCTCCAAGGTTGCCAAGGAGCTATCTTTATGCACCTGACACTGGAGGCATCTTTTCAGTTGACTACATGCTGGATCCCACAGTGTTTAAAATCCGTGACAGCCCCTTGGTAGCTAGAGTCGGGCATCAGGACCAGAATGGAGATACCAGAAGCCACAGCCCTCAGGGATATATCAGAGGGATTGCCTCCGTGGCACACTCTGCTGGGTGTGGGTCTGCGATCTCCATGGCCATAGGATCTCATGGTCAGTCTGGTGCACCAGAGAGCTTTTCCCTTGAGGAAGAGGGCAGGATATCAGCAAGCACTGCCCCCCAAGACCAAGGAGGGGGCCTCAGAAGCACCTTCATGAACTTGAGTACCAGGGAGAGTTTTGCTCCTGAAACAGAGGCAGCTATACAAAAAGAAAGAAAGAGAGCCAGTCACCTGAACAGGGTCTCTAGCCAGCTTGAAAAGAGGCCCAGCAGCCCCTTAGAAGAGGATGGCTTCCAAAACAGAGAGGCGAGGCACAAGGCAGAGAATGATGCCAAGGACTTCAGTCTTACCAGCGATGCCTTCTCATCACCTGCCTCCCTGTCGGAAGTTCCCAGTCCAGAGCCCAGGAGCCTGTGGGAGCCCTCTGCCCACACATCCTTGTGCTTGGCTCTGTTGGAGGAGGTCAGACAGGCAAAGGCCCAGGGAAAACAGCTCAGTGACTTTGTGGCTAGGAGGACAGTCCTTCCTCACTGTGAAACTTTACCAGAACCTGAATGTTCTTCCCGGGTCCCTGGGAGGCCTCAGGATAAACAAACAGACCAGTCAGCATCAGACAGAACCAGGAATGAAAGTCAAGCACAAGGAGTTCATGCGGCATTTCTGTCTGCTGAACCAGGACATCTGTTGACTGTCGAGGGGAAAGTCTTCCAGGCCACATCCCTCTCCATGGAGAGCTTCCAACTTCTGCCCAACTCCAAAACTCATAGAGGGACCTGGCTGCCCTCACAGGCCTCCTCCCTCGCGGGCCCTGCTCTGGGCAAAAGCAGTTGCACTGGAGAGCTGGGACATGTGCTAGGAGTAGGTGAACAGACTATATGTCACTCTAGTTCTGAGATCACAGAGAAAGAAGTAATACCTTCCTCTCCTGGTCCTTTGGGCTCAGTCTGTCTTTTTTCTTCAGCAGCTGTGGAGGAGGGCCGGAGGGTAGAACCAGAGAAAGTGGTGCCTGCCTTGTCTTCTCAGGTCCCCTCTGATGGCCCTGGAGTGAGTCCACGTGCACCAACCCTGCTAGCCACATGTGAGACCACAGAGGGTGCACTCCCCGACCGCCAGGAGAGCCTCCCAGAGCACCGGGAACCTAGCAGTCTTGACACCACATGTGGGAGAGACTCAGGGAACTTCTTAGTGACTGCACAGGCAGGAAGAACAATCTGTTTTGAATGTGAGTCTGTGCTCTGTGACGTCCAAAGTTCTGCACGTCTCTCAAGGCCTAATCAAGACCATGTGCAAGGCCTTGAGGCTTCTACAGGCTTAGAAGAAGGAAGGGCAAGTCCCCAGCAAGGTGCTCTCAGGCCCGGAGCCCTGAGAAGGGTTGAACTGGACAATCCTTCACAGCAGTGTGTAAACTGGAAGGGGAGTGTTGGGTCTAGGCTGGCAGAAGCCTGTAGGCCTGGCGGCAAACCTCCTGAGCCAAGATCATTGCCAGATCAAACACCTAGCCCAGATCCCAGGGGCGTTGGGGAGGAGGCCCCGTTCAGATGCCCAGAGGAAGCTTTAGATTATGAGGTCTCAGGGAGCACTGAAGACAGCAGGACTGTCAGCCCACCTGGGGGAAGGAACGAGAGCCGAGCTCTTCCTTCCCAGCGGCTGTGCAGCTCTCAGCGTGTTGCTCCTCAGGCCTGTTCTCCCCACTCCTGCACGTCACTGTGTTGTGCAGGTGGTGACCTGGAGAAGGGGACTTCCCAGGCTGCCCCAAACACTGTCCACCCGCCCTGCATAGCACCTTCCAGGGCCTGTGGCGTGGATGAGAGAGGAGCAGGCCGTTCCAGGGAAACTGATGTGCTCCTGGTGCACAGCCTCAAGCCCAGAGGCATGAATATGGGGTTAGGGCCTGCAGACTGCAGCACTCTGGAGCCCCCAGCCACAGCTGCTGTCTTTTCTCTGGCTCAAGGCTGTAGTTCTTCTTTGGCCCCTGATATAAGGACAAGTTCCTTTGGCCACTCAAGTGCTGATGGAAGCCCAAGGTCAGCGGGGAGCCCTGAGAGAAGAAAGCAAGTCAGCATGGAGTTTGAGGCTATCCCACCTGTGGACATGTGCTGTGAGCCACCGAGGAAGCTTCAGGACTGCTGTGCAGGTGGCCAGAACACACAGCTGTCTCGAACCCAGCCAAAGCCACCTGCAACAAGTGGAGGACTGAATGCCCAGAATTTAAGTGAAGGATCTGTTGAGAATGAGCTGGTGGTGGAACCACAGCATGGATGTTTAGAAAATACCTTCAGATGCCTTCCAGAAAAGCCACAACTTTCCGCTGAGTCCAGGGATCACAGTGGCTTGGATTCCCAAGTGAAAACACATCCAGAGTTTGTAGCCAGGTTAAAACATATCCAGAGTACTCCAGTTGACAGTCCCTGGGAGGAGGAAGAGCAGCAGGGAGACCAGGCTTCAGGTGATGGTGGAAACCCAGTTCAGGGTGGGAGTCCCCCACCTTCAGACGAAGATGGCCTGGACAGTCAGATTAGAGACGCCAGGACAAAGGAAGAGGCTGTGTCCAAGCCAGAGAGGTTCTCATCAGACTTGGAAGACTCAGCCGCTGTGCACATGGGGAGAAGTGGGCCACAGGAACACATCGAGAGGCCGGGCCACCCCCGCTCTAGCAGGGAGCAGTCTCCTTCCCATCATCGGGGCTCACTGCCTGTGATTGCAATCTTCTCTGGCCCCAAACACTCCCCCAGGGCGCCCCCCAGGCCACAGTTCTCTGTGGTTAGCTCTTCCCGGTCTCTTCAGGAGCTGAACTTCAGCATGGAGCCTTCTTCCCCCACAGACGAGGACACACAGGGACCTAACAGATTATGGAGCCCACATCCCAAGGGCTGCTGCTCAGAAGAGTTGGCGGTAGGAATTTCTGTAGAAGCTGAGGACTGCTGTCAGAAGGACTTGTCTGATTTGGACAGTAGGACTGCTGAGCACGGGCCCTTGAAACGAGCCACCCTGCCTTATCCAGCGTCTTCAGCTGTCTCATGCATGCCGACCCCAGATTCCCTGACCAGGGGGTTGCCTGATTCTCTGCAGCAGGCCTGCCAGGGAAGGCCAGAGAAACTGGGTGGCCAGGCCAGGCCAACAGAGTGGCTTTCTGGGGTGGACAAAAGAATGCTGTACTTTGACTCTAGTGACGTCAATCCGTACGTCCTGCCCCAGCGTCCAGAGGGGCCCGGGCACTTTGGCTGGAAGCAGTATGTGTTTGGCAGTGCAGTCGATGTCTCCTGCAGCCAGACACCCCAGGGCCTGGCACCATCAGATGTGGCCCAGGGCTCCAGCACGGTCAGTGGCCTGGAAGGCCAGAACTCCCCCTTCCACTCCCACCTCAGCACCTATGCCAGTGCCCAGGACCTGTCAAGCACACGCAGCAGCATTGAGAATGCTCGGGCTTCAAAGGAAGCTTCGGAAGTCTGGGGTTACTCATTTGCCTTGAGACATCCCCCCACCACGACAGCCCCTGAAGAAGCAGACAGGAGGTCCCAGCTCAAGGGCCCGCCTGATGAAGCAGGCCTGAGGAGCAAGTCCCCCCTGACTGAAGGAAGTGCCACAGGTCCAGTGGATGAAATCATGCTGCTGTATCCATCCACTGCAGACCAGACTGTGCGGCATGACAGGATGGGCACCCTTGAGCAGGGCACACAGACCCTAGGCTGCAGGCTCCATTGGAGCTGCACTGATGTCTCTTCTGCCACCCCTGAAGCCAGTGCAACGTCAGTCTCTCACCTGGCCTCGTGGACCAGCATGCACAGCCTGTCTCTCCACCTCTCACAGCTCCTGCACAGTACCTCGGAGCTGCTGGGGAGTCTCTCCCAGCCAAGTGTGGCCAAAAAGGAGCAGAACATCAAGAAGGAGCCCCCAGGGGAGGCCCCACAGGCCCTTAGGATGGATGGTTGTAGTCAGACCACCATGGATAAGGGCAGCCAGACTGACCTGGCCTTACCACCTCTGCTCCTCCAGGCACCAGAGGCCAACCCTCAGGAAGCCAGTGTGACCTTGGAAGCGCCAGGCTCAGATACCTGGACAATGTCTCAAGAAAAGGGAGCTGTCCTAAGGGCACTTGAGAAGAGAGAGGCAGAAAAAACAGCATGGAAAACAGCAGGGTCCTCAGATCTTCAGGAAGAATGCATCCACTGCAAGCCCCAGAGGGCTCTGGTACCTTCATCCCATTGGAGCTTTCAGGAAGACCCCCTTGGGCAGAAGCTACCTTCTGTGGGCGCCCAAGATTCTCCCCATGCGTCCCTGCCTCCTAGCTCCCAACCAGAGACGTCCGCTTGTCTGGTCGTCAGCAGTCCTCGCCTCAGCGTCTCTCACTTCCCAGGGCTCCTCCCCAACACTGTAGAGGCCACTGGGGAGCCTAGGGACCAGAAGAAGAAGCCAGGCTTCACACGTGCCTTGTTGGTGGATAGGGCCTCCTCCCCAATCCTCACACTTAGTGCCAGCACCCAGGACTCCTGTCTTCTCCCAGGCGCCTTGTCTCTCTCAGCCCCCTCACCTCAGCCTCTTGAAGGCCACCAAAAGCTTGACTCTAGCCCAGCCCTTCCTCCTGTTGCCACAACACCTCCAGTCCATGGTTACCCCCAGCCCAGCGATGAGTCAGGTGACTCCCAGGGAGTCGAGGCTCAGTGCGGAGGCAGAGGTCCCTTGCAAAGGAGTGATGGGAGGCCCTTCCTTGAGTTAAGCTCGTTAGGCAGCCCGCAGCACTGCCCAGAACTCCGAGATGGTGTCCTAGGACAGCCCCCTCAGCAGCGCCAGCCCAGGACCAGCCAGGCAGTGCCCGCCTGGGTACAAAGGAGCACACGGCCGCCCCCACTACTGAGGAGCAGAAGTTGGAGGCTGGCCAAGGGCTTTGTGCGTGAGGAGATGGCGTCCCCAGATTGTGGCCCACTGAGCAGCGGGGGGTCAGCTCGGTGGCAGAGCAGGACAGAAAGTGGCGGGGAGAGTCCAGCACTTCTAGTGGGGCCACAGCCTGCTCCAGGTACTCCTTCTCAGTGGGGAGACATCAGGCACCTCAGCCCCTGCCCCATCTCCAAGGTGACTGATGCCACAGGGCTCCGAGATTCCGCCTTGGGCCCAGCTGGGGCCTGCCAACCGGAGGGGCTGCTGAGCCCCGCTTCCCAGACGCACACGGCCCCTGAGGCCTCTCACCACAGCCTGAGGGACCTCCCGGTGCATAACAAATTCAGGAACTGGTGCGGGGTGCTGGGTGACTCTCCCATGGGGCTGGGTGTTACTGAGGAGCTGGGGACCAGATGTGATCTGGGCTCTGGAGAGCAGGGAGAGAGGCCCCCCCCCACTCCTGAGGACCAGAGCCAGGCTCCTGAGTGGCCCCAGAGGGAGAGGATCCCCCTGCAAGTGGGGGCCCCGAACCTCTCAGTCAGCCTTGAACTCACAGAGGCGAAGCTGCACCACGCCTTCGGGGAGGCGGATGCCC
The DNA here is from genome assembly GCF_000243295.1 of Trichechus manatus latirostris. Lineage (NCBI taxonomy): Eukaryota > Metazoa > Chordata > Mammalia > Sirenia > Trichechidae > Trichechus > Trichechus manatus. The sequence continues at coordinate 11,002,714 of NW_004444012.1, forward strand.
TGCTGCGGGTGATGCAGAGCGGGACGGGGGCAGCGCTCGCTACTGACCACCCTGTGCTTGCCACGTGGGAGGAGCTCCATGCCCGGTGAGGGCCCCCTGGAGAGGGAGGGCAGGGGCAGGCCAAGGGAAAGAGCCCCTCACCCCTCGCTCAGCTCCAGGATCTCTCGGGTCAGAGACGGGTCTTAATGGGGAAGGGCATTCAGGACGGCCTTCAGTGAATCCATCATGTTTTGTCTCAGGCAAAAGAAAGCCATCCAGGCCCTCCAGAGAGAGCGGGCTGAGCGACTTCAGAACTTCCGCCGGACGCGAAGTCTGAGCCCCCAGAAGCAACTGAGCCTCCTGCCCAGCGTGGATTTCCCCACGCGGGAGCTTGACTTGCCCAGCCGGCGCCGAGATTACCTGCAGCAACTGAGGAAGGATGTCGTGGAGACCACCAGGCAAGGGGAGACCCAGCACCCTGTGGGGAGTGGGCCGTGCGCGATGAGGGGAGACAGGCTGGAGTTTTAGCATCCTGGAGGGTGGAGGCTGCAGCTTTCTTTGAAAGGAGGGGCTCCAGAAGTCTGTCCTGTGTGCCTGTGGACAAGTGGAGGGGATGCAGATGATGGGGCGTGTGGGAAAGAGCAGAGTGAGAGAGGTGGTGGGCAGAGAGAAGTCACGGTAAAGGGTAGACAGAGCTTCGACATGCCGGTTAAGGCTGCAGGCCTGGGCCTCACAATGGCTTGTTCTCCTGTCCAGCACCCTCTCCTAGGATGTAGAATCAAACTCTTAAGACCCTGTGGGCAAAGGGAAGCTGGGTCCTTTGAGAGTAGTGTTGAGCTAAGCTGGGGTGGGCAGGCCAGGGCCACACCCGCCTGCCACGTTAGAAGGCCTCTCTCCAGCCCTGTGGTCATCCCCAGGAGCTCAGAGGCTGCTCCGAGGCCTGCTCACCCACCCTCTGACGTCGAGCTGATGCTGCGAGACTACCAGCGGGCCCGGGAGGAGGCCAAGGTGGAGATCGCCCTGGCCCGGGACCGGCTGCGGGAGCGGACTCAACAGGAGAAGCTGCGAATCCACCAGCAGATCGTCTCCCAGCTGCTGAGGGTGGGGAGTGGGCTGTGTGTCTGGTTTCATGGGAGGCATGGAGCCCGGGGCAGACCTCGGGCTGGGCCAGCCTCCACTGTGGCTGCCTGAGTCCTGGGGCGTAGCACTTGGAGGAGGACGTGGGACCCCTAGTGCCAGCTCAGAGCTGTACCGTCTTCACATGTCGTCCTCACCAGCGTCCCCGGGCCACTGTCGGGGAGGAGGAGGTTTGAGGATGTTCTGAGGTGACAGGGAAGTCTGAGGAGTGATGGCTTTGGGGAGGGGTTGGGGCATGAAGCTGAGGAGGGGAGGTACTGAGAGGTGATGGGAGCTTTGAGGTGAGAAGGGGTGGCTTTGGGGTAGAGGGGCTGTAAGCGGGGGGTACATCCGCCAGAAGCTGGGTAATGGTGTTCTGTCCTTTCCAGGAAGAGGAAAAACTACACCCTCTGGCCAGCTCCAACCCCCTGTGCACCCTCTCCAATGGAAGCCTCTCGTCTGGTGCCACCTCTGGCTACAACAGCAACCCAGCCTTGTCCGGCCAGCTGCAGTCCGCAGACAGCCTGGTAAGTTGGCAGGTGCTGGGAGGGAGCCAGGGCAGGCCCCTGAGACAGGAGTTTGGGCAGGAAGTTCTGCCTCCTGGAGTCCACTGCTGACATGAACCTCCCTTCAGTTCCTCCCCTCCTGCTGATTCACTCACTCAACCGGTGTTTATTTTGTCGACAGCACTGTAGGCACTGGGAATACCGCCGTCAGCCAAACTGCACTCGTCCTTAAACAGACGATTGTTGTTAATTGACATGGAGTCGATTCCAACTCCTGGCGACTCCGTGTGTGCAGAGTAGAACTGCTCCACAGGATTTTCAAGGCTGTGACCTTTCAGAAGCAGATTGCCAGGCCTGCCTTCCCAGGTGCCTCTGGGTGGGTTTGAACCACCAACCTTCTGACTAGTAGTCAAGCGCTCAACCATTTGTGCCACTCAGGGACTATTAGAGGAGATAAACATTAAACAGTTTAATATTATTTAATTACTGTTGCAATAAGTCCTATAATGAAGGGGTGCTAAGCCAACACAAAACAAAACAAACTCTGACCTAGTCCGGAATGTCTGTAAAGGTTCTCTGGAAACCGTGCGTTTAAACTGAGCCACAGGGTGAGATGCAGTCACCAAGTAAAGCTGAGTGGAAGTGGTCCTGGGGAGATGTGGGGGTAGAGAACAGCCTTCCAGGGAGCAGCCCGCAGGAAAGGCCTTGAGGAAGGAAGAGTTTGAGAAACTAAAAGAAGGCTAGTGTGGCCACAGTGTAAAGAGATGGGAGCAGGACTTGAGAAATGACTAGAAAAGGCCAGACCAGGTAGACTGTATTGAGCATCCTGGCCCCTTTCTAACCCTTCTGACACTGTTGCTCCCCAGAAGTGCTAGAAAGCTGCCGAAAAGCTTTTAAACAGAGGAGTAAAATAATTAGATGCAAGAGAAGGGGGCAGGAGGGGTTTGGGTAGCCCCCAGGTGACCACGGTGAAGTTGGGACGGCCGCTTGGGTTGGGTACTGCCGGTGCAGATGAGCAGATGTGCCTGTAGCGGAGGGGGCAGCTCCAGGATTTGGTGGCTGATTGGAGGCTGAGGAAGGGAGAGGGAGGAATGGAGAGAAACATCCGTCTTTGGCTTGAGCAGCCGAAGGGGTGGCGATGCCCACAGTGAGACTAGGGACTGGAGGAGGACTCGGCTGTGGGGAAGGTCACGAGTTTAGGTTTGGACTTGGTTGAAGGCGCCTGTGAGAAATCCAGGGGGAGCTTTCACGTAGGCAGTGGAAATACAGATCTGGGGCTCAGAGGTCAGGTCTGACTGGGGGTAGAAATTCGAGATTCATTTTATACATAAAACTTTACATGGTTAAAAAAATCGGGCAGTAGCAAAAGTTGTGATGTATATTTTATAATCTTTGTTTTATAGTAATTTTGCACTTTCAGCTTGTATTTTTCTTTCTTGAGCCAATTGTTAAGAAAGATAATTTCTTTTTTGAAATAATATTTTATTGTGTTTTAGGTGAAAGCTTACACAACAGATTAGGTTCCCCTTTAACAATGTTTATACAAAGCGTTCCACACAATTGGTTACAATTTTCACCGTGTGTCAGCATTCTCATTATTTCCATTCTGTTTGTTCTGTTTCCATTGATCTAGCGTCCCTGCCCCTCCTTGCCTTCTCATCTCTGCTTTTGGGTAAATGTTGACCATTTATTCTCATATAGTTAATTGTTTAAGGGAGCACATTACTCACAAGTGATAAGGAACAAATTTCTGTAAAAAAAAGCTTTTCTAGTAGAAAGGCCCTTGTTTTCTGACTTTATTTTTAGTTTGTCTGCTCTTGACCAGAGAATTTATGATTTCAGAGAAAATATGATTTTTAAAAATTCTTTTAATTGTTGTAGTTTAAATGAAGTTTACATTTCAAGTTAGTCTCCCATACAAAAATTTACACGTACATTGTTATGTGACCCCAGTTGCTCTCCCGACACTGTGACAGCACTCTCCTCCTTTCCACCCCTGATTCCCCATGTCCATTCAACCAGCTCCTAACCCTCTCTGCCTTCCCATCTCACCTCCGGACAGAAGCTGCC